>NW_027514401.1:863305-1194110 GCF_048772815.1 Callospermophilus lateralis
ACTGTCTTGGGCTGCGCCCCTCATGGAAACCTCCTGCCAGAGGTTAAGATGATTGACTATATGGAATAAGATGAAGGCCATGTGGGAGTGTTTTGGTTTTAATTTTTGGTCATTTGTGTTGCATTGGAAAAAATAACTGGGTCTACGTGGGCTTGAACTCTGGTGTGATTCCCCTTAGAGACTGGGTTTTGGAACTGAACTCAGAGAAGCATTGCCATGAATTTTGTTAGGATTTTAAGAGGCCACGCATGAAAGTCCCTCTTGGAAACTGAGACCTAGGCCCCGGGTGGATTTCCACAGAGGCCTGGGAATCTCAGCAAGGATATCACATGATTTTATTCTTAAAGAAATGGCAGCCATAGTTGAGAGTCAAAACACACATGGACCTCACATTGTAGACCTCAATGGGCCTGGCCTAATGTGACCTTTTGTCCACTCTTTGGGAAGCCGTGCCTGTGAGAGTTCTCCAGAGATTTCATTGAAATGAGCTTCCTCACCATTTAATGTTTGCTGAATGAACTGAAACCCACAGTGCCTCCAACTTCATGCTTGAAAAATGGCTAGATAAATACCATGAAATTTTTGAAATTCCTATGACCAGGTGGCACTGGAGAAACATTGGATGTCCTGTTGCTCATTATGAGTATACCAGACAGTGCCTTGATTTACTGAGTTTCATGAAAATGGTGTAGAACATATTTGTGTATGCAAATATGTGCTACACAAAATCTTCCTACTCTCATTCACAACAATACCTTGACACTATCTTTGCCCCATGTAAGACAAAATAAAAGAAGAAGAGTTAGAAAATCTGTGAATACATATCAGGAATGGAACATGATTGCGAGTTCACAATCTTGGAGGTGGTAGAGGAGTTTCCAAAAGTAAGGGACAGGGTAAATATTGCACAAATATGGAGATGTGCCAGCCTAAAGACTTCTGGAGAACCTGCCTCTGAGGTTGGCCACTTGAAGTATATGTTGTTGTCAGGACCTATGGCTTCCTTTCTAGTGAGACCACCAAAGCTGGGTCTCCATCTATGTGACCTGCAGAACATGGTTTCTTATTTTCCAAAGAAAGTGAGGCAGCAAGGCTGAATTCTCTCTTTGTAAGTAAACTCTTGCCACTGAAGGCTAAGTGTGGCCCCGTGTGGACTGTGAAGCCATTTGGTAATCCTCCACTTTTCATGGTGTTCTTGCTGCTGCACTGGGAGTTTGGTATTGGCTTCAGGAAATACAAGAAATTCAACTGGGTCACAGTGCTGGAGGGAGATCTGTCACGTGTTGTGCGTCAGGGTCTGCAGGAGAATGCACCAACCAGGCTTCTATCCCACATAGCTTGCCCCCTTGACCATAGCAACCTGATTCTGAACATTGACCTGAAACCTCTCCATTCAACAAGATGCCTTTACATACAAGGGTCTGCTGGCTGCACCATGTCAGTTACAAGCCTTTTGGCAGATCCACATAATCCCAACACAGAAGTTTTATCACAGACCTGCAAAACACTCCTCTAGGCCCACTACTCAACAGACTTTAACTTATTTGCATCACTGTTCTACACCATTTTCATGAAACCCAGTCAATCAAGGCACTGTCTGGTACACTCATGATCAGCAACAGGAAATCCAAAGTGTATCCAGTGACACCTGGTGATGGGAATTTCAAATTTTTATGATGTTTATCTAGCCATTTTTCAAGGATGAGGTTGGAGGCACTGTGGGATTTAATTCATTCTGGAAACATCAAATGGTGAGAAAGGCCATTTCAATGAAACATCTGGAGAACTCTCACAGGCAAGACTTCCCAAAGAGTGGCCAAATGATCAAATGAAACCAGGCCCATTGAGGTCTACAATGTGAGGTCCATGTGTGTTTTTACTCTCAACTATGGCTGTCAAGTCTTAAAGAATAAAATCATGTGATATTCTGGCTCAGATTCCCAGTGCTCTGTGGGAAGCCCCCTGGACCTAGATCTCAGTTTCCAAAGGCCACTACCATGTGTGGCCTCCAAAAATCCCAACACAATTCATGGCAATACACCTCTGCAGTAATTTCCAAACTCAGTCTCTAAGAAGACTCACACCAGAGTTCAAGCCAAGGTGGACCCAGTCATCTCTTCCATCAGCCAAATAAATGACCACAATTAAAACCAAAATACTCCCACATGGCTCTCAACTACTTCCACATAGACACTCATCATTACCTCTGGCTGGAAGTTTCCATGAGGGGCGCAGCTGAAGACAGTATCCAAAATATGCACCCTACCCTCATTTGTCTAAAGTCAGGGTGGCTTGACAACCTATCTGTGAACAAGGAGTGATCAAATAGGCCTGCCATTAATACTGCTCTGCTTCTCCAATTTGAGCCTAATGTCTGTGGGGTTTAGATTCTTTATGTGAATTGGAGTCATGAGAAAATCCAAGCACCTATGGGCTTGCCTCTGCAGGGCTTTGAAAAACTTTTTGAACCAAAGGATACCTATTCTCACTTGATGGAAATCAGGAACCTTACAGAGGAAGGCGAGAGACTTCATCCACAAGACTGCTCTTTTTCCATTTTGGTTTTGGATGCACACATGAGATCTTTCCTTAGATTCATCAGGTGGTGAGAATCTAAGTCACAGCCTCACACAGGGCCAAGAGGCTGATTCAGACACATCCCTTTCCATGGCAATTAAGCAAAGAGCCACAGGTGATGCTCATTATTTTCCATTAGAAAACTGTTTTCTTCAGGCTTCACAAAGGGGTGGACTGAGGCAAAGACCTTCCAGACATTCAGGGCAACGGAACAATAGGTAAACCAAAGGCCCAAATCAGTGTTTCTCCACTGACACTTTACTGGTCACACTGATATCTGAGTTTTCTGAGTTCCTCTCCATTCCCTTCATCTATCCAGTACAAGGCCATGTTACAGAGTTTGAAGGTGGTACATATCTTTTACACAAAACCATGAGCCTATTCTTGAGAGTGGCCAGAATTCAGGAAGAAAACAGGAACTTAGGAAGATAGCAGGTATTGCCCATTCATAAGGAAAGTCGTAGTCCATTCATAAATTTGGCAGGATGAATGCTGAGAAGCTTTCTACTAGACAGAACACATCCATTGATGCATTCTCTTTTCTAATGTCTATAACCACAGACACAGTGGGATACACAAACCCACAACCACACCCACAAAGGCAACACTTTCCTCCAAGTTGGTCTGTGACTATCCAGAGTGTCCTCTGACTGGTGGGCCATACTATGTTCCCCAAAATTGCTTGTTCTGTCTCAAATCTGCTTTCCTTTGCCAACTCTTGAAGTAGTCAGGAGTCAGCGGTGAGCCAATACCTGCTTTATCAGGAAAGAACCATCTTCAGAGCTTCCCTGGCATTTGGCCATCCTCACATCAGTAGGTAAGTGCCGTAGCCCGGCTGGCTGGGCAAAATAACCGGGGGGGTGACGAACAACTTGTGTAGACTGATGCAGCAGGCCTGGAAGCCGTTTATTGTTGAATAAGAGCGGTATTTATACATTTTACACAGCCTATCTAATTAGCATGAAATAGATACAGCAGTCAAACAATAAGGAATCTCCACACTTAATGGCTCGCTTTTGTTACTTCACAAACCACTCCCTCTGGCATTTTGCCAGGCGCCATCCAGACTTCTTTACAGGCTCTAACATTTCTCTGGCAAAATAACAGGTGCCAATCTGACTTGTTTACAGACGTTAACATTTCCCCCTTTTGTTTAATTTAAATAAGGACCATAGTGTTTTTTACAGAAACACCATAAATAACCTGCTAGAAACAGAAAGGGAGGATACAAAATGTTACAATACCAATCCAATTGATGGCTCCATGCAAGAAGCCCTTGGAAAACTTATACCAGCAGTGACACCGTTAGCAAAGATACCGAGTTACAAGTTGTTGTAGATTACAGTCTGTTGTCTCAGTCCAGATAAAGCAGTGTCTCAATAGATTAACTCAGAGTTCAGGTAAATCACAGTCCAGGTAAGTTCTCCAGGCAGCTAGCTTAAGTTGTAGTAGCAGAAACAGCGATAGCTCCGAAGTCTCCTCGGGTTCTCAGCCGAAGTTTCCTCCAGTTCTCAGCAACATTGTAAATTCTTCCACCTTTGTTTTCACCGGCACTTGGACGAAGGCAGGAACTCCGGATGGCTAAAGAAAATCCTGTAGCATTTCACTAAGAAAACAACCTTCTGAACAATTTTAGTACATTATCTCAAGGTTTTTTACATTTGAAATAAGCCTTAATAGTACTCATTACTCATCAGCCTGCAGGTGTGGGAGACCCATTGTAGTTACTGGCCTTGGAAATGATCAAACTTCAGGGATGCCAGTGGCATCTTCTGCCAGCTGTAGCATCCTGGGCAGCCCCAGATGGCCCCAGGGAGAGTCCTGGGCTCAAACTTCTTCCGGGCACAGGGAGCAAAAGCCTGCGAGACTGTGCCTCCAGGTCAGGTCTAGATTTGGGCTCACAGTGGTGATCCGCTCCCCCGGGCAGGGGGGCGGGGAAGAGCCCTCAACTGCCTCTTGGAAAATTCTTACTGCGCCATGATCGGCTTGGGCAGGTGGCAGCCGCCTTGTCATTTCACGCACCCTCCAGTATCGAAAAGTATTCAGTAATAGCCTTTTGCTGCAACTTTTTTCCTCATAATCCTTCTTCTTCTGAACTTTCTTTTTCTTTGTGACTAGAGTTTCTGGGCTTTTATCAACACATGCCCTAACTATTCTTGGTTCCACTGGGGTGCCTTTTTCTCTTATCAATTTACTTCTCACCCCTTCCATATTTTCATCACAAAGACAATACAACATTTCAAGACAAAACAAGACACAAACATACTGCATCAATCTTCTCCATTTTCTCGAAATGGTCATTTTTCCTATCGCCCTATCTGCCTAGGGACGAGCAGATTGCTCCCGTCTTATCTATGGACAGAAAGCTTTTTTCGACCCTTACCCGTGAGTGTCCCAGGGCTCCCCGTAACGGGCCACCATCTGCCGCAGTCCCGCTGCAGCAGAATAACCTGGGGGGTGACGAATAACTTGTGTATGTTGATGCAGCAGGAATGAGAGCCGTTTATTGTAAGATCTGAGCGATATTTATACATTTTACACAGCCTATCTCATTAGCATAAAATAGATACAGCAGTCAACCAATAAGGAATCTTCACACTTAATGGCTCGCTTTTGTTACTTCACAAACCACTCCCTCTGGCATTTTGCCAGGCACCATCCAGACTTGTTTACAGACTCTAACATTTCTCCAGGAAAATAACAGGTGCCAATCAGACTTGCTTACAGACCTTAACAGGTAAGAAGAAAGACTGACTCTGTCTTTGGTAAATTCAAACAAGTGAGACCACTGGGACTGGGATTGGTAATGGCTCTGGGTGCCTGGCTTCCTAGATCCCAAGTTCAGAGACTTTCATCACCAAGGAAGTGAGGTGTGGTCACTTCTTTCAGGAACTGAATGAGGTCACTGCCTTGGCTACCACTTTGTCCTAACAGTTGCTTCCAAGGGTTCCATGAGATGGAGGCTGCCCCTACTTCCTGTGACAATTTCATATGTTAGAATGGTATATCAACCATACGCACCTGGGAAGAGCTTTCCACACAGGCCTGGTTTGGTCTACTCTACATTAAGAAGAGTGAGGCTGATTCAGACACATTCCTTCATCCTTCCAGGTTGTTTGCCATGGAGATGTCTTTTGCTCTCTCAGGTCCTTCATAGCTGCCTACATCTTCTCCAGAGATCATTTCTGCACGTACCTTTGATGTTCTCAGCAGGTGGAAGATCCCATACATTCTTGTATTGTAAGACCAACACTGTCGCTGCTCTTCAGCAAAGTTAGATTGAGGGAACAGTGTATGATTAGTGTTATTAACATGTTCGATATGGGTTAGGAACCATTCTGCTGCATGAATAATGGTATTGGGAACCTGTGATATTTACAAGAATATAGAGGTGAAATATATGTACGAAAACAGAAATCTAAGTAAGATTTGAAGCCCAGAAGGTCATTTGTCCCTTGATTGGGATACTTAGCGTTGAATTACATTCTGCACAGATGTTTCAGATAAATCGATATACAATGGCATAGGACCTTTCACCTTGGATGATTGAATGTAGAAGAGAACATCCAGTCAAAAAGTGATAGTGGGTAGGATTAGGAAGATAGTCGGTAGGTTTAGGAAGAAGAATGAGTGTAGGATTTGGAACAAAAGTTCTTTAGAAGTAGGGTATCGCTAAGAGAGTGAATGTAAATATCAGCACATGTGACGAGGAAGTCACAATGATTAACTGGGGAAAATATGTAGGAAAGCAGATATCAATAGAGACATTACAAAATCAGGCAAAGTATAAAGTGAGTGACAGGATTAGACATTTTCAACATGGTTGAGTTTGAATATATAATCTTTGGAAGAAACAAATATGTAGTCACCAATAGGATTTTCATTTGAGAGCATTAGGCAACCTGGACATGGATGTTTTTAGTAATCCATGTTCACTTTCCATTTAGGTTTTGTACAATCATAAGTGTGACCTTTGCTTTTTGTGTCCAGAATATTACTGTGATAAAATGTATATGTAGATCAGGTGACATGAGTATTTCTTCCACCATTTCTGGGAGCTATATTTTGAGGACGTATAAATTAGTATTGGGGGTACAAAGAGGTGTACCTGTGTCTATGAATATAGAGATAATTCGTCAATAGACTGTACTGTGAATAAATAATATAACTGGTTCCACTTTAAATAATGGATTGAATTGATATCTGAAACTAAGTAAGAAATCTTATATTGATATAGAACCATTCATTCCAACCAGTTACACATCTAATGGTAATATTAGTGTTATGGTTTATTGTGACGGGTTTGTGAGTTTTGCTTCAAATGTGATAATGGAAATTGAAAATAATGTGTTTGGAAAGAAGTCTCATGAAAAGAGCAGTCAAGAAACATGGAGGAATACATGTGTTCTCAAGCAGGAAGTGATTGAAAGTGAAACAAATGCCTATAAATTTGCGAAATTTTGATGAGACATATATGCTATGATGTGCATAAACTGAAGAAATAGTAATGTACCAGTGTTGAATAAAAATGAACGTCAAAATGCACATCATGTCTACTTGCATTGATGTTCAACTGGGTCAGTTACTGTAGAAATATTAGGATTTTGGGGGGGGGGATTAATAATACAATTTATTTTAGCACTAGCATGCCACAGAATGTAGAGGAAAGATCAATGGATTTTTAGTTATAGCACTAATAATCTAACATTTAGTGACTATTTTGGATAGTCTAAAATTACATAAGGCTATGTAACATAATTTTTTTTATTTAACATTCATCAAAGCTTGGAATTTTCATAATATTTCTTCTTTTTTATTTTTTATTTTTTCAGTTGTTGATTGACCTTCATTTTGTTTATTTGTATGTGGTGCTGAGAATAGAACCATGTGCCTTACACATGCTAGAAAAGCATGTTACCACTGAGCCACAAACCCAGCCCCTCCACTTTTATCTTAACATCATACACTCATGTCCCTCTTCTTTACTCACTTTCTTCCCCATTTTCCCCCTTCTCTCCCTTCCTTTTTCTTTTCCCCTCCATATCTATTTTTCTCTCATGTCATTACAAACAGTAGTATGCTATGAAATTTAAGTTTAAGACTGTTTTTTATAGTCATTCTTTTTCTTGAGAAAATCTAAAAATTATAATCACCTGATAGATATATTACAATACATTTATTACACATATGTATCTATATTCATGCATATGCATTACATATATTATATATATATACATATATATTTAAAAGTACTTTGATTTTCCTGTTAGAAATAATATAGACCAAGTCTTTCTTAATTCTCAATTCTTCCATAATTAACATCTTACAGTGAAAATCAAATAAACATATTTAAGTAAAAAGGTATCATTCTTATTTATCAATACTGATAATTTAAGGTTTTATATCACATTAAGCTGTAATATGGCATATTAACTCTTATGAATTAGAGAAATTTTATTTGAACAACCTATTATTTAAGGACCATATGCACTGACATTTTAAATGGCGTTCTTGTGATTTCTATTTCTATCAATTGTGTATTAATTGCCAAATACTTATTTTAGTACTTTTCATGTTCATAATTGATATAAAGTCAATTGTTTAATTCTTCTTGTAAGTAGTTACTTATTACAGTAGGGACATTATTAATAATACAACATCTTTATAAGAAAAATGGTACAAATTTATTTTCATGCAAAATTAAGAATAATTGCATGCTCTAAATGTTTGATTGTTGATACATATAATAAAGAGCTTTTGATGAGTCTCTTCCCCAGTAAAACATAAAATGCAAAGATAATGTCCAAATAAAGATAAGAAAAATACACATTATCAGCTAGAAACTATTAAATAAAAGATGAAAAGAACAATCCAACACATTGTACGAACTTGTCAGATGAGGTAGTATTCTGGAAGAATAGCCTAAGACTAGACCTTGTCCATGTCAAAATATTCACGAAAAAAATGAAGTATGAAAAGTATAGAAAATGCTATGAATTTTTCATGAAGATAGGTGAATTATCCTTTCATCTCAATTTATGTGCATTTTCTGGTAAAATAAATTTGTGATATTTACAACTACACAAAACAAAGTTTCTGCATAGCAAAATGAATACATCTGAACCCATTTTTAGCTGATTTCTTCCCACTAAATTTTAAACCTTTATTTATTTATTTATTTATTTTTATTGGTTGTTCAAAACATTACAAAGCTCAAGATATATCATCTTTCATACATTTGACTCAATTGGGTTATGAACTCCCATTTTTTCCCCAAATACGAATTGTAGAATCACATCGGTTACACATTCACACTTTTACATAATGGCATATTAGTGACTGTTGTATTCTGCTACCTTTCCTATCCCCTACTATCCACCCTCTCCTCCCCTCCCATCTTCCCTCTCTACCTCATCTGCTATTGTTCAATTCTCTCCATTGTTTCCCCCCCACTTCCCCTCACAACATTTTATATGCGATTTTGTGTAACATTGAGGGTCTCCTACAATTTTCATAAGCTTTCCCTTCTCTCTCCCTTTCTCTCCCCCCATTCGTCTTTGTTTAATGTTAATATTTTCCTCATGCTCTTCCTCCCTGTTCTGCTCTTATTTGCTCTCTTTATATCAGAGAAGACATTTGGCATTTATTTTTTAAGGACTGGTTAGCTTCGCATAACATAATATGCTCTAATGCCATCCATTTCCCTGCAAATTCTATGATTTTGTCATTTTTGTGCTGTGTAATACTCCATTGTGTATAGATGCCACATTTTTTTATCCATTAATCTATTGAAGGGAATCTAAGTTGGTTCCACAGTCTAGCTATTGTGAATTGTGCCGCTATGATCATTGATGTGGCAGTATCCCTATAGTACGCTCTTTTAAGATCCTCAGGGAACAGTCCAAGAAGGGTGATAGCTGGGTCAAATGGTGGATCCATTTCCAGCTTTCCCAGGAATATCCATACTTCTTTCAAAATTGGCCTCACCAATTTGCAGTCCCACCAGCAGTGTACAAGTGTACACTTTTCCCCACATCCTCGCCAACACTTATTGTTGTTTGACTTCATAATGGCTGCTCATCTTACTGGAGTAAGATGGTATCTTATGGTGGTTTTGATTTGCATTTCTCAGACTGCTAGAGATGGTGAACATTTTTTCATGTACTTGTTGATTGATTGTATGTCCTCCTCTGTGAAGTGTCTGATTAGGTCCTCGGCCCATTTGTTGATTGGGTTATTTGTTATCTTATTGTTTAATATTTTGAGTTCTTTGTATATTCTGCATATTAGGGCTCTATCTGAAGTGTGAGGGGTAAAAATTTGTTCCCAGGATGTAGGCTCTCTATTTACCTCTCTTATTGTTTCTCTTCTTGAGAAAAAAACTTTTTAGTTTAAGTAAGTCCCATTTGTTTTTTTCTTGTTATTAACTCTTGGGCTATTGATGTCTTATTAAAGAATTTGGAGCCTGACCCCACAGTATATAGATCGTAGCCAACTTTTTCTTCTATGAGACGCAGTGTCTCTGATTTGATATCTAGCTCCTTGATCTATTTTGATTTAACTTTTGTGCATGGTGAGAAAACGGGATTCAGTTTCATTTTGTTGCATATGGATTTCTAATTTTCCCTGCACCATTTGTTGAAGATGCTATCCTTCATCCATTGCATGTTTATAGCCACTTTATCAAATATAAGAAAGTTGTAATTTTGTGGATTGGTTTCTCTGTCCTCCATTCTATACCATTTGTCCACCTGCCTGTTTTCGTACCAGTACCACACTGTTTTTGTTACTATTGCTTTGTAGTAAAGTTTGAACTCTGGTATCGCTATACCTCCCGATTCACACTTCCTGCTTAGAATTTCTTTTGCTATTCTGTGTCTTTTGTTTTTCTATATGAATTTCATGATTGCTTTATCATTTCTACAAGAAATGCCATTGGGATTTTGATTGGCATTGCGTTAAACCTGTATAGAACTTTGGGTAATTTCGCCATTTTGATGAATTTAGTTCTGCCTATCCATGAACAGGGTACATTTTTCCATCTTCTAAGATCTTTTTCTATCTCTCTCTTTAGGGTTCTGTGGTTTTCACCTCTTTTGTTAGGTTGATTTCCAAGTATCTTATTTTCTTTGAGGATATTGTGAATGGAGTGGTTTTCCTCATTTCAATTTCAGAAGTTTTGTTGCTGATATACAGGAATGCCTTTGATTAATGCGTGTTGGTTTTATATCCTTCATTTATTAACTCTAGCAGTTTCTTTGTAGACCCTTTTGGGTCTGTTAAATATATTACCATGTCATCCACAAATAGCGATAATTCAAGTTCTTCTTTTCCTATTTTTATGCCTTTAATTTCTTTTGTCTGTCTAATTTCTCTGGCTAGTATTTCAAGAACTAAATTGAATAGAAGTGGTGATAGAGGGCATCCCTGTCTTGTTCCAGATTTCAGAGGGAATGCCTTCAGTTTTCTCCATTTAGGATGATCCTAGCCTGAGGTTTAGCATATATAGCTTTTACAATGTTGAGGTAAGTTCCTGTTATTTCTAGTTTTTCTAGTGTTTTGAACATAAAGGGATGCTGAACTGTGTCGAATGTTTTTACTACATCTATCGAGATGATCATATGGTTCTTGTCCTTAAGTCTATTGATGTGGTGAATAGCATTTATTGATTTCCGTATATTGAACCAGCCTTGCATTCCAGGGAAGAATCCTACTTGATCATGGTGCACAACTATTTTGATATGCTTTTGGATTCAATTCACACGGATTTCATTGAGAATTTTTGCATCCAAGTTCATTAGAGATATTGGTTGTAGTTTTCTTTTTTGAAGTGTCTTTGTCTGGTTTTGGGATCAGGGTGATTTTGGACTCCGAGAATGAATTTGGAAGAGCTCCTTATTTTTCTATTTCTTGATATAGCTTGAAAAGTATTGGTACTAATTCTTCTTTGAAGGTTTTTTTGAACTCTCCTCTATACCCATCAGGTCCAGGGCTTTTTTTGGTTGGTAGTATTTTGATGGCTTCTTCTATTTCTTCCTTTGTTTTTGGTCTGTTTAAATTGTGTGTGTCTTCCTGACTGAATCTGGGCAGATCGTATGACTTAAGAAATTTGTCGATATTTTAACTATCTTCTATTTTATTGGAATATAGGGTTTCAAAATACTTTCTGATTATCTTCTGTATTTGTGTACTGTCTGTTGTGATATTGTCTTTTTCATTCCATATGTTAGTAATTTCAGTTGTCTCTCTTCTTCTCATCCTTAGCATGGCTAAGGGCCTGTAAATCTTATTTATTTTTTCAAAGAACCAACTTTTAGTTTTATCAATTTTTTCAATGTTTTTTTTGTTTCAATTTTGTTGATTTCTGCTCTAATTTTAATTATTTCTTGTCTTCTACTACGTTTGCTGTTGTTTTGCTCTTCCTTTTCTAGGTTTTTGATGTGTACTGTGAGTTTATTTATTTGTTGTTTTATTCTTTTTTTGAGGAAAGAACTCCAAGAAATGAATTTCGCTCTTAAAACTGCCTTCTTTGTGTCCCATAGATTCCAGTACGATGTGTCTGTATTGTCATTTGATTCTAAAAATATTTTCATCTCCTCCTTTATGTCTTCTGTAACCCATTGATCATTCAGTAGAATATTGTTCATTTTCCATGTGATGTAGGATTTTTCCTTCCTTCTTTTATCATTGATTTCCAGTTTCATTCCATTATGATCAGATATGGTGCATGGTATTTTCTCCACGCCTTTATATTTACTAAGAGTTGCCCAATGGCATAATATATGGTCTAACTTGGAGTAGGATCCATGTGCTGCTGAGAATAAAGTGTATCCACTTGATGATGGTTGATGTATTCTATATATGTCGGTTACGTCAAGGTTATTGATTGTGCTGTTGAATTCTATAGTTTCTTTATTCAGTTTTTTATAGAGGATCTGTCTAATGGCGAGAGCGGTGTGTTGAAGTCACCCATAATTATTGTGTTGTAGTCTATTTGACTCTTGAACTTGAGGCGAGTTTGTTTTATGAGCATTGCAGCTCAATTGTTTGGTGCATACCAATTGATAATTGTTATGTCTTGTTGGTGGATGGTTCCTTTTAACAATATATAGTGTCCTACTTTATCCCTTTTGATTAATGTAGGTTTGAAGTTGATTTTATATGATATGAGTATGGCCACTCCTGCTTGCTTCCGAGGGCCATATGAGTGGTATGATTTTTCCCAACCTTTCACTTTCAGCCTGTGTATGTCTTTACCTTTCATATGAGTCTCTCGAAGGCAGCATATTGTTGGATTTATTTTTTTGATCCAGGTTACTAGCCTATGTCTCTTGATTGGTGAGTTTAGATTTTTAACATTTAAGGTTACAATTGAAATATGATTTGTACTTCCAGTCATGTTTATTTATTTATTTATTTTAATTTGGGTAGTTTTTACTTTTCGGTTTTTTTCTTACCCCTTTACTGAGATACCTCCCGCTGTTAGTTTTGGGCACTATTTTTCAATTCCTCTTCTTGTAGTATTTTGCTCAAAATGCTTTGCAGTGCTGGTGTTCTGTCTGCGAATTCTTTTAGCTTTTATTTATCAGGAAGGACTTAATTTCATTGTCAAATCTGAAGCTTAATTTTGTTGGATACAGTATTCTTGGTTGGAATCCATTATTTTTCAGTGTTTGAAATACATTGTTCAAAGATCTTCTCGCTTTCAATGTCTGTGATGAAAAATCAATTGTTAACCTTATTGGTTTACCCCTGAATGTTATCTGCCTACTTTCTTTCGTAGCTTTTAATATTCTCTCCTTGTTCTGTATGTTGGCTATCTTCATAATTATATGTCTTGGAGTTTGTCTATTATGGTTTTGAGTGTTTGAGGTCCTGTAGGCTTCCAGGATATGGCAATCCATTCCATCTTTCATCTCTGGGAAGTTTTCTAGAATTATTTCATTTAATATGTTGTTCATTCATTCGGTTTGAATTTCTATGCCTTCTTCTATCCCGATGACTCCCAATTTTGTTTTTTTTATGACATTCCATATCTCTTGAATAGTTGCTCATGGGATTTAAGCATGTTTTCTGTGTTGACTATATTCTTTTCAAGTTGACAAACTTTGTCTTCATTATCTGATGTTCTGACTTCTACTTGATCTAGTCTATTTGTAATATTCTTGTTTGAGTTTTTAATTTGGTTTATAGTTTCCTGCATTTCTAGAATTACTGTATGATTTTTTAAAAGATCACTATCTCCTGGTAAAGCTTGTTCTTTGCCATTTGAATTTGTTTGTTTAATTCATTTTCAAAATATACTTTTATCCTTAGACTTGCTGCCTCATGTCTTCTCTCTTATTCCTTTCCATCTGAGTTAGGTATGACTTAAGTTTTTTTCCTATCCCTGTTTCTGATGCTTCTAGGTTCTCCTGTAGTATTAAGTTGTCCTTCATTGTTTGTACACCTTGTTTTCCCTTGTTTTTTCATGATGTTCACGTCATTTTCCAGCTCTATTTGATTGCTGTGTTTCTGCTCTCTTCTATAGATTTGTTATGGGTTCATATATCTCTGTTTTCTCTCCTTTGTGTTGGTAGACTATGCCTGCTTAAGTGGATTCCGCTGTTAAGGAATTCTGACGGCCGAGCTCCAGTGATGTCACCTCTCTGCTGTGGTGGGCCCCAGGCTCCTTGCCGGAGTGTCCGAATTGGGTGGGTGGACTGGATTGTCTCTGGTTGGTTTCAGCTCCCGGTCACTGGCAGGCCGGCAGTCTCCAGCCACCCAGTAGCGCGGGCAGCTTGTGGTCTGTCTTCAGCTGGTGGGTGATCTCTAGCCACACAGTTGCGCGTTCGGTCGCCGGCAGGCGCGTTCTCCAGCCGTCAAGACATAGCGTCAGCAGGTGGCCTGGCGCCAGCAGGAAGGTGGTCTCCAGTTGCCCAGTCACACTGGCAGTGGGCCGGCGTTCTCCAGCCAGCCAGTCAGGAGGGCCTGGCCTCTAGTCCCCTGGTTTATCCTGCTAGTCCTGATTTCTTCTGCTAGACCAGATTTCTCCTGAGTGATGCTTCTCGGCAGCTCAAACTGTTCTCTGGGTCTGCCGTTTGTTGGGTGGGGAGGGTGTCTATTGGGAACCCTGGAACTCTATTGTTTTAATTTTTTTCGCTTGCCCATCGCCCCGCACTGGCTAGACAAGTTTCATTTTTGCCGCTGATGGGAAGGGGAGATGAAGGTCAGGTGCCTCTAGTTTTCCCCCAGTCTTTATGCAGACTTGCTCTGATTATTCCTCCCCCAAAAGCCTAGGAGATATTTTATGCGAATTCCCCTCTGTATGTGAGATGAGCTGAGAAACACACACCTGTTTTATTCTTGCAATCTGTCAGGGAGTGGTGGTGGTTACTTCAGCTCTCCAAGATGGTGGCTGTTGGTTTCCTTTGTGGAGTTTCTGCTTTGGGGCATAGAAATGTACTGCTAACTTCCCCGTCTGAAATCCCGAATTCAGCTGGGGGCTCAGTGGATGCTCAGCCAGCAGGATTCCACAGAATCCGCAGCAACGTTTCTCCCTGCTTGCTGGTCGCTTCTCGGTGGTGCCTCACCATTTGTAGACACAGGGCAGGTCACGCGGATCAATCAGAATGGATCTCCAGTTGCACAAGTGGCTTGTGTTTGAGACTCAATTACCGGACCTCGGTGGTGGAAATCATTCTTCTAGGTTTCGGTAAACACCCATTTTCCTGTAAGATCCTAACAAGATAGTTTTTCATTGCTCTAACTCGTTATTCACTTGCGCAGTGGCAGGGTACACTGGGTGTGATACACTGTCTTCACAGCCATCTTGCAATGCCGAAATATTAGGATTTGGATGCACCATTTACTGAAAACTGTTTCAGTACTAGGAAAAAATATGTATTTCAGGTGGATGAATATTTCTGAGAATAATTTTTTAAAAATTGGATTATAAATCCACATACATGAATATGAATGAATTTAGGGAGTGCAAAATAAGACACAAATATTTCATATTTTGAAAAATCTGGAGAGTATATATATATATATATATATATATATATATATATATATATACACACACACACACAGACATTAAAAACTAGCAATATATATGCCAATCAAAATTCATCATGAAATACATATCATCCACAGACCCAAAAATATTCATATACTGAACATGGATTTATGTATAATGTTGTTCAACTAGGAGGCTTACCCATAGGTTGAATTTTCAGTTCCAACAGCATTTAGGAGGAGTGATCTCTTCTCACAATTTGTATTTGCCAAGTCAGTCACCTCACAAAAATGTACGTGTGATACCAGGTACAATTCTATATGTGCATATAAAATTACATGTGCTGAATAGGCTACAGAGAAAAGGAGACAGGAATTCACATATTTGTTAACTTTCAAAACACACGGAGAACTATTTCAACAAAAAAAATGACTAGATTTATAACTCCTACCCTATATAATGCAAAAGGCAATTCCAACTATACACCATGCCTCCTCTGAACTGCTTGTATTTCTATTCTGTTTTGGTTATTATTCTCTATCATATTACGATTAGTAGTCAGAGTCTAGTATGGTAGGGGTTAGAGTCAGGGATTCAGTATTTCGAATGGAAATTTGGAAAATGTATCCAATGTGTATGCAGATATGTGCCACACAAAATCTTCCCACTCCTCCAGAACAATGGCTTGACATTATCTTCGCCCCAAGTAAGACATAATTAGAGGAGAAGAATTAGAAAATCAGTGAATACTTCTCTGGAATGTAATATGCTAAGAAGTTCACTACCTTGAAGGTGGTACAGGAGTTTCCAAAAGTAAGGGACAGGGTGAACACTCCATAAACATGGAGCTCTGCTGGCCTAAAGACTTCTTGAGAAATTTCCTCTGAGGTTGGGCACTTGAAACATATGTTGTTATGAGGAGCTTTAGCTTCCTTTGTACTGAGATCATCAAAGCTGGGTCTGCACCTATGTGACCTGTAAAACATAGTTTCTTATTTTCCAATTAACATGAGACACCAGTCCTGAATTTGATCTTTGTAGGTAAACTGTGGCCATTGGGTTCTAAGTGTCTCCCTGTGTGGACTGTGAAGCCATTTGTTCATCCTCCAATTTTCATGGTGTTTCTTGCTGCTGTATTTGCTTATGAAGTAAAAAAAAGATCACCTGGGACACAGTGCTTGAGGGAGTTCTGTCACGTGTGGTGGGTCAGGGTCTGCAAGAGAATATACCAACAATGCTTCTATTCCACATAGCTTTTCCCCTTGACCACAGCAACATAATTCTCAACATTGCCCTGAAACCTCTCTATATAACAAGATACCATTACATATAAGGGTCTGCTGGCTGCACCATGTCAGTCACAAGGCATTTGGAAGCCAATGGAAGATCAACATGGCCCCACCACAGATGTTTTATCACACACCTCCCCTCCTCTGATCTAGGCCCACTACTCAGCAGGCTCCAATTTACTGGCATCTCTGTTATACACCATTTTGATGAAACCTAGTCAATCAAGGCACTGTCTGGTATACTCATGATCAGCAACCGGTTTTCCAAATTTTCTCCAGTGCCACCTGGTCATGGAAATTTCAATAATTTTATTGTATTTATCTAGCCATTTTTCACGGATGAAGATGGAGGCACTGTGGATTTCAATTTGTACAGGAACCATTAAATGATGAGAAACCTCATTTCGATGAATGCTCTGTAGAACCTTGTAGACAAGGCTTCCCAGGGAGTGGCCAAAAAGTCACATGAAATCAGACCCATTGAGGTCTACAATGTGAGGTCCATGTGTGTTTTGACTGTCACCTATGCCTACCAAGTCTTTCAGAAAAAAAAAATCATGTGGTATCCTGGCTGAGATTCCCAGTGCTCTGTGGAAAGCCACCCTGGGCCTAGATCTCAGTTTCCAAGGGAGACTCTCATGCGTGCCCTCCTAGAATCCCAACACAATTCATGGCACAAGTTCTCTGACATCAGATCCAGAATGCACTCTCTATGTGTAATCACACCAGAGTTCAAGCCCATGTGGACCCAGGCATCTCCTTTAACAGCCACATAATGACCACAGTTAAACCAAAACACTCCCACATGGCCCTCATCTTTTTCCATATAGATACTCATCATAACCTCTGGCTGGAGGTTTCCATGAGGGGCACATTCCAAGACAGTGTCCAAAATAAGCTCCCTTGCCCCTCATTTGCCTAAAGTCAGGGTGGCCTGGACATACTTCCTGTGAACCCGGAGTGATCAAATAGGCATGCCGTTAATACTGCACCGCTTCTTCAATTTGAGGCCTACTGAGTTAGAGGTATAGATTCTTTATGTAAATTAGAGTCATGAGAAAACCCAAGCACCTTTGCAGGGCTTTGAAGAACTCAATTGACACAAAGGATCCCTATTCTCACTTGATAGAGGTCAGGAACCTCACAGAGGAAAGCGAGACTTTATCCACAATGACTGGTGTATTTGCCATTTTGGTTTTGGATGCACACAAGGGATCTTTCTTTAGATCCATCTGGTGCTGAGAATCTAAGCCACAACCTCACACAGGGCCAAGATGCTAATTCAGACACATCCCTTTCCAAAGCAATTAAGCAAAGAGCCACAGGTGATGCCCAATCATTTCCATTTGAAAACTGTTTACTTCAGGCTTCACAAAGGGGTGGCCAGAGCAAGAACTTCCTGACATTCAGTTCATCAGAACAATATATAAGCAAAATGCCCAAAGCAGGGTTTTTCCACTGAGATTTTCCTGGTCACACTGATATCTGAGTTTTTTGAGATGCTCGCCATTCCCTTCAGCTATCCAGTACATGGCCATGTCACAGAGCTTGGAGGTGGTATATATGTTGGACACAAAACCATGATCCTATTCTGGAGAGTGAACAGAGTTCATGAATAAACCTGGAAATTAGGAATGTATTAGGTTATGCCCATCTTTAAGTAAAGCCGCAAACCATTCATAAATTGGGCAGGATGAAATGGGAAGCTTTCTACTAGACAGGACACATCCATTGATGCACTCTCTTTTCTAATGTCTACAACCACGGACACCATGGGATACACAGACATAGAAACACTCTCCTTTTCAAACGACTTACGAGAAACAGTTCACTCCAAACCAAACAAACCACCTTTTTTTCCTATTCTCACAACATGAGACAAAATCACAAACTCACAACCACACCCACAAAGGCACCTTTTTACCCTAAGTAGGTCTGTGACTCTATGGAGTGTCCTCTGACTGGTGGGCCACACAATGTTCCCCCGAAATGTCCTGCCCTGTCTCAGATATGGTCTCCTTGGCCATCTCTATGAAGTTGTCAGGAGCCAGCGGTGGGCCACTATCTGCTTTTTCAGGAAAGGCCCCTCTTCAGAGCTCTCTTGGCTTTTGGCCATTCTAACATCAGTAGGTACAAAGAAAGACTGACTCTGTCCTTGGTAATTCCAAACAAGTGAACCCACTGGGACTGGTACTGGGACTGGCTCTGTGTGCCTGGCTTCCAGGATCCTAAGTTCAGAGAGTTCCATCACCAAGGGAGTAAGGTGAGGTCACTTCCTTCAGGAACTGAATGAGGTCACTGCCTTGGCAAACACTTTATCCTAACAGTTGCTTCCAAGTGTCTCATTAGATGGAGGCTTCCCCTACTTCCTGTGAAACATTCACAAGTTAGAATGGTATATCAACCATAGGAACCCGGTAATAGCTCTCCACACAGGCCTGGTTTGGTCCATCTCCTCTACATTGAGAAGAGAGGTTCTGATTCAGACACATCCCGTCATCCTGACCAGGTATTTTGCCATGTAAGATTACTTTTGCTTTCTCAGGTCCTCCATAGCTGACTACATATTCTCCAGGGATCATTTCTGCATTGAACTTGTGGTTCTCAACAGGTGAAAGATCCCCTACATTCCTGTATTGTAAGACCAACTCTGTCCCTGCTCTTCTTTAAATTTACATTCAGGGAACAGTGTATTGTTAGGGTTAATAAAATGTTTGATTTGGGTTAGAAATCATTCTGCTGGATGAATAATGGTATTGGGAACCTGCGATATTTTTAAAAATATAGAGGTGAAATATATAAATGAAAAAAGAAAGTCTAGGTAATTTTGAAGCCCAGAGGGGCAATGGGCCCTTCATTGGGATACTTAGCTTTGATTTACGTTGTGCACAGATATCTCAGATAAATCGATATACAATGGCATAGGACCTTGTTCCTTTTATGATTAAAATTCGAAGAGAACATCCAGTCAAAAAGGGATAGTAATTAGGATTAGATAGATATTCGGTAGGTTAACAAAGAAGAGTGAGTATAGGATTTGGAACAAAAGTGCTTTAGCAATAGGGTTTGGGTTAAAGTGTGAAAGTAAATATTAGCACACTTGAAGGGTCAGTCACAATGATGAACAGTGGAAAATATGTAGGAAAGCAGATATCAATAGAGACATTACAAAATCAACAAATGGGCCAAGGACCTGAACAGACACTTCTCAGAAGAAGACATACAATCAATTAATAAGTACATGAAAAAATTCTCACCTTCTCTAGCAGTCAGAGAAATGCAAATCAAAACCACCCTAAGATACCATCTCACTCCAGTAAGATTGGCAGCCATTAGGATGTCAAACAATAATATGTGCTAGCGAGGATGTGGGGAAAAGGGTACACTTGTACATTGCTGGTGGGACTGCAAAATGGTGCGGCCATTATGGAAAGCAGTATGGAGATTCCTGGGAAAGCTGGGAATGGAACCACCATTTGACCCAGCTATCGCCCTCCTCGGACTATTCCCTGAGGACCATAAAAGAGCATGCTATAGGGATACCGCCACATCAATGATCATAGCAGCACAATTCACAATAGGCAGACTGTGGAACCAACCTAGATGCCCTTCAATAGATGAATGGATAAAAAATAATGTGGCATCTATACACAATGGAGTATTATGCAGCACTAAAAAATGACAAATTCATGGAATTAGCAGGGAAATGGATGGCATTAGAGCAGATTATGCTAAGTGAAGCTAGCCAATCCTTAAAATACAAATGCCAAATGTCTTCTTTGATTTAAGGAGAGCAATTAAGAACTGAACAGAGGGAAAGAGCATGAGGAAAATATTAACATTAAACTGAGACAAGTGATGGGAGGGAAAGGGAGAGAGAAGGGAAATTGCATGGAAACGGAAAGAACCCTCATCGTTATACGAAATCACATATACGAGGTTGTGAGGGGAAAGGGGGGGAAGGGAGAGAACGGAACAACAACAGATGAGGTAGAGAGGGAAGATGAAAGGGGAGGGGAGGGGGGATAGTAGGGGATAGAAAAGTCAGCAGAATACAACAGTCACTAATATGGCATTATGTAAACATTGTGAATGTGTAACTGATGTGATTCTGCAATCTGTATTTGGGGTAAAAATGGAAATGCATAACTCACTTGAATCAAATGTATGAAAGATGAAAAAAAAATTAAAAAAGTACTAAATTGGCTCATCGTAACAATAAAAAAAGAGATATTACAAAATCAGGCAAAGTATAAAGTGAGTGATATGATTAGATATTTGCAACAGGGTTGATTTTGAATATATAATCTTAGGAAGAAACAAATATGTAGTCACCAATAGGATTGATATTTGAGAGCATTAGGCAACCTGAACATGGAAGTAATCCATGTTCACTTTCCATTTAGGCTTTAGTACAATAATAAGTGTGAACTTTGCATTTTGTGTCCAGAATATTACTGTGATAAAATGTATATGTAGATTAGGTGACATGAGTATTTCTTTCACCATTTCTGCGAGTAATATTTTGAAGACATATACATAAGTATTGGTTGTACAAAAAGCTGTACCCTGTGTCTATGAATATACAGATAATGCATGAATAGACCATACTGTGAATAAATAGTATAGCTGGTTCCACTTTAAATAATGGATTGAATTGATATTCACAAAGGAGTGGTCTGAGGCAAAAACCTTCCTGAAATTCAGGGCAACAGAACAATAGGTAAACAAAACGCACAAAGCAGGGTTTCTCCACTGAGACTTTCCTGTTCACACTGATATCTGAGTTTTCTGAGATGCTCGCCTTTCCCTTCAGCTATCCAGTACATAGCCATATCACATAGCTTGGAGGTAGTACATATCTTGGACACAAAACAATGAGGCAATTCTGGAGAGTGTCCAGAATTCAGGATGTAAACAGAAACTTTGAAAGATAGCAGGTGTTTCCCTTCAATAAGGAAAGCTGCAGTCCATTAATAAATCAGGCAGGATGAATGTTGCGAAGCTTTCTCCTAGACAGGACACATCCATTGATGCATTTTCTTTTCTAATGTCTACAACCACGGACAGAGTGGGATACACAGACATAGAAGCACTCGCCTTGTCAAAGGACTTACTAGAAACAGTCCACGCCAATTCAAACAAACAGCCTTTCTTACATCTTCTCAGAACTTGAGAAAAAACCATACACACACCTACACCCACAAAGGCACCTCCTTTGTGGAGTGTCCTCTGAATGGTGGGCCATACTATATTCCCCCAAAATGGCCTGTTGTATCTCAAATCTGGTCTCCTTGGCCAACTCTGTGCAGTTGTCAGGAGCCAGCGGTGAACCAATACCTGCTTTCTCAGAAAGGTCTTTCTTCAGAGCTTTCCTGGCATTTGGCCATTCTCACATCTGTTGGTACTAAGAAAGACTGACTCTGTGCTTGGTAAATTGAAACAAGTGAGACCACAGGGACTGGGACTGCGACTGGCTCTGGGTGCCTCTCTTCCTGGATCCCAAGTTCAGAGAGTTCCATCACCAAGGAAGTGAAGTGAGGTCACTTCCTTCAGGAACAGAATGAGGTCACTGCCTTGGCAACCTCTTTGTCCTAACAGTAACTTCTAAGGGTCCCATGAGATGGAGTCTGTCCCCTCTTTCTGTCACACTTTCACAAGTTAGAATGGTATATCAACCATAGGCACCTGGGAAGAGCTCTCCACACAGGCCTGATTTGGTCCATCTTCTCTACATTTAGAAGATAGAGGTTGATTCAGACACATCCATTCATCTTGACCAGGTTGTTTACCATACATCTAATGGTAATATTAATGTTATGGATTATCTTGAAGAGTGTGTGGGTTTAGCTTCAAAATTGATTATGGAAATCGAAAATAATGTGTTTGGAAAGAAGTCTCATGAAAAGACCAGTCAAGTTACATGGAGGAATACATGTGTTCTGAAGCAGAAAGTGATTAAAAGTGAAACAAATTCCTATAAATTTCTGAACTTGTGAATGAAATATATAACCTATGATGTGCAAAAACTGAAGAAATAGTAATGTACCAGTGTTGAATTAAAATGAATGTCAAAATAGACATCATGTCCCATAGGAATATACTTGCATTGATGATAAACTGGGTCAGTTACTGTAGAAATATTAGGATTTGTAAGCACCATTGATTGAAGTTAGTTTTCAGCACTGGGAAACAAATATGTATTTCAGGTAGATGATTATTTCTGAGAATAATCTTGTGAAAAGTTGATTATAAATCCACATACATGAACATGAATGAATTTACGGAGTGTATATAAGACAAATATATTTCATATTTTATAAAATCTGTAGAGTGTATGTATATATATATATATATATATATATATATAGACAAAAAAACACAAAAATTCATTAAAAAGTATCAATATATATATGCCAATCGTAATTCATCATGTAATATATATCACCCTCAGATGCAAAAATATTTATTTTACTAAACATGGGTTTATGTATAATATTGTTCTAATAGGAAGCTCACCCATAGTTTGGATTTTCAGTTCCAACAGCGTTTAGGAGGACTGATCTCTTCTTACAATTTGTTTCTGCCAAGTCAGCCAACTCATAAAAATATACGTGTGATACCAAGTAGGAATCTATATGTGCATATAAAAAGTACATGTGCTGAGTAGGCTACAGAGAAAGGGAGACAGGAATTCACATATTTGTTAACTTTAAAAACGCATGGAGAGAGCTGGGGATGTGGCTCAAGTCGTAGCGCGCTCGCCTTGCATGCGTGCGGCATGGGTTCGATTCTCAGCACCACGTGCAAACAAAGATGTTGTGTCCGCCGATAACTAAAAAAATAAATATTATAGAATTCTCTCTCTCCTCTCTAACTCTCTCTTTAAAAAAAAACACATGGAGGACTATTTCAATTAAAAATTGAGTAGATTTATAAAACCGACCCTTTATCATGCAAGAGGGAAGTCCAACTATACACCATGCCTCCTCTGAACTGCTTGTATTTTCATTTTTTTTGTTTATTTTTCTCCATCATATTAGGATTAGTAGTCAGAGTCTAGTAGGGTATGAGTTAGTGTCAGGGATTCAGTATTTCGAATGGAAAATTGGAAAATGGATCAATGTGTATGCAAATGTGTACTACAAAAAAATTTTCCCACTCTCATTCAGAACAATGCCTTGACATTACCTTCACCCCAAGTAAGACACAATTAGAGGAGAAGAGTTAGAAAATCTTTGAATACATATCTGAAATTGAAAATGCTTAGGGTTCACAACCTTGGAGATTGTAGAGGAGTTTCCAAAAGTAAGGGACAGTGTAAAAACTCTACAAACATGGAGATTTGCCTGCCTAAAGACGTCTGGAGAAACTGTCTCTAGGTTGGGCACTTGAAATATATGTTTTTGTGAGGATCTTTAGCTTCCTTTCCAGTGAGACCATCAAAGCTGCGTCTTCATCTCTGTGATCTGGAGGACATGGTTTATAATTTTCCAATAAACATGAAGCAGCAGTGCTGAATTCTCTCTTGTATGTAAACTGTGGCCACTGGGGGCTAAGTGTCTCCCCATATGGACTGCGAAGCCATTTTATCATCCTCCACTTTTCCTAATGTTTCTTCCTGCTGCACTCGGAGTTTGGTATTTGCTTCACGAAATACAAGGAGTTCAACTGGGACAGAGTGTTGCCGCGAGTTCTGTCACGTGTGGTGGATCAGGGTCTGCAGGAGAATGCACCAACAGGGCTTGTATACCACATAGGATGCCCCCTTGACCATAGCAACCTGATTCTGAACATTGCACTGAAACCTCTCCATATAACAAGTTGCCTTTACATATAAGGGTCTGCTGGCTGCACCATGTCAGTCACAAGCCATTTGGAAGCCAATGGCAGATCCACATGGCCCCACCTCAGATGTTTTATCACACATTTGCTCACCACTGCTCTAGGCCCACTACTCAGCAGGATCCAAATTATTGAGATCTCTGTTCTACACCATTTTCATCAAAACCAGTCAATCAAGGCACTGTCTGGTACACTCGTGATCAGCAACAGGACATCCAAATGTTCTTCATTGCCACCTGGTCATTGGAATTTCAAAAATTTCATGGTATTTATCTAGCCAATTTTCAATTATGAAGTTGGAAGCACTATGGCTTTCAAATCATTCAGGAATCATTCAATGGTGAGGAAGCTCATTTCAATGAAAAATTTGAAGAACTCTCACAGGCAAGGCTTCCCAAAGAGTGGCCTAAAAGTCACATGAATCCAGGCCCATCGAGGTCTACAATTGAGGTCCATGTGTGTTTTGACTAGCAAATATGGCTTCCAAGTCTTTCAGAAAAAAATAATTTGATATCCTGGCTGAGATTCCCAGTGCTCTGTGGAAAGCCACCCTAGGACTAGATCTCAGTTTCCAACGAAGACTCTCATGCATGGCCTCCTAAATTCTTAACACAATTCATGGCAATACTTCTTTGATGATTGATCCAGAACTGAGTGTTTAAGGGGAATGACACCAGAGTTCAAGCCCAGGTGGATCCAGTCATCTCTTCCAACTGCCACACGAATGACTACAATTAAAACCAAAACACTTCCACATGGTCCTCACCTTCTTCCAGAGAGACACTCATCATTACCTCTGGCTGGAGTTTTTCATGTGGGACGCATCCCAAGAGAGTGTCCGAAATAATCTTCCTTGCCCCTCATTTGCCTAAAGTCAGGGTGGCATGGTCACCCTTCCTGTGAACCTGGAGTGATCCAATAGGCCTGCTTCTCCAATTTGAGGCCTACTGACTCTCAGGGATAGATTCTTTAAGTGATTTGGAGTCACAAGAAAACACAAGCACCTCTGCAGTTCTTCAAAGAACTCATTTGACCTAAAGGATCCCTATTCTCACTTGATAGAGGTCAGAATCCTAACAGAGGAAGGCAAGAGACTCATCAACAATGACAGATTTTGGCCATTTTTGTTTTGATTGCACACATGCAATCTATCTTTAGATCCATCATGTGCTGAGAATCTAAGCCACAACCTCATACAGGGCCAAGAGGCTGATTTAGACACATCCTTTTACAAGCAATTAAGCAAAGATCCACAGGTAATGCCCATTCATTTCCATTTGAAAACTGTTTTCTTCAGGCTTCACAAAGGGGTGGCCTGAGGCAAAGACCTTCCTGACATTCAGGACAACAGAACCATAGGTAAGCAAATGAACCAAAGCAGGGTTTCTCCACTGAGAATTTCCGGGTCACACTGATATCTGAGTTTTCTAAGATGTTCCCATTCTCTACAGCTATCAAGTATATGGACATGTCTCAGAGCTTGGAGGTGGTACATATCTTGGAAACAAAACCATGAGACTATTCTGGAGAGTGGCCAGAATTCAGGAAGAAAACAGGAACTTAGGAATTTAGTAGGTGTTGCCCATCCATAAGGCAAACCAAAGTCCATTCTTCAATTAGGCAGGATGAATGCTGGGAAGTTTTCTACTAGACAGGACACATCCTTTGATGCCTTCTCTTTTCTAATGTCTACAACCACGGACACAGTGGGATACTCAAGACTTAGAAACACTAGCCTTGTCAAACGACTTACTAGAAACAGTCCACTCCAACCCCAAAAAACTGCCTTTTCTATCTATTCTCAGAACATGAGAGAAAAGCACAAACTCACTGAACACCCACAAAGGCACCTCCTTAACCCAAGTAGGTCTGTGACTATCTGGAGTGTCCTCTAACTGGTGGGCCATACTATGTTCCCCTGAAATGGCCTGTCCTTTCTCAGATCTGGTCTCCTTGGCCAACACTGTGAAGTTGTCAGGAGCCAGTGGTGAACCAATACCTGCTTTCTCAGGAAAGGCCCCTCTTCAGAGCTCTTCTGCCATTTGACAATCCTCATATCAGTCGGTACCAAGGAAGACTGACTCTGTCCTTGGTAAATCCAAACAAGTGAGACCACTGGGACTGGGACTGGGACTGGCTCTGGGTGCCTGGCTTGCTGCTTCACAATTTCAGATTTTTTGATCACCAAGGAAGAGAGGTGAGGTCACTTTCTTTAGGAACTGAATGAGGTCACTACCTTGGCCACCACTTTGTCCTAACAGTTGCTTCGAAAGGTCCCATGAAATTGAGGCTGCCCCTACTTCCTTTGACACTTTCACAAGTTAGAATGGTATATCAACCATAGGCACCTGTAAACAGCTCTCCACACAGGCATGGTTTCATCAGTTCTCTACATTACGAAAGGAGAGGCTGATTCAGACACATCCCTTCATACTGACCCTGTTGTTTGCCATGGAATATGACTTTTCCCCTCTTAGGTCCTTCATAGCTGCCTGCAACTTCTTCAGGGTATAATTTCTGCATGGTCCTTTGATGTTCTCAGCAGGTGGAAGATCCCCTACATTACTGTATTGTAAGATAAACTCTGTCTCGGCTCTTCTGTAAAGTTAGTTTGAGGGAACAATGTATGGTTAGGCTTAATAACATGTTTCATTTGAGTTAGGAATCATTCTGCTTAATGAATAATGGTATTGGGAACTTGCGATATTTACAAGAATATATTGGTGAAATATAAGTTTGAAAACAGAAATCTAGATAAGATTTGAATCCAGGAAGGGCATTGGGCTGTTGATTGGGATACTTAGCTTTGAATTATGTTCTGCACAGATGTCTCAGATAAATCAATATACAATGGCATAGGACCTTGTACCTTGGATGATTGCTTGTCGAAGAGATCATCCAGTCAAAAAGGGATAGTCTTTAGGATTAGGAAGATAGTCGGTATGTTAGAAAAAAGAGTGAGTATAGGATTTGGACCAAAAGTTCTTTAGCAATAGGGTTTCGGATAAAGAGTGAATGTAAATATCAGCACATGTGAAGAGTCAGTCACAATGATGAACTGGGGAAAATATGTAGGAAAGCAGATATTAATAGAGACATTAGGAAATCAGGAAAATATAAAGTGAGTGATAGGATTAGTCATTTTCAACAGGGTTGAGGTTGAATATATTATCTTAAGAAGAAACAAATATGTAGTCACCAATAGGATTTATTTGAGAGCGTTAGGCAACCTGGATATGGATGTGTTTAGTAATCCATGCTCACTTTCCATTTAGGCTTTGGTGAAAGGTTAATAAAATAGGTACTTGTTACTTACTGTTTTTCTGTATGCTTAACAAAACACTGTTGAAGTCTTGAGGACTGTTTGCTAATCTTGTTTCCAGAATGTGCTGTCCCCAACTGCCAAACTGCAAATGTATACCCTCACCCGTTTGCACGCAAACCACCCACTTGCCCTGACCCATCAATAAACTTCCCTCCCTGCCCTCTCCAAGGAAAGCATATAAGCTCTGCTTAAGCTGTTCTCATTGCTCTCTGCTCTATTCAAGTGAGCTCTGAGCCCCAGAATGCTGGACCCATAATAAACCATTTACTGTTGCTTGAGACATTCCTCTGGTGGTCTCTTTCTCTGATGCTTGCCCGACCTTTACATCTGGAGGCACGAGCAAGATCCGGCAGCGGCGGATGAAAGATCCCCAAGGGGCTCTTTTCAGGGTAAGTAAGGGAACTCTTTTTGGTTTTAGGTTTCAGGTTAGGGCTTGGCAAAATGGCTATTGGTGATGAGCGTGAGCTCTCTCTGACAGAGGCTGACATACGTGTCACAGAGCCACAGGCCACGTCCCTGGGGGATGCCCCAGAGGACTCAGGAAATCGAGGAACAATAGTCTCCTTGACTCAGTGATATTTTGCTTCGGATTCAGTATTGCCAGCCCATCAGGTTTTGCCGGCTACTCAGTCCTGGCCTCAGTATTGGACGTCCATTGCCTGTCTTTATTGTCTTGTCTTGTCAGTGTAGTGTGTGATTTCTTTCACTGTTTGTGTATCTCTCATTTTGGGACAGAGCACTTCAACACCTCTCTTCCTGACCCTTGATCACTGGACCAAAGTCTGTGCAAGGCCCAGAATCTTTCTTTTTCAGTAAATTGCTGGACCTGGCAGACCCTCTGTGCCTCAGAATGACCCACCTTTGGAGTTGGATAGCCCCTAGAAACATCTACTTCCCACTAATTTGAAACGTCAGAGATTTTGTCTTTCAACCGGGGCCACATAGACATCCAGATCAACAGCCATATATCTTAACTTTGCAGGACCTCTGCAAATCTCCTCCTACATGGGTGAAGCCTTTCTTTGTCTCTGCGCCCACTCCTACTCCTTCCACCATGATTCTATCTCACAAACCCTCTGCTCTTCCTCCTCCAACCTCTGTTCTCCCTGAGTCTCAAGACTCTACTGGACTCTCCTACCCTTCTTATCCGCTGCCGTCGTCCACCAACCCCCAACAACCTCTAAGTGATTCCTTTGCTGCTGACTCAGCCTCTCCGCCATTGGAGAAAGCTAGGCCGGCCCAGCGCCCACCAGATGACTCCCCCTTGTCACACACAGCCCCTCCTTCCCTGGAGAAAGCTGGCCCGGCTAAAAGAACTCAAAGAACTCCCTGGCGTTTTCACACCTGCCTACTTGGGATGACTGCCAACAAATCCTAGGGATTCTCTTCATGACAGAGGAACGAGAGAGAAGCTTTCTGGAAGCTAGAAAAAAATATCCTCGGACCAGATGGGTGACCAACACAACTTCCCAACATAATCAAAGCCGGCTTACCCTTGAACTGACCCAACTGGGACCCCGACACCTTTGAAGGTAGGGAGCATTTGTCCACTTATTGCCGGGCCCTAATAGTGGGTTTCCAACCGGCCGCTAGCCAACCAAATAATTTGGCCAAGGTAAGAGAGATTATTCAAGGGCCTGATGAATATCCCTCTATGTTTCTAGAGAGAATTATGGAGGCATATAGGAGATATACTCCTTTCGATCTTCAGGCAGAGGATCAAAAGACATATGTCATGATGGCCTTCATTGGGCAAGCTGATCTGGATATTAAAAGAAAGTTACAATACTTAGATGGATTACAAGATATGACTTTGAGAGATTTACTCAGGGTAGCCGAGAAAGTATCCTATAAGAGAGAAACAGAGAGAACGAAAGGGAGCAAAGGGAGGATGACAGATGAAAAAGACAGATGAAGGTATTAACTAAGGTCCTGGTCACAACAATAAATAGGCCAGAAATTAAGAAACAGGGAGACAAGAAACGATACCTGGGTCCCCACCAGAGGCCACCCTTGGCCTCAGATCAATGTGCCTACTGTAAAGAAAAAGGACACTGAGCCAAAAAGTGCCCTAGAAAGAGACAGCCACGCCAGACAGCCTTTCTGACTCTGGAGGTTGACTGAGAATGTCGGGGCTCAGATCCCTTCCCCGAGCTCAGGGTAACTTTTGAAGTGAAGGGGACCCCATAAACTTTGAAGTGGATACAGCAGCAGTATACTCAGCCCTTAAGGCCCCACTGGGCCCTCTATCAAATAAAAGGTCTCTAGTTCAAAGGGCTAACAGCAGTAAATATCAGACTTAGACAACTAAGAGGACCATGGACATGGGGAAAGGAAAAATCCAACATTCCTTCCTAGTAATCCCAGAATGCCTGGCCCCATTGATGGGCAGAGATCTGCTCAGTAAGCTCCGGGCCAAAACAACTTTTAACCCCGAAGGCCCCAAAATGAAATTTCTAAATCCTTCATTAAAAACTCCTATAGTCATGGCTTTATAAATGTCAGTCAAAGATGAACATCCAATTTTCACACACCCCAAGAATGATCAAACAGGCAAGCTACCCCAGAAATGGATAACAGATTACCCAGATGCCTGGGCAAAAATTGTTGGGTTAGGACTAGCCATGAAACAACCTCCAAGAACAGTGGAGTTAAAAACCTCAGCCTCCCCAATCAATGTCAAACAACATCCTCTGAGCAAAAATGCTAAAGATGGGTTAAGGCCCCATATTCAGAAATATCTGGCTTTAGGGTCCTAAGGCCCTGTCAATCAGCCTGGAACACTCCCCTGCTACCAGTAAAAAATCCAGGAACTGGGGACTATCCCCGTTCAAGACCTAAGAGAGATCAACAACAGAGTGCAGGACATTCACCCCACGGTAAATAATTTGTACAATCTGCTTATCACTCTGAACCCTGAGTAGAAATGGTATGGACATAAAGATGCTATCTTTTGCATGCCTCTGCATAAAGACAGTCAGTTTCTGTTTGCTTTTGAGTGGGTAGACCCAGAAACCGGAACATATGGTAAACTAACATGGACTAGACTCCCACAGGGGTTCAAAAACTCCCCCACTCTCTTTGATGAAGCCCTCCACAGAGATGTCAACAACTTCAGAACTATGCACCCCGAAGTCACCCAGCTTCAATACGTGGATGACCTGCTACTGCAGCCAACACCAAGGAAAACTGTGAGTCTGGGAACCAAGCACTATTATGTAAGCTTGCTCAACTCGGGTATAGAGCTTCTTCCAAAAAACCCCAAATTTGCCAGCAAGAAGTAGTCTTCCTGGGCTATTCCCTTAGAGGTGGTAAACGTTGGCTCACTGAGCCCAGAAAACAAATGGTTGTGCAGATACCCCCCCCCCAGAAGCAGACAACACAAAGAGTTTCTTGGGACTACTGGGTTTTGCAGGTTATGGATTCCTGTGTTTGTGTCCTTAACTTCTCCTTTATACCCGCTGTTAAAGGGAGATGCCCAATTCCAATGGACCCCTGAGCACCAGCAAGCTTTTGATAACATCTTACGACACTGGCACTGAACTCCTCAACTTCACTGAGCCAAGCCTGCAATTTCAGAAAGCCCTACACTACATTAAAAATGTACATCAATTCACACACCTTGGTCCAAAGAAACTGCAGGCATTCCTGAAGGATCAAGAACAGAGTTTTCCACTAACCGACTCACAGCGAAAGGACATAACTGAACGGGTAACAAAACCCTGTCCGTTCTGTCAATAGAACAATTACCCTTCCAAGCTTCCTGTAGGAAAGCGCCTATGAGCAACCAGACCAGGAAATTCTGGGAAGTGGACTTTACTGAAATTTAGCCAGCAAGGTATGGACTTCAATATCTCCTAGTGTTTGTAGATATATTTTCAGGATGGATTGAAGCCTTCCCCACACAAAAAAAAGGCACAAATGGTGGTAGAAAATCCTGAAAGATATTTTTCTATGATACGGCCTACCTAAGGTAATAGGGTCTGATAATGGACCGGCGTTCATGGCCCAGGTAAGTAAGGGGTTAGCCAGGATCCTGGGGATAAATTGGAAGTTACATTGTGCTTATAGACCGCAGAGCTCAGGACAGGTTAAAAAAATTAATAGAACCATTAAAGAGACCTTAACGAAATTAAGCTTAGAGAGGGCATCAAAGATTGGACTATGCTCCTGCCTTATGCACTGTTTCATGCAAGAAATACTCCCTCTGTTTCTTTGTGTAACCTCACCTCCTATAAAATTCTCTATGGGGCCCCTCCTCCAGTAAGGACCTAACCACAACTCTAAGACCTATCGATCCCTTCCACACCCCCTTGCTTGACAAACTTAAAGCTATTGAAAGAACTCAGGGATACCTGTCAAAACAGCTGGCCACTGCCTACCAACCTGGTGAAGAGGAGACTCCACATCGATATCAAAAAAGAGACTTCATCTACATAAGATGACATCAGGTGTCATCCCTGGAACCCCGCTGGACAGGAACATACCAGGTGCTAATTATAAAACCTACAGTGGTAAAGGTAGACGGAATCACTTCCTGGATCCTAATTCTCATCTCAAGCCTGTGCCCTGTCCAGACACTGGCTTGAAAGTGGAAAAGACTGGTAACCCTTTCAAATTGCATATTTGCCATGTGGATAAGGCTATAGACTCTCCCCTTGGCCACCACTAGTCCTAACCATCATCAGCCCATTCAGCAGCGATGGCTGATCACAAATCCAATTAGACAAGAAGTATGGTCTGTCTCACATACAGCCCCCTTAGGGACCTGGTGGCCAACTCTCCACCCAGATATTTGTCAGCTGGGTATACGTCTTTCCAATTGGGATACCTCTGATGAAGAGGATCCCACTAAAATTCCATTAAATTTCTCCCGTACCATAGATAATGGAAACAAACATTATGGATGTAGGAACACGCAAGCCTGATGCAGGTTGGCTAGCCTAGATTACTATGTTTGCCCGGTGGACTATCAAAGCCACAAACAACAACGGCTGTGTGGGGGAAAAGCCGTCTTCTTCCGTAAGTCATGGGGATGTGAGCATACAGGGGCTGCCTGGTGGAACCCAAACTCCTCATCAAATTCAGTTCACAGCATTGGCCATATTACCAATTAGACAACCAAAACCGATGGCCCCCAGAGGGGTCTCTAGATCCTCAAATTCTGTGTGACTATTTCAACTTCGGCAAGTGATCAAAAGGATTGAAGAAAATTCCCCTATGTGTAGGCCTTTTCCCTCCTTTGCTCACATCACGAAATATGTTTCTCCAATAGATCCTTCTGCTCCAGATTCTCTGCTGTCACTCTCACATCAACAACCTGATTTCTCCCCTCCAATTACTAGATCAAAACCCCAAACCTCCTCTGGGTCTCAGACCATTGCCCCCATGCTGAGGCAGCAGGTACTGAGGTACCCTTCCACCCACTCACTCCTCTCTTCTCCTGTCAGTGCCCACACCGGGTCCCACCAGGTCCTCTTACCAGCTAACCCAAAGCTCAAACCAGCTGAGGAGTGCCCTCAGACGCCTATCCAAGATGTAATGAAAATGGCCTTTAAAGTTGCTTTGTCATCACTAAAAACAGGTTACTAAGAATTTAAAGTCCCTCACAGGCTTTTTAGATACTCATTCCCGTCTTCCCATCTGCTCTACCTGTTCTACTGCTCAAGTTTTGTTGCCAGGAAAATCCCAAACCCTTTTCCCATTATTCTTTTATATCTCTTTTTCCTCATTCTCAGAAGCACAGAACTGCTCTCACCCCCCGCCTTCCCCGTCTTCCCCTCTGTACCAGGCCCACAGAAAAATCTTAAATGGCCTTCTCCAGAAGTCTTCATCGTGGCTGACTTTAGGACTTTCAGCAACAAAGTCTTTATAAAAGAGTTCAGTGTAGATAAACTTCCTCTTTTCGTGTTGCTCTGTTATACTTGGCCACTGGCTGGAAAAATCAGCCCTTCTAAGCTAGACACCCCCTTACTAGTTTTTCACAAAATATGTGAACAAGGCCTCTGGCCTTGAGCTGAGGCTTCCAGAGATGGCTACATTTCCAAGATAAAGAAGTTACCAACTGGGCTCCATGGTAACAGCTGGCAGGGAGAAAATAAAAGAGAAGAAAAAAGCTCTCCCCCTCCCAGGTGTCCTTAATAAGTTATCTTTCCCAGAGAAGAGGAAAATAAAAACAGAACCAAAAACTGCTTTTTGTGAACTTCTGCAGACTGTGAATTTCTGAGTCTTTTCCCTTACATGTTGGGTACAAAATTCTGAAACTACCTAAACTTGGGATTCAGGGGATTAATTGATTACAACAGAAGCAATGCCCTCTATATCTGGTTGCAACCAAATAGGACTGTTTCCCTATCTTTGGTGCTATCTTAGGTGCCTTGCCTTGTCCATACCTACAACAGTATAATTCTATATACTTAAACATTGTTTATTCATAAAATTATCAACAGATGTGATTAATTATGTAATGGTGCAGATGTTTCCCCGAGTGCTCTATCATGAGGCAGGATCATTTAAATTTCAAATAGGGGGGCATACAACCCGGTTCCGCTGGCAACCTGTATCCTTCACTTTAGCCATCCTATGAGGAATAGTAGTTGCTGCAGAGAAGGGCACAGGAACCACTGCCCTAATCCATGGGACACAACAAATGACCCAATTAGAAGCAGCAATAGACCAAAACTTAAAGATATTAAAAAACCACCATCACAGCTTTACAAGAATCTTTAACCTCTCTCTCTGAAGTTGTTTTACAGAACAGGCGAGGGTTCGACCTCCTCTTCATGAGAGAAGGGGCCTTTGTCCTGCATTGAGGGAAGAATGTTGTTATTATGCCTACCATACTGGAGTTGTAAAAGAATCTATGATTAAATTAAGAAGACGCATTGAAGAGCATCAACAAGAGAGAGAGCCCCAAAAAGGGTGGTTTGAGTCTTGGTTCACAGAGTCCCCCTGGGTAACTATGCTTTTATCAGCCCTGGCCGGTCCATTAATAATCCTCACATTATTGCTAACTGTAGGACCCTGTTTGCTCAACCGTGTAGTTTCCTTTCTCCAAGCTCAAATTGGACAAGTTAAACTTATGGTAATCAGAAATCAATATACCACACTAGCAAACATAAAATGTGACATCCTCAATGATCACTATTATGATTTAATGTAACCAAAAGAAAGTGGGGAATGAAAGGTAAATAAAATAGGTAATTGTCACTTCCAGTTTTACGGTATGCTTAACAAAACACTGTTGATATCTTGAGAACTGTTCGCTAATCTTGTTCCCTGAATGTTCTGTACCAACTGCAAAACTGCAGAATGTACTCCCTCACCCATTTGCACGCAAACTGCCCACTCGCCCTGACCCATCAATAATCTTCCCTCCCTGCCCTCTCCAAGGAAAGTATATAAGCTCTGCTTAAGCTGTTCTCAGGGCTCTCTGCTCTATTCAAGGGAGCTCTGAGCCCCAGCATGTTGGACCCCCATAAACTTTTGGCTGTTGCATTAGACAGTCCCTGGTAGTCTCTTCCTCCGATGCTCGCCTGACATTTACATTGGTAAAATAATAAGTGTGACCATTGCTTCTGTGTCGAAATGTACAAATTATTATTGGGGGTACAAATAGGTGTACCCTGTGATATGAATATAGAGATAATGCATGAATAGACAATACTGTGAATAAATAATATAATGGATTCCAAATTTAATAATGGATTCAATTGATATCTGAAAATATAAAGGAAATCTTATATTGATATACATACATTCATTCCAACCAGTAAAACATCTAAACGTTATATTAGGATTATGATTTATCATGAAGAGTGTGTGAGTTTTCCTTCAAAATTGATTATGGAAGTTGAAAATAATGTGTTTGGAAAGAAGTCTCATGAAAAGACCAGACAAGAAACCTGGAGGAATCCATGTGTTCTGAAGCAGGAAGTTATTGAAAGTGAAACAAATGCCTATAAGTTTGCTAACTTGTGGATGAAATATATATCTTATGATGTGCATAAATTGAAGAAATAGTAATGTAGCAGTGTTGAATAAAAATGAATGTCAAAATACACATCATGTCCCATAGTAATCTACTTGCATTGATGTTAAACTGGGTCAGTTACTGTACAAATTTAGTATTTGTATGCAACGTTAACTAAAGTTAGTTTTCAGTACTGGTAACAAATATGTATTTCAGGTGGATGAATATTTCTGAGAATAATCTTGTGAATACGTGATTATAAATCCATACACATGAACATGAATGAATTTAGGGAGTGTATATAAGACACATATATTTCATATTTTGAAAAATCTGGAGAGTATATATATACAAAAAACACACATGCAGAGACATTAAATTACCAATATATATGCCAATCGAAATTTATCATGAAATATATATCATCCACAGATGCAAAAATATTTCTTTTACTGAACATGGATTTATGTTTAATGTTGTTCAACTAGGAAGCTCACCCATAGGTTGAATTTTAAGATCCAACAGGGTTTAGGAGGAGTGATCTCTTCTCATAATTTGTATCTGCCAAGTCAGCCACCTCACAAGAATGTACATGTGATACCAGGTAGGATTCTATATGTGCATTTAAAAATACATGTTCTGAATAGGCTACAGGGAAAGGGAGACAGGAATTTATATATTTATTAACTTTAAAAACACAAGGAGAACTATTTCAATTAAAAATTAACTAGATTTATAACACCTACCCTTCATAATGCAAATGGCAAGTCCAAATATACACCATGCCTCCTTTGAACTGCTTGTATTTCTATTCTGTTTGGGTTAGTTTTCTCCATCATATTAGGATTAGCAGTCAGAGTCTAGTAGTTTATGAGTTAGTGTCAGGGATTAAGTATTTCGAATGGAAAATTGGAAAATGAATCCAATGTGTATGCATATATGTGCTACACAAAAATCTTCCCACTCTCATCCACAACAATGCCTTGACATTAACTTCGCCCCAAGTAAGACACAATTAGAGGAGAAGAGTTAGAAAATCTGTGAATGCATATGTGGAATGGAATATACTCAGGATTTCACAAACTTGGAAGTGGTAGAGCAGTTTCCAAAAGTAAGGCACATGGTAAACACTCCACAAACATGGAGTTCTGCTGGCCTAAAGACTTCTTGATAAACTGCCTCTGAGGTTGGGCACTTGAAATATATGTTGTTGTCAGTAGCTTTAGCTTACTTTCTAGTGAGACCATCAAAGCTGGGTCTGCATCTATGTGACCTGGAGGACATTGTTTCTAATTTTCCAATGAACATGAGGCAGCAGTGCGAATACTCTCTTTGTAGTTAAACTATGGCCACTGGGAGCTAAGTGACTCACCGTGTGAACTGTGAAGCCATTTGGTCCTCCTCCACTTTTCGTGGTGGTTCTTGCTGCTGCACTGGGACTTTGGTATTTTCTTCATGAAATACAAGGAGATCAACTGGGACACAGTGCTGGAGGGAGTTCTGTCACGTGTGGAGGTCATGGTCTGCATGTGAATGCACCAACCAGGATTCTATCCCACATGGGTTGCCCCTTTGTCCATAGCAACCTGATTCTGAACATTGCCTTGAAATCTCCCTATACAAAAAGATGCCTTTACATGGAAGGTTCTGCTGGCTGTACCATGTCATTCACAAGCCATTTGGAAGCCAGTGGCAGATCCACATGGCCCCACCACACATTTTATCACACACCTTCACACCACTGCTCTAGGCCCACTAATTTGCAGGCTCCAACTTACTGGCATCTCTGTTCTACACAATTTTCAAGAAACCTAGTCAGTCAAGGCACTGTCTGATACACTCATGATTAGCAATAGGACATCCAAAGATTCTCCAGTGCCACCTGGTCATGGGAATTCCAAAAATTTCATGGTGTTTATCTAGCCATTTTTTTGAGGATGAAGTTGGAGGAACTGTGGTTTTCAAAAACCATTAAATGTTGAGGAAGCTCATTTCAATGAAACTCTGGAGAACTCTCATAGGCAAGGCTTCCCAAAGAGTTGTCAAAAGGTCACATGAAGCCAGTCCAATTGAAGTCTACAATGTGAGGTACATGTGTGTTTTGACTCTCAGCTATGGCTGCCAAGACTTTAAGAAGAAAATCATGGATTATCTTGGCTGAGATTCCCAGTGCTCTGTGGCCTTGATCTAAGTTTATAAGGGCTACTCTCATGCGTGGGCTCCTAAAATCCCAACAAAGCTCATGGCAATACTTCTCTGAGGTCAGTTTCAGAATTCAGTCTCTATAGGGATTCACACTAGAGTTCAAGCCCAGGTGGACCCAGTGATTTCTTCCAATCGCCACACAAATGACCAAAATTTAAACGAAAACACTCCCATATGGCCCTCATCTTTTCCACATAGACACTCATTATAACCTCTAGCTGGAGGTTTCTATGAGGGGCGCTGGACAAGACAGTGTCCAAAATAAGCTCCCTTGCCCGTCATTTGCCTAAAGTCAGGGTGGCCTGGAAACCCTTCCTCTGAACCAGGAGTGATCAAATAGGCCTACCATTATTACTGTTCCACTTCTCCAATTTGAGGCCTACTGACTGTGGGGTTTAGATTCTTCATGTGGATTGGGGTCATGAGAAAACCCAAGCACCAATGGGCTAGACTCTGAAGGGCTTTGAAAAACTCATTTGACCCAAAGGATTCCTATTCTCACCTTATGGAGGTCAGGAAACTTACAGATGAAGGCTAGAGACTTCATCCATAATGAGTACTCTTTTGGCCATTTTGGTTTTGGATGCACACATGGCATCTTTCTTTAGATCCATCAGGTGCTGAGAATCTAAGCCACAGCCTCACACAGGGCCAACAGGCTGATTCAGACACATCCCTTTCGAAATCAATTACTCAAAAAGGGACAGGTGATGCCCATTCATTTACATTAGAGAACTGTTTTATTCAGGCTTCACAACGGGGTGGCCTTAGGCAAAGACCTTCCTGACATTCAGTGCTATAGAACAATAGGTAAGCAAAAGTCCCAAAGCAGGGTTTCTCCACTGAGACTTTCCTGGTAACATTGATATCTGAGTTTTCTGAGATTCTCGCCATTCCCTTCAGCTATCCAGTACATGGCCAAGTCACAGAGCTTGGAGGTGGTACCTATCTTGGTCACAAAATCATGAGCCTATTCTGGAGAGTGGCCAGAATTCAGGAAGAAAACAGGAACTTAGGAAGATTTCAGGTCTTGCCCACAAATAAGGCAACCCTCTGTCCTTTTATAAATTGGGCAGCGTGAATGTTGGGAAGCTTTCTCCTAGACAGGACACATCCATTGATGCATTTTCTTTTGTAATGTCTACACCCACGGACACAGTGGGATACACAGACATAGAAACATTTGCCTTGTCAAATGACTTAATAGAAACAGTCCACTCCAAACCAAACAAACCAACTTTCCTACCTATTCTCAGAACATGAGACAAAACCACAAACCCACACTCATTCCCACAAATGCACCTCCTTCCCCCAAGAAGGTCTGTTACTAACCGGAGTGTCCTCTGCCTGGTGAGCCATTCTTTGTTCACCCGAAATGGCCTGTCTGTTCTCAAATCTGGACTCCTTGGCCCACTCTGTGAAGTTGTCAGGAGCCAGCTTTGAGCCGCCACTACCTGCATTCTCACTGAGGACACCTCTTCAGATTTTTTCTGGCATTTGGCCATCTTCACATCTGTAAGTACCAAGAAAGACTGACTCTTTCCATGATAAATCCAAAAAAGTGAGATCTCTGTGACTGTTACTGGGCCTGACCCTGGGTGCCTGGTTTCCGGGATCCCAAGTTCAGAGAGTTCCATCACAAAGAAGTGAGGTAGGTCACTTCCTTCATGAACTGAATGAGCTCACAGCCTTGGAAAACACTTTGTCCTAACAGTTTCTTCCTAAGGTCCCATGAGATGGAGGCTGCCCCTACTTCCTGTGACACTTTCACAAGTTAGAATGGTATATCAACAATAGGTACTGGGGGAGAGATCTCCACACAGGGTTGGTTTGGTCCATTTTGTCTACATTAAAATGTGAGAGGCTTATTCAGACACATCTCTTCATCCTGACCAGGTTGTTTGCCATGGAAAATGACTTTTGCTCTCTCAGGTCCTTCATAGCATTCTATATCTTCTTCAGGGATAATTTCTGCATGGATCTTTGAGATTCTCAGCAGGTGGAAGATCCCCTATATTCCTGGATTGTAAGACCAACTCTATCCCTGCACTGCTGTAAAGTTAGATTGAGGGAACAGTGTATGGTTAATGTTAATATCATGTTCTATTTGCGTTAGGAATCATTCTGCTGGATGAATAACGGTATTGGGAACCTGAGATATTTACAAGAATATATAGGTGAAATATAAGTATGGAAACAGAAATCTAGGGAAGACTTGAAGCCAAGTAGGACTTTGGGCCCTTGAGTAGCATACTTTGCTTTGAATTATATTCTGCACAGATGTCTCAGATAAATTGATATACAAAGAAATAGGATCGTATACACTAGATGATTGAATAACATACAGAATATCCAATAAAAAAGGGATAGTCTGTAGGATTAGCAAGATAGTCAGTAGGTTTAGAAAGAAGAATGAGTATAGGATTTGTACCAAAAGTTCTTTACAAATAAGGTTTCGGGTAGAGAGTGAATGTAAATGTCAGCACATGTAAAGAGTCAGTCACAATGACGAATTGGGGAAAATATGTAGGAAAGCAGATATAAATAGAGACATTAGGAAGTCAGTAAAAGTATGAAGTGTGTAATTTGTTTAGACATTTTCAACGGTTTGAGTCTGAATATATAACCTTAGGCAGAAACTAATATGTTGTCAAAAATTGGATTGACTTTTGAGAGCATTAGGTAACCAGCACATGGATGTTTTTATTAATCCATGCTCACTTTTTATTTAGGCTTTGGTAAAATCATAAGTGTGACCTTTGCATTTTGTGTCCAGAATATTATTGTGATAAAATGTATATGTAGATCAGGTGACTTGAGTATTTCTTCCACCATTTCTGTAGCAATATTTTGTAGATGTATAAATTACTATTGAGGGTACAAATAGGTGTACCCTGTGTCTATGAATATGCAGATAATGCATGAATAAACCATACTGTGTGTAAATAATATAACTTGCTCTACTTTAAATAATGGATTGAATTGATATCTGAAAATATAAAAGAAATCTCATATTGATATACAATCATTCACTGCAACCAGTTATACATCTAATGGTAATATTATGGTTGTGGTTTATCCTGAAAGGTGTGTGAGTTTTGTTTCAAAAGTGATTATGGAAATCAACAATAATGTGTTTGGAAAGAAGTCTCATGAAAAGAATAGTCAAGAAACCTGTAAGAATACATGTGTTCTCAAGAAGGAAGTGATTGAACATTATATATCATACTATATATAATGTGCATAAACTGCAGAAATAGTAATGTACCAATGTTGAATAAAAATGAACATCAAAATACACATCATGTCCCATAGGAATCTAATTGCATTGATGTTAATCTGGGTCAGTTACTGTAGAAATATTAGGATTTTTATCCACCATTCACTGAAGTTACTTTTCAGTACTAGGAAAAAAGTATGTATTTAAGTTGGATGAATATTTCTGAGAATAATCTTGTGAAAATTTGATTATAAATCCACATAAATCACAAAACATTATAAACACAAAAGTCACATGGACATTAAAATCTAGCAATATATATGCCAATTTAAATCCATCTTGAAATATATATCATCCACTGATCCAAAACTATTTATTTAATGTACTTGTATTTATGTATAATGTTGTTCAGCTAGGAAGCTCCCCCATAGATTGAATTTTCTGTTCCAAATCAGTGTTTAGGAGGAGTGATCTCCTAAATGTGTATGCAAATATGTGCTACACAAAAATCTTCCCACTCTCATCCAGAACAATGCCTTGATATTACCTTCACCCCAAGTAAGACACAGTTGGAGGACATGAGTTAGAAAATCTGTGAATACATATCTGGAATGTAAAATGGTCAGGAGTTCACAACCTTGCAGGTTGCAGAGGAGTTTCCAAAAGTAAAGGACAGGCTTGATAGACCCAACCTGATCTTTTATTAGAATTGGGAGCCATCTTGCCAGAAAGCCATGAAAAGATAATTTGGGCTTTACTATAAATTACTGCAAATTCTGAACCTGCTTGGAATGCCTGTCCGTGCCTTGAACTCATCCATGCCTGGCTCTCTGACCAGATAACAGTGCTCTCTGAAACATTAGTGACACCTAATAAATATTGGCCTTCCCAGGCCAGACAACGACCCTCTCTGAGTCTCTAATGGTCCTCATAATTTCTGATGTTGGGGCCAGCAAAAAAAATGTAAACTACCATCAGTGTGATGCTTTCAAAGTTCTGTTATCTGTAACCCCCTTTTTGTGTAACTTTCTGGGCTATATAGCTGGGCTGTAGGAAAGGTGGTGTTGCTGTCTTGTTCCCGCCATTTTTGGAGGGAGAGGCAGCCTGGCCAGTTTTAATAATAAGCCTGCCTTAATTTGATTTTAATTGGAGTCACTGGTCTTTTCTTGCATCCTATTCCAACATTTTGGAGTTCCCCAGTGAGATGACCCTGCCCGACCAGATCACAAGACCAGACTGCTGAAAATTCTGAAGCTGGCCTTCCCTCCAGGGCTACGGGCTGGGGAGCCACTCTAGGGGGTGCACAAATTGAGATGTTCCAAGGCCTTGGAGTGAGCCGTTGGTCTGGGGAGCACTGCAGTGAACCACCGCACTGAAACTATTAGCAAGTACCTGGTGGAGGAGGCCTCCATAGGTAAGTGGCACCTTGATAACATCTTATATCTGGTTAAGGGAGATCTCTTCTAATGACAGAGAGGTGGCCTGGGGAGGCTCACATTCACTCCTGTCCAGGATAGTAATGAGAATCGTTCTGTCCTCTGTTCCGTTCTGTAGGGAATTCCTCTGGAAGGTTAGAGAGGTGCCGAGGGACACGCATGCGCTCCTACCCCAGAGCTTTAGCAAGACGTTGAATTGCTCATCTGTTTTTCTGTTTTGGCACCGGGATTCTGTTTTTTTTTTTTTTTTTGTGTGTGTGTGTGTGTGTGTGTTTTGTTCTGTGTTCTATATGTTTTTTGTTTGTTTGTTTTTGTGCGTTTTGTTTTGTGATTTCTGTGATAAAATCTTAAGGATATTGAACGTGAAAATGGGTAACAAAGCAAGTAAGCCTGACACCCCTTTGGACTGTGTTTTAAGGAACTGTGATGAACTTTACCACCATTTGTTAAGCAGAATGAGAGAAGGCCCTAGCTGGCTGCCTGGAGCACACCCAGTGCAGATGGTAATGCCTGCTGGGGAATGAAGAACTGAGTATCTCCCAGTATCTGCCGAAGCCCTGTTGCTTCAGGGAATTCCCTCCTTCGTTCCCTGCACTGCAAGGATAATGCCACCTCTGTCTTCTTAAAAAAAGAGAAAAACAAAAAGGGGACACTAAATGCAGTAAAGTCGCCATGGAGACACTTTATTTTATATTTCAGGTAGCTCCTCTGTGAAAACATTTGGTCCCCTTGTGGGGACATCTGTGGTGCCACTGGAGAAGGGGATTTTTCTCTTATTTGCTCTGTTTTAAAGGGTTCTGTCTGTCAGCCATTGTCTGGAGTTCATTTCTGTCTGTCTTGTGCCTTTTTTCTAGCCCTTTAAGACATGTGCAATAATGTGTTAATATTATAAATTGTTTCTTGGAAATGATCTTAGCTGAATGTGTGTCTAAATGATGATGTTTCATTGTACCAATCTGGTATCTGAATGAGTTTTTGAAGCATTCCACAATCTTGCAGTTAAAAGTCGGGTTTAGGTATTTGTTTAGTTCATGGTTTCAGATAATTCATGCCAGAGAACTTAAATACTTAGGATGGAAAATAAAGAACTCTACTTCCAAGTTGGCAAGTAACTTCCCAATCATTCAGTCTTTTTTTCACCAATTTTAAATTAGGTAGCCTGGGAAAATGTCACTGTGTGTACCAGTGCATTAATTTGGACAAGGATACTAAATCATAGTATGATATCTGTTGACAAAACAACTTGTAAAGATATAAAATTTTGTGAATTGTATCTTAAACTTGTATCATAATTTTCAACATCCTAACATGAAAATTATGGTTAAAATACCTTAGGCCTAAGGTTTCTGTTCAGAATAGCCTTTTTTCCTTCTTCTTCCAGACCTCAGCCAGGACTTATTTTGAAATGCAAATGAAAGAAGCCTGTAAGCTTAGTAGGAGACTTATTTGAGGCCTAAGGGAAAAAAAAGGTAAATTGTATGGTATTTACCAATTACTGGCCAGTCATTTTTCTAGGACTCATAATTTTTTCCTTAGGTTCTTTATTTATTTTTTGAGCTCATGATTTTGCTCCTACAGACCTAGGTTAATGTTTTTCTGATCAGTAATATCTTTGACCAACTGTGGAATTTTTAAATCATTGCAATGGAGATTTCACCTGTGAAAAGCTACAGGGCCTTCACTTTTATTATGTGTGCACAATTTGTTATGTGTTGTATGTCTATATATATATATATATATATATATATATATATATATATATATATATATATATGATATATGGATATATATATATATGATATATGGATATATATATCCATATATCATATATATGATACACAAATTAACTTATATAAGGAGCACTCATATTAAAAAGAACTCATAAAAACAATTTTAAAAAGTGGATCCAAAGATCTTTAATTCACGTGATTTAAATGTTTCAATTTAAATTGGGTAAACAGATAAATATAAATGTCTTTAAATTTAAGCTTACAAGTTTTTCTAGGTGTTCAAAAATCTAATAAACTATTAATGTCTACAAAAGGTCTAATATGCCTTTGTTCCAGGACTTTTCTTTCAATCAAAAAAATGGTTTACAGTGTTCAAAAAATTTGTCTAATATTTTGATAAATAAGTAAAGTAAATTTGATATGGGATTACTCATTCATGAGTACTTTTGTTTGATATCTGATTGATATACTAAGGTCTGTATAAGTTTGTACTAAAGTCTGTATAAGATTGTAAAAATCAGTCATGTGTAAAAGAGACAAAAATTTCTTAAACATAAGTTTACCCATAACATTAAGTTTATTAAGATTTAAATTTTATAGAGAAAGCAACCATAAAAATTAAACAAATGTTTAAATAAGAACTGTTATTTTAGAGCACTGTACTGCCATTTCTTTAAAAGCTAAACTTGGTTAATGTAGAAACTTCAATGCAATTGTGATGCTATTAATGTGCTCATATTTTCCAGTTATACAACTCTATAAGGTAGAAACTTTAAAAGAGCATTATATCAAGCAGGTGTTCTGAAGTTGTATGGTATATAAAATATATATTGGGGATTTATTTACCTGTTATCAATAATATATGTAAAGTTTTATGTTACTTTTTACATTGTGGAACAATTTAAATGTATTTTTAAGTTAATGAGACCCTAATCTATGTAAAGGTTAAAATCTTTCAGCCGTACTTTAATTCATGTTTTAAATGTGATATCATATGGTGTGAGCTAATGTTCATGTGACCTCAAACAATTTATGTAAACTTTGTAAAATGATATTTAAAAAAAAGATCAGCTTGAGAACTAAAGCATTTAAGATTTATAAGGAGCCCTGCTTACCTGAGATAAGACTCTTTGTCCCATCTTACTACATGTGAGAATGACTACGAAAACAGTAGGTCAGATTTTATTTCATTTAAAGTTATGTTCAATTTTTTTTTCTGTCAAGATTACTAGGATCTCAAAAAGGTGATATAAAATATAACTCACCAAAAAATTCAGGGTAGCTATTACATGAACTAAGTATTTTTACTCTTGTTAAAAAATTTTATTTTTTAATTTCTTTTTAAGTGATCTAAAGATTCCCTGTTGGTGTTTTACAGAAGTGTTGCTTTAAGAACACAACATGGGTTAATTTAAGAAAATAAGTCATCAACTACAAGACAGACAGAATAATAAGATCCCAATTAATAAAATATAAATAATTATAAACTTATAGACATTTAAGTGCAGTACTCTTAATATATGGCTGTTAAAATTTATTTGCTGGTTGTTTCAGATTAGGATTGAAAATTAAAGTTAAATGAAAAGGGCCAAAAAAAAAAACAATATTTGACTCTTGCCCTTTGAGTCAGTCTGAATCCAGGGAACAGGTGACTTCTCTATGAGCTTTGCAACTCTGGGCCACATAACCTCCCGATCAGGGAGATTAATGAGACCACTGGAGAACAGAAAGCCAATCAGTGCATTTGCTACAAAGAGGAGAGTCATCAGGAAAGGGAGACATCCCTGATGCTTCTGAGGGAAGCCACATGGTCAAGCAAGACCTGAACCCACCTAGCTCAAATTGCACTAGCAGAACTGAGAAGCTGCTCTCAAGTTTCCCAAGGAATGACTCCCATAAAAGCTCAGCTGACTGCTAACAATAGATAGAAACAAAAGTCATTTGACTGCTTCATCTTAAACACTTAGCAAAGACAGTTAAAACCAAAATACAGCCATTCCTGGGCATTTTAAATAATAATAATAATAATAATAATAATAATAATAATAATAATAATAATATTTTAAGGTATACACTTTATGTTAGCCTCCCAAAATAAGTAAAACTGTTGGCTACAAAGACTATCAAGAGGAGCTGCCAGAGGCAGAAGTTTTTAGTTTAAGGCCTACAGATATTCCTAACCTACAGGTAGGCTTGGTGTTTGCTAGTACGATTATCCAGCCCTGAGTAACAGAATTAAATGTTTCTCTATTAGACACAGAGGTCATACTACTGAAAGGATTTTGCAAAATCAGATGACATTAAATTATTAAACTGTATATTATTGGGAGGGACAACTGTAACACTTAAAGTTAAATATTAAGTTCACAGTCCTGATAATTGGGGATATTAAAGACTGGTGAGGGTACTTCATACAGTGACATGATCCAGCTACTGCAACATTTATTCAATACTCATGTTTTTTGTTTCTCTCATAGAAGAACCCATCCCCAGATGACTTTACAACCTGTTCTTCCTCAACAAGACTTCAAAAAGAACTGACTTCTAAAAGGCAACTCATATTCCTCAACTGACTTCAAAAAGGCAACTCATGTCTCTCACGCCATGCACACTCATGTCACCCTCTCTCAGCTGAGAAGAAGGCAAAATGAGAGACGACTCTCCACTTACACCAATGGAGCCCAAAATAAATAGACTATCAATATAAGTAATTAATTAAGTCAGGTAATATCAGGGAGACTGGTTTTCGGTGAGTTCTAAAAATTTGGAGACTGTTAACTGAGGGATTAAAATTTCCTCAGTGCTTTTCCACTAACCTATCAAGGATTACAAAGGGACACATAAGAAAAGGGGGGAATGATAGACCCAACCTTATCTTTTATTAAAATTGGGAGCCATCTTGCAACAAAACCATGAAAAAATCATTTTGGCTTTACTGTAAATTACTGCAAATTCTGAACCTGCTTGGAATGACTGCCCGTGCCTTAAACTCACCCGTGCATGGCTCTCTGACCAGATAGCAGCCCTCTCTGAAACTTTGTCACACCTCATAAATATTGGCCTTCTGTGGCCAGACAATGACCCTCTCTGAGGCTCTAATGGTCCTCATAAATTTTGATGTTGGGGCTAGCAAAAAAAAAAAAAAAAGTAAACTCCCATTAGTGTGATGCTTGTCAGAATTCTGTTATCTGTTACCCCATTTTTGTGTAACTTTCTGGGCTGCAAACCTGGGCTGTAGTAAAGATGGGGTTGCTCTCTTGCTCCCGCAATCTTTGGAGGGAGAGGCAGCCCAGCCAGTGGAAATAATAAGCTTACTTTAATTTGATTTTAACTGGAGTCAGTGTTCTTTTCTTACATCCTGGTCTAAGAGGTAAACACTCCACAAACATAGAGCTCTGCCGGCCTAAAGACTTCTTGAGAAACTGCCTCTGAGGTTGGGTACTTTAAATATATTTTGTTGTCAGAAGGTTTAGCTTCTTTTTTATTGAGACCATCAAAGCTGGGTCTGCATCTATGTGAATGGAGAGCATGGTTTCTTATTTTCCAATGAACATGAGGCAGCAGTGCTGAATTCTCTCTTGGTAGGTAAACTGTGGCCACTGGGGGCTAAGTGTCTCCCCGTGTGGACTGTGAAGCCATTTGATCATCCTCCATTTTTGTGGTGTTTCTTGGTGCTGCACTGGGAGTTTGGTATTTGCTTCACGAAATACAAGGAGTTCAACTGGGACACAGTGCTGGAGGGAGTTCTTTCACGTGTGGTGGGTCAGGAACTGCAGGAGAATGCACCAACCAGGCTTCTATTTCACACAGCTTTTTCCTTGACCATACCAACCTGATTCTGAACATTGCCTTGAAACCTCTCCATATAATAAGATGCCTTTACATGTAAGGTTCTGCTGGATGCACCATGGCAGTCAAAATGCATTTGGAAGTCAATTGGAAATCCACATGGCCCCACCTCAGATATTTTATCACACACCTGCACACCACTGCTCTGGGCCCACTACTCAGCATTCTCAACTTACTGGCATCTCTGTTCTTCACCATTATCATGAAATCCAGTCAATCAAGGCACTGTCTGGTACACTCATGATCAGCAACAGGAGATCCAAAGGTTCTCCAGTGCCACCTGGTCATGGGAGTTTCAAAAATTTCAGGGTATTTATCTAGCCACTTTTCAAGGATGAAGTTGGAGAAACTGTGGGTTTCAATTCATTCAGGAACCATTTAATGTTGAGGAACCTCATTTCAATGAATGCTCTGGAGAACTCTCAAAGGCAAGGCTTCCCAAAGAGTAGCCAAATAGTCACATGAAGCCCAGCCCATTGAGGTCTACAATGTGAGGTCCATGTGTGTTTTGACTCTCAACTATGCCTGTCAAGTCTTTCATAATAAAATCATGTGATATCCTGGCTGAGATTCCAAGTGATCAGTCGAAAGCCACCCTTGGCCTAGATTTCAGTTTCCAATGGCGACTCTCATGCGTGGCCTTCTAAAATCGCAACACAATTCATGACAATACTTCTCTGAGGTCAGTTAAAGAACTCAGTCTCTAAGGTGAATCATACCAAAGTTCTAGCCCTGGTGGATCCAGTCATTTCTTCCAACCACTACACAAATGAACACAATTAAAACCAAAACACTCCCACATGGTCCTCACCTTCTTCCATATAGACACTCATTATAACCTCTGGCTGGAGGTTTCCATGAGGGGCGCAGCACAAGACAGTATCCAAAACAAGCTTCCTTATCCCTTATTTGCTTAAAGTCAGCTGGGCCTGGACACCATTCCTGTGAACCAGGAGTGATAAAATAAGCCTGGCCTTAATACTGCTCTGCTTCTCCAATTTGAGGCCTACTGACTGTCAGGTATAGATTCTTAATGTGATTTAAAGTAATGAAAAAACCCAAGTTCATATGGGCTAGCCTCTGCAGGGCTTTGAAGAACTCATTTGACCCAAAGGATCCCTAGTCTCATTTGATGGAGATCAGAAACCTATCAGAGTAAGGCAAGATACTTCATACACAATTACTGATATTTTTGCCATTTTGGTTTTGGAAGCACACATGGGATCTTTCTTTAGTTCCATCAGGTGCTGAGAATCTAAGCCACTGCCTCACACAGGGCCAAGTGGCTGATTCAGACACATCCCTTTCCAAAGCAATTAAGCAAAGATACACAGGTGATGCCCATTCATTTCCATTTGAAAACAGTTTTCTTCAGGCTTCACAAATTGGTGGCCTGAGGCAGAGACCTTCCTGACTCTCAGAGCAACAGAAAAATAGGTAAGCAAAAGGCCCAAAGCAGGGTTTCTCTACTGAGACTTTCTTTGTCACACTGATATCTGAGTTTTCTGAGATGCTTGCTATTCCCTTCAGCTATCCAGTATATGGCAATGTCACAGAGCTTGGAGGTGGTACATATCTTGGACACAAAACCATGAGCCTACTCTGGAGAGTGGCCAGAATTCAGGAAGAAAACAGGAACTTCGGAAGATAGTAGGTGTTGCCCGTCCCTAAAGCAACCTGCAGTCCACTCATAAATTGGGCAGGATGAATGTTGGCAAGCTTTCTACTAGACAGGACACATCCATTGATGCATTATCTTTTATAATGTCTACAACCACGGACACAGTGGGATACACAGGCATACAAACAATCACCTTGTCAAATGACTTACTATAAACAGTCCACTCTAAAGCAAACAAACCGCCTTTCTTACCTATTCTCAGAACATGAGACATAACCACAAAATCACAATCACACCCACAACGACACCTCCTTTATTCAAGTAGGTCTGTGACTAATTGGAATGTACTCTGAATGATGGGCCATACTATGTTTCCTTGAAATGGCCTGTCCTTCTCAGATCTGGTCACCTTGGCCAACACTGTGAAGTTTTCAGGAGCCAGTGGTGAGCCACTACCTGCTTTCTCATGAAATTCCCCTTTTTAGAGCTCTCTTGGCATTTGGCAATCCTCACATCAGTAGGTACCAAGGAAGACTTACTCTGTCCTTGGTTATTCCAAACAACTGAGCCCACTGGGCAAGAAACTGGGACTGACTCTGGGTGCCTGGCTTCCTGGATCCCAAGTTCAGAGAGATCCGTCATCAAGGAAGAGAGGTAGGTCACCTCATTCAGGAACTGAATGAGGTTACTGCTGTGGCAACCACTTTGTCCTACAATTGCTTTCAAGGGTCCCATGAGATGGTGGCTGCCCCTACCTCCTGTGACACTTTCACAAGTTAGAATGGTATATCAACCATTGGCACCTGGGAACAGCTCTCCACACAGGCCTGGTTTGGTCCATCTTCTCGACATTAAGAAGAGAGAAGCTGTTTCAGACACAACCCTTCATCCTGACCAGGTTGTTTGCCATGGAGGATGAATTTTGCTCTCTTAGGTCCTCCATAGCTGCTTACAACTTCTCCAGGAATCATTTCTGCATGGACCTTTGAGTTTCTCAGCATGTGGAAGATCCCCTATATTCCTGTATTGTAAGAACAACTCTATCCCTGCTCTTCTGTAAAGTTAAATTGACTGAACAGTGTATGGTTAGGTTAACTAACAGGTTCGATTTGGATTAGGAATCTTTTTGCGGGATGAATAATGGTATTGGGAAACTGCGATATTTACAAGAATATATAGGTGAATTATAAGTATGAAAACAGAAATCTAGCTAAGATTTGAAGCCCAAAAGGGCATTGGGCCCTTGACTGGGATACGTAGCTTTGAATTATGTTCTGCACTGATGTGTCAGGTAAATCGATATACAATGGCTTAGGTCCTTGTACCATGGATGATTAAATGTAGAAGAGAACTTCCAGTCAAAAGGGATAGTTGGTAGGATTCGGAAGATTCTCGGTAGGTTTAGAAAGAAGAGTGAGTATAGGATTTGGACCAAATGTTGTTTAGCAATAGGGTTTCTGGTAGACAGTGAATGTTAATGTCAGCACAAGTGAAGAGACAGTCACAATGATGAACTGGGGAAAATAGTTAGGAAAGCTGATATCAATAGAGACATTACAAAATCAGGCAAAGTATAAAGTGAGTGATAGGATTAGATATTTTCAACAGGGTTGAGTTTGAATATATAATCTTAGAAAGAAACAAATGTGTAGTGACCAATAGGATTGACATTTGACAGCATTAGGCAACCTGGACATGGATGTTTAGTAATCCATGCTCACTTTTCATTTAGTCTTTGCTACAATCTTAAGTGTGACCTTTGCTTTTTTTGTCCAGAATATTACTGTGATAAAACGTATATGTAGATCAGGTGACATGACTATTTTTCCACCATTTCTGGCAGCAACATATTCAAGACGTATAAATTAGTAATGGGGGTAAAAAGAGGTGTACCCTTTGTCTGTGCATATAGAGATAATGCATGAATAGACCATACTTTGAATAAATAATATATCTGGTTCCGACTTTAAATAATGGATTGAAATTATATGTGAAAAAATACAAGAAATCTTATATTGACATACAAACATTCATTCCAACCAGTTATATATCTAATGGCCACATTAAGGTTATGGTTTATCATGAAGGGTGTGTGAGTTTTGCTTCAAAAGTGATTATGGAAATCTAAAATAATGTGTTTGGAAAGAAGTCTCATGAAAAGACCAGTCAAGAAACCTGGAGGAATACATGTTTTATGAAGCAGGAAGTGATTGTGAAACAAATGCGCATAAATTTGTGAACTTGTGGATGAAATATATATATCCTATGATTTGTAAAAATTGAAGAAATAGTAATGTACCAGTGTTGAATGGAAATAAACGTCAGAATACACATCATGTCCCATACGAATCTACTTGATTGATGTTAATCTGGGTTAGTTACTGTACAAATATTAGGATTTGTAAGCACCATTTACTGAAGTTAGTTTTCAGAACTATGAAACAAATGTGTATTTCAGGAGGATGAATATTTCTGAGAATAATTTTGTGAAAAGTTTATTATAAATCCACATTTTTGAACATGAATGAATTTAGGGAGTGTATTTAAGATACATACATTTCATATTTTAAAAATCAGGACAGTATATATATATATATATATATATATATTCATAATTATATATATGTGTATATACATATATATGTGTGTATATATATATATATATATATATATATATATATATATATACACACACACACACAAAACACACACACAGACATTAAAATGTAGGAATATATACGCCAATCGAAGTTCATCATAAAATATATAGCATCCACAGATGCAAAAATATTTATTTTACTGAACAAGAATTTATGTATAATGTTGTTCTACTAGGAAGCTCACCCATAGTTTGAATTTTCAGTTCCAACAGCGTTTAGAGTAGTGATCTCTTCTCACAACTTGTATCTGCCAAGTCAGTCACCTCACAAAAATGAACGTGTGATACCAGGTAGGATTCTATAAAGCATATAAAAATACATGTACTGAATAGGCTACAGAGAAAGGCAGACAGGCATTTACATATTTGTTAACTTTAACAACACATGGAGAACTTTTTCAATTAAAAATTGACTAGATTTATAACACCTACCATTTATCATGAAAAAGGCAAGTCCAACTATACCCCACGGCTCCTCTGAACTGCTTGTATTTCTATTCTGTTTGGGTTGTTTTTCTCCATCATTTGGATTAGTAGACAGAGTATAGTAGGGTATGGGTTATTGTCAGGATTCAGTATTTTCAATGGTATATAGGAAAATGAATCCAATGTGTATAAAAATATATGCTACACAATTATCTTCCCACTCTCATCCAGAACAATGCCTTTACATTACCTTCACCTCAAGTAAGACACAATTAGGGTAGAAGAGTTTGAAAATCCGTGAATGCATATCTGGGGTGGAAACAGTACTAAGAAACAAATACGTATTTCAGGTGGATGAATATTTCTGAGAATAATCTTGCGAAAAGTTGATTATGAATGCACAACATAAATATGAATGAATTTAGGAAGTGTGTAATAAGACACATATTTCATATTTTGAATACTCCTGAGAGTGTATCTATATATATATTTATATACACACACAGAGACAGACATTAAAAATTGCAATATATATGCCAAACGAAATTCACCATGAAATGTATATCATCCACAGATCCAAATATATTCATTTTACTGAACATGGATTTATGTATAATGTTGTTCAACTAGGAAGCTCACTCACATTTGAATTACCAGTTCAAGCAGCGTTTAGGAGGAGTGATCTCTTCTTCCAATTTGTATCTGCCAAGTCAGCCACCTCACAAGAATGTACGTGTGGTACCAGGTAGGATTCTATATGTGCATATAAAAATACGTGTGCTGAATAGGCTACAGAGAAAGGGGGACAGGAATTCACTTATTTGTTAAGTTTAAAAACGCATCGAGAACTATTTCAACAAATAATTGACTAGATTTATAACTGCTACACTATACCATGCAAAAGGCAACTCCAACTATAAAACATACCTCATCTAAACTGCTTGTATTTCTATTATGTTTGTGTTATTTTTCTCCATCATATTAGGATTAGTAGTCAGAGTCTAATAGGGTATATGTTAGTTTCAGGGATTCAGCATTTCTAATGGAAAATAGGAAATTGAATCCAATGTGTATGCAAATATGTGCTACACAAAAATCTTCCCACTTTCATCCAGAACAATGCCTTGACATTACATTCTCCTCAAGTAAGACACGATTAGAGGATAAGAGTTAGAAAATCTGTGAATATATATCTGGAATGGAAAATACTCTGGAGTTTACAACTTTGGAGGTGGTAGAGAAGATTCTAAAAGTAAGGGACAAGGTAAACATTCCACAAACATGTAGCTCTGCTGGCCTAAATACTTTTTGAGAAACTGCCTCTAAGAGTGGGCACTTGAAGTATTTGATGTTCTGAGGAGATTTAGTTCCTTTGTAGAGAAACCATGAAAGCTGGGTCTGCATCTATGTTACTTGGAGGACATGGTTTCTTATTATCCAATGAACATGAGGCAGCAGTGCTGAATTCTCTCTTTGTAGGTAAACTATGGACACTGGGGTCTAAGTGTCTTTCAGTGTGGACTGTGAAGCCAATTGGTCATCCTCCACTATTCGTGGTGTTTCTCGCTGCTGCACTGGGAGTTTGGTATTTGCTTCAAAAAATACAAGGAGTTAAAATGGGACAGAGTGGTGGAGGAATTTCTTTAAGGTGTGGTGAGTCAGGGTCTTCAGGAGAATGCACCAACCAAGGTTCTATCCCATGTAGATTGCCCCCTTGAGAATAGCAACATGATTCTGAACATTGCAGTGAATCCTCTCCATATAACAAGATGCCTTTACATATATGGGTCTGCTGGCTGCACCATGTCAGTCACAAGCCATTTGGAAGCCAATGGCTGATCCACATGGCCGCAACACAGATGTTTTATCACACAATTGCATACCACTGCTCTAGGCCCACTACTCACCAGGCTCCAACTTACTGGCATATCTGTTCTACACCATTTTCATGAAACAAAGTCAATCAAGGCAGTGTCTGGTATACTCAGGATCAGAAACAGGACATCCAAAGTATTTCCAGTGCCAGCTGATCATGAAAATATCAAAAATTTCATGGTAATTTTCTAGCCATTTTTCACGGATGAAGTTTGAGGCTCTGAGGGATTCAATTAATTCAGGAACCATTAAATGGTGAAGAAGCTAATTTCAATGAAAGCTCTGGAGCACTCTCACAGGCAAGGTTTCCCTAAGGGTGGCCAAAATGTCACATGAAGCCAGGCCCATTGAGATCTACAATATGAGGTCCATGTGTGTTTTAAACTCAAATATGGCTGCCAAGTCTTTAAGAAAAAATTGTATGTTATATCCGGGCTGAAATTCCCAATGTTCTGTGGAAATCCAACCTGGACCTAGATCTCAGGTTCCAAGGGCGACTCTCATGTGTGGCCTCCTAAAATCCCAACACAATTCATGGCAATACTTCTCTGAGGTCAGTTAAAGAACTCAGTCTCTAAGGGGAATCACACCAGAGTTCAAGCCCAGTGGAACAGTCATCTCTTCCAACCGCCACACAAATGACCACAATTAAAACCAAAACACTCCCACATGGTCCTCATCTTTTTCCATATAGACACTCCTTATAAAGTCTGGCTGGAGTTTTCAATGAGGTCCACAGCCCAAGTCAGTGTCCAAATTAAGGTCCTGTTCCCCTCATTTGTCTAACATCAAGGTGGCCTGGACACACTTCCTGTAAACCAGGAATGATCAAATAGGCCTGCCATTAATACTGCTTGGCTTTTTCAATTTGAGGCCTTCTGACTCTGTGGTTTAGATTCTTTATGTGAATTTGAGTCATGAGAAAATCCAAGCCCCTCTGCAGAGATTTGAAGAACTCATTTGGCCGAAAGGATTCCTATTCTCACTTGATGGAAGTCAGGATCCTAACAGAGGAAGGTAAAAGAATTCATTCACAATGAGTGAATATTTGCCATTTTGGTTTTGGATGCACACATTTGATCTTTCTTTTGATCCATCAGGTGCTGAGAATCTAAGCCACAGCCTCACACAGGGCCAAGAGGATGATTCAGACACATCTTTTTCCAAAGCAATTAAGCAAAGAGACACAGGTGATGCCCTTCATTTCCATTTGAAAAATGTTTTCCTCAGGCTTCCCAAAGGGGTGCCCAGAGGCAAAGACATCCTGAGATTCAAGGCAACAGAACAATAGGTTAGCAAAAGGCCCAAAGCAGGGTTTCTCCACTGAGACTTTTCTGGTCACACTGATATCTGAGTTTTCTGAGATGCTGGCCATTCCCTTCAGATATCCAGTACATGGCCATGTGACAGAGATTGGAGGTGGTAAATATCTTGGACACAAACCCAAGAGCCTATTCTGAAGAGTTGTCAGAATTCAGAAAGAAAACAGGGACTTAATAAGGTAGTAGGTGTTGCCTATCGATATGGAAACCACACTCCATTCATTAATTGGGCAGGATGAATGCTGGGAAGCTTTCTACTAGAGGGGACACATGCATTGATGCATTCTCTTTTCTAATGTATACAACCACGGACACAGTGGGATACACAGACATAGAAACACTCACCTTGTAAAACGACTTACTAGAAACAGTTCACTGCAAACCAAAGAAACCTCCTTTCCTACCTATTCTCAGAACAGAGACAAAACCACACACCCACACTCAAAAAGACACCTCCTTCCCCCAAGTAGGGCTGTGATTATCCGGAGTGTCCTCTGACAGGTTTGCCATACTATGTTCCCCGGTAATGGTCTGTCCTGTCTCAGATCTGGTCTCCTTGTACAACTCTGTAAAGCAGTCAGGAGCCAGCGGTGAGCCACTACCTGCTTAGTCAGGAAAGGCCCGTGTTCATATCTTTCCTGGCATTTGGCCATCCTCACATCAGTCAGTACCAAGAAGACTGACTCTGTCCTTGGTGATTCCAAACAAATGAAACCACTTGGACTGGGACTGGGACTGGCTCTGGTGCTTGGTTTCCTTGGTCCCAAGTTCAGAAAGTTCCATCAACAAGGAAGTGAGGTAGGTCACTTCCTTTAAGAACTGAATGAGGTCACTGCCTTGGCAACCACTTTGTCCTAACAGTTGCTTCCAAGGGTCCCATGAGATGGAGGCTGCCCCTACTTCCTTTGGCACTTTCACAACTTAGAATGGTATATCAACCTTAGGCACCCGAGAACAGCTCTCCACACAAGCCTGGTTTGGTCCATCTTCTCTACAGTAAGAAGATAGAGGCTGATTCAGACAAAACCCTTCATCCTGACCAGGTTGTTTGCCATGGAAAATGACTTTTTGTCTCTCAGGTCCTTCATTGCTGCCTACATCTTCTCCAGGGATCATTTCTGCATGGACCTTTGAGGTTCTTAACAGGTAGAGCATCCCCTACATTCCTGTATTGTAAGAACAATCTGTCTCTGCTCTTCTGTAAAGTTAGATTGAGTGAACAGTGTATGGTTAGGGTTAATTTCATGTTCGATTTGGGTTAGGAATCATTCTGCTGGATTAATAATGGTATTGGGAACCTGTGATATTTATAAGAATATCGAGGTTAAACATATGTATGAAAACAGAAATTAAAGTAAGATTTGAATCCCAGAAGGGCATTGGGCAATTGATTGGGATATTTAGCTTTGAATTACTATCTGCACACATGTCTCAAATAAATCGATATACAATGGCAGAGGAACTTGAACCTTGGATGATTGAATGCTGAAGAGAACATCCAGTCAAAAGGGATTGTCGGTAGGATTAAGAAGATAGTCGCAGTTATTAATATGGTATTATGTAAAAATGTGGATGTGTAACCGATGTAATTCTGCAACTTGTATTTGGGGTAAAAATGGGAGCTGATAACCCATTTGAATCAAATGTATGGAAGATGATATGCCATGAGCTTTGTAATGTTTTGAACAACCAATAAAAAAAATTAAAAAAAAAAGAAGATAGTCGTTATGTTTAGCAAGTAGAGTTAGTATAGGATATGTAACAAAAGTTCTTTAGCAATTTTTTTCGGGCAGTGAGTGAATATAAATGTCAGCACATATGAAGAAATCAGACACAATGATGAACTGGGGAAAATTTGTAGAAAAGCAGATATCAATAGAGACATTAGGAAATCAGGCAAAGTATAAAGTGAGTGATAGAATAAGACATTTTCAACAAGGTTGAGATTGAATATCTAATCTTAGGAAGAAACAAATATGTAGGTCACCAATAGGATTGACATTTGAGAGCATTAGGCAACATGGACATGGATATTGTTAGTAATCCATGTTCACTTTACATTTAGGCTTTGGTACAATCCTAAGTGGGACCTTTGCATTTTGTTTCCAGAATATTACTGTGATAAAATGTATATGTAGATCAGATGACATGATTTTTTCTTCCACCATTTCTAGGAGCAGTATTTTGAAAACGTATAAATTAGCATTGGGGGTAAAAAGAGGTGTACCCTGTTTTTATGAATATACAGATAATGCATGAATAGACCTTAATTTCAATAAATAATACAACTTGTTCCACTTTAAATAATGGATTGAATTGATATCTGAAAATATATAAGAAATCTTATATTGATATGCAATCATTCATGACAACCAGTTATACACCTAATGTTAATATTAGGGTACGATTTATCATGAAGTTTGTGTGAGTTTTGCTTCAAATGTGATTATGGAAATCGAAAATAATGTGTTTGGAAAGAAGTCTCATGAAAATTCCAGTCAAGGAACACCGAGGAATTCATGAGTTCTGAAGCAGGAAGTGATTGAAATTGAAAAAAATGACGATAAATTTCCTTACTTGTGGATGAAATATTATAATATGATGTGAATAAACTGAAGAAATAGTAATGTACCAGTGCTGAATAAAAATGAACATCAAAATACACATCATGTCCCACAGGAATCTTCTCGCATTGATGTTAAACTGTGTCAGTTACTGTAGAAATATTAGGATTTCTTTGCACCATTCACCAAAGTTAGTTTTCTTTTTTTTAAATTTTTATTTATGCTTGTTCAAAACATTACATAGTTCTTGATATATCATATTCCACACTGTGATTCAAGTGGGTTATGAACTCCCATTTTTACCCCATAAACAGATTGCAGAATCACATCAGTTACACATCCATTGATTTACATATTGCCATACTAGTGTCTGTCGTATTCTGCTGCCTTTCCTAACCTCTACTATCCCCCTCCCCTTACCTCCCCTCTCCTCTTCTCTCTCTACCTCTTTACTGTAATTCATTTCTCCCCCTTGTATAATTTTTTCCTTTCCCTCACCTCCTCTTGTATGTAATTTTGTATAACCCTGAGGGTCTCCTTTTATTTCCATGCAATTTCCCTTCTCTCTCCCTTTCCCTTCCTCCTCTCATCCCTGTTTAATGTTAATTTTCTTCTCATTCTATTCGTCCCTACTCTGTTCTTAGTTAATCTCTTTATATCAAAAAGACATTTGGCATTTGGTTTTAGGGATTGGCTAGCTTCACTTAGCATAATCTGCTCTAATGCCATCCATTTCTCTGTAAAAATTTTGTCATTTTTTAATGCAGAGTAATACTCCATTGTGTATAAATGCCTCATTTTTTATCCATTCATCTATGGAAGTGCATCTAGGTTGGTTCCACAGTCTTGCTATTGTAAATTGTGCTGCTATGAACATCAATGTAGCAGTGTCCCTGTAGCATTTTTTTTAGGTCTTTAGGGAATAGACTGAGAAGGGGAATACCTGGGTCAAATGGTGGTTCCATTCCCACCTCTACAAGAAATCTCCATACTGCTTTCCAATTTGGCTGCACCAATTTGCAGTCCCACCAGCAATGTACAAGTGTACCCTTTTCTCCACATCCTCGCCAGCACTTGTTGTTGTTTGAGTTCATAATAAATATCTGGAATGGAAAATGCTCAGGAGTTCACAACCTTGAAGGTGGTAGAGGAGTTTCCAAAAGTAAGGGACAGGGTAAATACCACAAACATGGAGCTGTGTCGGCCTTAAGACTTCTTGAGAAAATGCCTCTGAGGTTGGGCACTTGAAATATATGTTGTTGTCAGGAGCTTTAGCTTCCTTTGTAGTGAGACCATCAAAGCTGAGTCTGCATCTATGTGACCTGGACGACATGTTTTTTTTTTTTTTTTTTTTTATTTTCCTATGAACACGAGGCAGCAGTACTGAATTCTCTCTTTGTAGGCAAACTGGGGCTACTGGGGGCTAAGTGTCTCCCCATGTGGACTGTGAAGCCATTTGATCATCCTTCACATTTAATCATGTTATTTGATGCTGCACTGAAAGTTTGGTATTTACTTTATGAAATAAAGGAGTTTAACTGTGATACAGTGCTGCAGGGAGTTCTGTCATGTGTGGTGGTCAGGATCGGCAGGAGAATGTACCAAGAAGGCTTCTATCACACATAGTTGCCCCCTTGACCATAGCAACATGATTCTGAACATTGCCCTGAAACCTCTCCATACAACAAGATGCCTTTACATCCAAAGGTCTGCTAGCTGCACCATGTCAGTCACAAACCATTTCTAAGCCAATGGCAGATCCACGTGGCCCCACCACAGATGTTTTTTCACACACCTACACTCTACTGCTCTTGGCCCACTACTCAGCAGGCTCCAACTTACTGGCATATCTTTTCTACACCATTATCATGAAACTCAGTCAAACCAGGCACTGTCTTGTATACTCATGATAAGCAACAGGACATCAAATGGTTTTCCAGTGCCAGCTGGTCATGGAAATTTCAAAAATTTCATGGTATTTTCTAGCCATTTTTCAAGGATGAAGTTGGAGTTACTGTGGGTTTCAATTCATTCAGGAACCATTAAATATTGAGGAATCTCATTTCAATGGAAGCTCTAGAGAACTCTCACAGGCAAGTCTTCTGAAAGAGTGGCCCAAGGTCACATAAAGCCAGCCACATTGAGGTCTACAATGTGAGGTCCATGTGTGTTTTGACTCTCAACTATTGCTGCCAAGTCTTTCAGAATATAATCAAGTGATATCCTCGCTGAGATTCCCAGTGCTCTGTGGAAAGCCACCCTGGGCCTAGATCTCAGTTTCCAAGGGTGACTCTCATGCGTGGCCTCCGAAAATTCCAACACAATTCATGGCAATACTTCTCTAAGGTCAGTTTCAGAACTCAGTCTCCAAGGGGAATCCCACAAGAGTTGAAACCCAGGTGGACGCAGTCATCTTTTCCCACCGCCACACAAATGACAACAATGAAAACCAAAACACTCTCACATGGCCCTCATGTTCTTCCATATAGACACTAATCATAACCTCTGGCTAGAAGTTTCCATGAGGGGCGCAGACCAAGACACTGTCCAAAATAAGCTCCCTTTCCCCTCATTTGCCGAAAGTCAGGGTGGCCTACACACCCTTCCTGTGAACCAGAACTGATCAAATAGGCATGGCGTTAATACTGTCATGCTTTTCCAATTTGAGGCCTACTGACTGTCAGGTATAGATTCTTTATGTGATTTGGAGTCATCAGAAAACCCAAGCACTTCTGCAGGGGTTCAAAGAACTCTTTTGAACTAAAGGATCCTGATTCTTACTTGATGAAGGTCAGGAATCTAATAGAGGAAGGCAAGAGACTCATTTGCCATTTCTGTTTTGAATGCACACATGGAATCTATCTTTTGATGCATCAGGTGCTGAGAATCTAAGCCACAACCTCACACAGAACCAAGAGGCTGATTCAGACACATCCTTTTACAAAGCAATTAAGCAAAGAGCCACAGGTGATGCCCATTCATTTTCATTTGAAAACTGTCTTCTTCAGGCTTCACAAAGGGGTGGCCAGAGGCCAAGACCTTCCTGACATTTAGGGCAACAGAAGAACAGGTAAGCAAAAGACACAAAGCAGGGTTTCTCCACTGAGACTTTCCTGGTCACACTGATATCTGAGTTTTCTGAGATGCTTGACATTCACTTCAGCTATCAAGTACATGGCCATGTCACAGAGCTTGGAGGTGGTATATATCTTGGACACAAAACCATGAGCCTATTCTGGAGAGTGGCCAGAATTCAGGAAGAAAACAGGATCTTAGGAAGATAGAAGGTTTTGCCCATCCAGAAGGCAAGCCGCAGTCCATTAATCAATTGGGCAGGATGAATGCTGGGAAGCTTTCTACTAGACAGGACACATCCATTAATTCATTCTCTTTTCTAATGTCTACAACCACAGACACAGTGGGATACACAGACATAGAAACACTTACATGTCAAACGACTTACTAGAAACAGTCCAATCCAAACCAAACAAACCACATTTCCTACCTATTCTCAGAACATGTGACAAAACCACAAAACCACAACCACTCCCACAAAGGCACCTCCTTCCCCCAAGTAGGTCTGTGACTATCCAGAGTGTCCTCTGACTGGTGGGCCATAAAATGTTCTCCCGAAATGTCCTGTCCTGACTCAGATCTGGTCTCTTTGGCCAACTTTGTGAAGTTGTCAGGAGCCAGCGGTGAGCCACTACCTGCTTTCTCAGAAAAGGTCCCTCTTCAGAGCTCTTCTGGCCTTTGGCCATCCTTACATAGGTAGGTACCAAGAAAGACTGACCCTGTCCTTGGTAAAACTGAACAAGTGAGCCCACTGGGACTGGGACTGAGACTGGCTCTGGGTACCTGTCTTCATGGATCCCAAATTCAGAGAATTCCTTCACCAAGGAAGTGACGTAGGTCACTTCCTTCAGGAACTGAATTAGGTTACTGCCTTGTCAACCAATTTGTCCTAACAGTTGCTTCCAAAGTCCAATGAGTTGGAGGCTGCCCCTTCTTCCAGTGAAACTTTCACAAGTTTGCATGGTATATCAACCATAGGCACCCAAAAAAAGCTCTCCAGATAGGCCTGGTTTGGTCCATCTTCTATACATTAAGAAAAGAAATGTTGATTCAGACACATCCCTTCATGCTAACCAGGTTGTTTGTCATGGAAGATGACTTTTGCTCTCTGAAGTCATTCATAGCTGCCTACATTTAATCCAGGGATCATTTCTTTAATGACCTTGGAGGTTCTCAGCAAGTGGAAGATCCCCTAATTTCTGTATTGAAAGACCAACTCTGTCCCTGCTCTTCAGTAAAGATAGATTGAGAGAACAGTGTATGGTCAGGGTTAATAACATGTTCCATTTGGGTTAGGAATCATTCTGCGGGATGAATTATGGTATTGGGAACGTGCAATATTTATAAGAATATAAGTGAAATATAAGTATGAAAACAGACATCTAGGTAATATTTGAAGCCCAGAATTGCATTGGACCCTTGGCTGGGATTCTTAGCTTTGAATTATATTCTGCACAGATGTCTCAGATAAATCAATATACAATGGCATAATTCCTTGTACCTTGGTTGATTGAATGTTGAAGAGAACATCCAGTCAAAAAGAAATAATTTGTAGGATTAGTAAGATTGTTGGTAGGTTTTGAAAGAAGAGTGAGTATAAGATTTGGATGAAAAGATCTTTAGCAATAGGGTTTCGGATAGAGAGTGAATGTAATTGTCAGCACATGTGGAGAGTCTGTCAAAAGGATGAACTGGGGAAAAAAGTAGGAATGCAGATATCAATTGACATTAGGATATCAGGCAAAGTATAAAGTGAGTGATAGAATTATACATTTTCAACAGGGTTGAGTTTGAATATATAATCTTAGGAAGAAACAAACATGTAGTCACCAATAGGATGAACTTTTGAGAGCATTAGGCAATATGGACATGGATGTTTTCCGTAATCCATGCTCACTTTTCATTTAGGCTTTGGTACAAACATAAGTTTGACCTCTTCTTTCTGTGTGCAGAATATTACTGTGGTAAAATGTATATGTAGATCAGGTGACATGAGTATTTCTTCCACCATTTCTGAGAGCAATATTTTGAAGACGTATCAATTATTTTTGGAGGGAAAAATGGTGTACACTGTGTCTATAATTATAGAGATAATGCATGAATAGACCATACTGTAAAGAAATATTATAACTGGTTCTAACTTTAAATAATGGATTGAATTGATATCTGAAAATATACAGAAAATCTTACATTGATATACAATCCTTCATTCCAACCAGTAATATATATAATGGTTATATCAGCATTATGGTTTTTCATGAAGAATGTGTGAGTTTTGCTTCAAAAGTGATTATGGAAATCGGAAATAATGTGTTTGGAAAGAAGTCTCATGAAAAGACCAGTCAAGAAACCTGGAGGAATACATGTGTTTTGAAGCAGAAAGTGATTGAAAGTGAAACAAATGCCTATAAATTTGTGAACTTGTGGATCAAATATATATACTATGATGTGCGTAAACTGAAGAAATAGTAATGTACCACTGTTACATAAAAATGAACGTCAAAATACACATCATGTCCTCTCCCACAGGAATCTACTTGCATTGATGTTAAACTGGGTCAGTTATTGTAGAAATATTAGGATAATGCCGCAGTCTTGCTGGGCACAATCAGCAGCCACTTGTCAAAAGAAACTAACTTTATTTTTAGAACCACACATGCCAAACAAAACAGCCTCTCAGGAAAAAACCTTCAGAGCCCCAACTGCCACCACTGGCTTCCCAAAACCTCTCCCTCCCACAGGAGCCTCTCTCCGCCTCCCACAATACTCCTGCTCTTGAGGGCGATTGGCTGGGTCATGTGGGCGGAGTCAAAAAAAGTCCCCCAATGAGCAGTTTTGTGGTCTGAAAGGGCAGGAAAACAGCCCATTGAGCATCACCGCAGAGGAGCCAATCAGCTAGGTGTTGCTGGGGCCGCTGTGAGCCAATCATCAGCCGGCAGCTGGAAGTTTGCTGGCAGCAGGAATTTTGCTGGGGCCCCTTCGGCTGTGGCTCTCAACATCTTCGCCTCTCTGTTTAAACAACACGCATGTGGCTTAGGGACCGTGCCTGCCTTAGGTTGTCCAATAGTACATATGGTCTTTACCCGTTAAGTTGGTACCATTGCAATTGGATCTTACCCGTCACTGACTACCCGTCCAGTATAGAGCCACACATGTGGAGAGGTCTTTGTACCAGCGGGGGTGGGTGAGGTTCTTTGCCTCACCTCTGTTGGCCCCCCAAATTTTAGCTGGACGATCATGACACGCAGAAGGGAGGAAGATACACCAAGCCAATTGATGGCTCCTTTTGGAAAAATTGTACCACCGATGACATCATCAGCAAATATACCCCAACACTACCACAAGTCGCTGCACCAACAGATAGTTCACAATGCATTTAGGTGAGTTCACAATGTGTCCAGGCAAGTTCTGCAAGCAGTACAGGAATGGCTATTGCAGAAGCTGTAGATTGGTATTATCTTTGATTTCACCTGCACTGGGATGAAGATAGGAACTCTGGCAATAATGTCTAAAGAAAAAAATTATGTAATATTCCAGAAGGCACTAAAACCAAAAAAAAAATATGTAACATTCCAGAAGGCACATCAAAAACCAAAGTGGCCCAAAAAGCAGTCATTGAGGATGAAGTCTCTCACTTTCCTCTGTAAGGTTCCTGACCTCCATAAAATGAGAATAGGGATTTATTGGGTCAAATGAGTTCTTCAAAACCCTGCAGAGTGTAGCCAATGGGTTATTGGGTTTTTTCATTACTCCAATTCACATCAAGAATCTATACTCCACAGACAGTAGGCCTCAAATTGGAGAAGCAGAGCAGTATTAAAGTCAGGGTTATTTGATCACTCATGGTTCACAGAATGGGTGTCCAGGCCACCCTGACTTTAGGCAAATGAGAGGAAAGGGAGATTATTTTGGACACTGTCTTGGGCTGTGCCCCTCAAGGAAACGTCAAGCCAGAGGTTATGATGAGTGTCTATATGGAAGAAGATGAGGGCCATTTGGGAGTGTTTTGGTTTTCATTGTGGTCATTTATGTGGCAGTAGGAAAAGATGACTGGGTCCACCAGGGCTTGAACTCTGGTGTGATTCCTCTTAGAGACTGAATTCTGGAACTGACCTCAGAGAAGTATTGCCATGATTTGTGTTGGGATTTTAGGCGGCCACCCATGAAAGTCGCCCTTTGAAACTGAGATCTAGGCCCGGGGTGGCTTTCCACAGAGCACTGGGAATCTCAGACAGAATATCATATGATGTTATTTTGAAATACTTGCCAGACATAGTTGAGAGTCAAAACACACATGGACCTCACATTGTAGACCTCAATTGGCCTGGCTTCATGTGACTATTTGGCCACTCTTTGGAAAGCCTTGCCTGTGAGAGTTCTCCAGAACTTTCATTGAAATGAGCTTCCTCAACATTGAATGATTCCTGAAAGAATTGAAACCCACAATGCCTCCAACTTCATCCTTGTAAAATGGCTAGATAAATACCATGAAATTTTTGAAATTCGCATGATGAGGTGGCACTGGAGAACCTTTGATGTCCTGTTGCTGATCATTAGTGTACCAGACAGTGCCTTGATTGATTGGGTATAATGAAAGTGGTGTAGAACAGAGATGCCGGTTAGATGGAGACTGCGGAGTAGTTGGCCCAGAGTTGTGGTGTGCAGGTGTGTGATAAAATATTTATGGTGGTGCCATGTGGATCTGCCATTGACTTCCAAATGGCTTTTAGCTAACATGGTGCACCCAGCAGACCCTTATATGCAAAGGCATCTTGTTATATGGAGAGGTTTCAGGGAAATGTTCAGAATCAGGTTGCTATGGTCAAGGGGGCAAGCTATGTGGGATAGAAGCCGGGTTAGTGAGTTCTCCTGGAGACTCTGACCCAGCACATGTCACAGAACTCCCTCCAACACTGTGTCCCAGTTGAACTCCTTGTATTTCTTGAAGCAAATACCAAACTCCCAGTTCAGCACCAAGAAACACCATGAAAATTGGAGGATGACTAAATGGCTTCACAGTCCACATGGTTAGACACTTTGGCCCACTGGACTCTGTTTACCTACAAAGAGAGAATTCAGCACTGCTGCCTCAGGTTCATTGGAAAATAAGAAACCATGTTCTCCAAGTCACATAGATTCAGACCCAGCTTTGATGGTTTCACTACAAATGAAGACAAAGCTCCTGACAACAATATATATTTCAAGTGCCACACCTCAGAGGCAGATTCTCCAGAAGTCTTTTTTCCAGCAGAGCTCCATGGTTGTGGAGTGTTTACCCAATCCCTTACTTCTGGAAACTCCTCTACCTGCTCCCAGGTTGAGAACTCCTGAGAATTTTCCATTCCAGATATGTATTCACAGATTTTCTAACTCTTCTTCTCTAATTGTGTCTCACTTGGGGCAAAGGTAATGTCAAGGCATTGTTCTAGGTGAGAGTGGGAAGATTATTGTGTAGCACATATTTGCATACACATTGGATACATTATCCTATTTTCCATTTGCAATACTGAATTTCTGACACTAACCCATACCCTACTAGACTATGACTACTATCCTAAAATGATGGAGAAAAAGAAACCTAACCGAATAGAAAACAGGCCTTTTGTAGGAGGCATGGTGTATACTTGGATTTTCCTTTTCCTTTATCAAGGATATGTGTTATAAATCTAGTCAACTTTTCATTGTAATATTTCTCCATGAGTTTTCAAAGTTAACACATATGTAAATTCCTGTCTCCTTTTCTCTGTAGCCTCTTTAGAACATGTATATTTTTATGCATATATAGACTCCTACCTGGTAACACACGTAAATTCTTGTGATCTCACTAACTTTGGAATATACAAATTATGAGAATAGATCACTTCCCCTAAATACTGATGGAACTGAAAATTCAAACTATGGGTGAGCTTCCTAGTGAACAACATCATACATAAATCCATGTTCAGTAAAATGAATATTTTTAGATATGTGGATGATATATATTTCATGATAAATTTCGATTGGCATATATATTGCTACATTTTATTGTTGTGTGTGTGTGTGTGTATATATATATATATATATATATATATATATATATATATATATATATACCAGATTTTCCAGATTTTCCAAAATATGAAATATATGTGTCTTATTATACACTCCCTAAATTCATTCAAGTTCATGTATGCGATTTAAAATCAACATTTTACATGATTATCATCAGTCTGGCTGGGCACAATTCAGGAGCCAATTGTCAAAAGAAACAAACTTTATTTTTAGAACCACACAAGCCAAACAAAACAGCTTCTCAGGAAAAACCCTCAGAGCCCAACTGCCACCACAGTCTTCCCACAAGCCTCTCCCTCAACCACAAGCCTCCTCCTTTTGAGGCCAATTGGCTGGGTCACATGGGCAGAGCCAAAAAAGTCCACCAATGAGCAGCTCCGTTGTCTGAAAGGGCAGGGAAACATCCCATTGAGCATCACCACAGAGGAGCCAATCAGCTAGATTTTGCTGGGGCCGCTGTGGAGCCAATCATCAGCCGGCAGCTGGAAGTTTGCTGGCAGCTGGAGGTTTCCTGGGGCCCCTTTGGCTGTGGCTCTCAACATCTCCCCCTCTCTGTTTAAACAACGAGCATGTGGCTTAGGGACCATGCCTGCCTTAGGTTGTGCAGTAGTACATATGGTATTTACTGGAGACCCTTGGCTGTGGCTATCAACAGGATTTGTATGTACCATTCACTGAAGTTAGTTTTCAGTACTAGGAAACAAATATGTATTTCAGGTGGATAAATATTTCTGAGAAAAATCTTGTGAAAAGTTGATTATAAATCCACATACTTGAACATAAATGAATTTAGGGAGTGTAAATAAGATACATATATTTCATATTTTGAAAAATCTGGAGAGAGAGAGTGTGTGTGTGTGTGTGTGTGTGTGTATACACACACAGACACATACAGATATTAAAATGTAGCAACATATATGCAAATCTAAATTCACTATGAAATATACATCAATCACAGATCCAAAAATATTCAATTTTCTTAACAGGGATTTATGTATAATGTTTTTCTACTAGGAAGCTCACCCATTATTTGAATTATCAGTTCCAACAGCGTTTAGGAGGAGTGATGTCTTCTCACAAATTCTATCTCCCAAGTCAGTCACCTCACAAGAATGTAGGTGTGACACCAGGTAGGATTTGATATGTGCATATAAAAATACATGTGCTGAATAGGCTACAGACAAAGGGAGAAAGGAATTCACATATTTGTTAACTTTAAAAACACATGGAGATCTATTTCAATTAAAAATAGACTGGATTTATAACACCTGACATTTATCATGCAAAAGGCAAGATCAATTATACACCATGCCTCCTCTGAACTGCCTGTATTTCAATTTTGTTTGTGTTACTTTTCTGCATGATATTAGAATTAGTAGTCAGAGTCTAGTAGGGTATGGGTTCGTGTCAGGGATTCAGTATTTCGAATGGAAAATTGGAAAATGAATCCAATGTGTATGCAAATACGTGCTACACACAAAAAATTCCCACTTTCATTCAGAACAATGGCTTGAAATAACCACGCTCCATATAAGAAACAATTAGAGGAGAAGAGTTAGAAAATCTGTGAATTCATACGTAGAATGGAAAATGCTCAGTAGTTCACAACCTTTGAGGTGGAAGAGACGTTTCCAAACCTTAGGGACAGGGTAAAACTCCACAAACATGGATCTCTGCTGGCCTAAACACTTCTGGAGATACTGACAATGAGGTTGGGTACTTGAAATATATGTTGTTTTCAGAAGCTTTAGCTTCCTTTGTAGTGAGACCATCAAACTTGGGTCTGCATTTTTGTGACCTGGAGGACATGAATTCTTATTGTCCAATGAACATGAGGCAGCAGTGCTGAATTCACTCTTTGTAACTAAACTGAGGCCAATGGGGGATAAGTGTCTCCCCGTCTGGACTTTGAAATCATTTGGTCATCCTCCACTTTTCGTGGTGTTTCTTGCTGCTGCAGTGGGTGTTTTGTATTTGGTTCATGACATACAAGGAGTTAAACTGGGACACAATGCTGGAGGGAGTCCTGTAATGTATGGTGTGTCAGGGTCTGCAGGAGAATGCACCAACCAGGCTTCTATCCCCCATTGCTTGCCCCCTTTACCATAGGAACTTGATTCTGAACATTGCCCTGAAAACTCTCCATGTAACATGATGCCTTTACATACAAAGTTCTGCTAGCTGCACCATGTCAGTCACAAGCCATTTGGAAGCCAATGTAAGATCCACATGACCCCACCACAGATGTATTGTCACACACCTGCACACAACTGCTCTCGGCCTGCCATAAATACTGCTCTGCTTCTCCAATTTGAGGCCTACTTACTGTCAGGTATAGATTCTTTATGTGATTTGGCATCATGAGACAACCCAAGCAGTTCTGCAGGACTTTGAAGAACTCATTTGATCCAAAGGATCCCTATTCTCACTTGATGGAGGTCAGGAACCAAACAGAAGAAGGCAAGAGACTTCATCCACAATGACAGATTTTTTGCCATTTTGGTTTTGGATGCACACATGGGATCTTCTTTAGATCTATCAGGAGCTGAGAATCTTAGCCACAGCCTCAAACAGGGCCTAGTGTCTAACTAAGACACATCCCTTTCCAGAGCAATTAAGCAAAGAGCCACAGGTGATGCCCATTCATTTCCATTTGAAAACTGTTTCTTCACGCTTCACAAAGGGGTGGCCTGAGGCAAAGACCTTCCTGACATTCAAGGCAACAGAAACATAGATAAGCAAATGGAGCCAAGCAGGGTTTCTCCACTGAGACTTTACTGGTCACACTGATATCTGAGTTTTCTGAGATGTTCCCATTCCCTTCAGCTATCAAGGACATGGCCATGTCACAGAGTTTGGAGGTGGTACATATCTTGGACAATAAACCATGATACTATTCTGGTGAGTAGCCAGAATTCAGGAAGAAAACAGCAACTTAGGAAGTTAGTAGGTGTTTCCCATCCATAAGGCAAGCAACAGTCCATTAATCAATTGTGCAGGATGAATGCTGTGAAGCTTTCTACTAGACAGGACACCTCCATTGATGCATTCTCGTTTCTAATGTCTAAAACCACGGACACAGTGGCTACACAGACATAGAAACACTCGCCTTGTCTATAGACTTACTAGAAACAGTCGACTCCAAACCAAACCAACCACCTTTCCTACCTATTCTCAGAACATGAAACAAAACCGCAAACTCACACCCACAACCAAAAAGGCACCTCCTTCCCAAAAATAGGTCTTTAACTATCTGGAGTGTCCTCTGACTGGTGGGCCATACTATGTTCCACTCGAAATGGCCTGTCTGGTCTCAGATCTTGTCTCCTTCGCCAACTCTGTTATTCTGCGAGGAGCCTGCTGTTAGCCACAACCTGCTGTCTCAAGAAAGGCCCCTCTTCAGAGCTCTACTGGCATTTGGCCATCCTCACATCAGTAGGTACCAAGAAGGCCTGACTCTGTACTTGGTAAATCCAAACAAGTGAGCCCACTGGGACTGGGACTGGGGCTGGCTCTTGGTGCCTGGCTTCTTGCATCCCAATTTCAGAGAGTTCCATCACCAAGGAAATGAGGTATGTCACTTTCTTTGCAACAGAATGAGGTCACTGCCTTGGCAACAACTTTGTCCTAAGACTTGCTTCCAATGGTTCCATGAGTTGGAGGGTGCCCCTACTTCCTGTGACAATTTGACTAGTTAGAATGGTATATCAAAATAGACACCATGGAACAGCTCTACACGCAGGCCTGGTTAGGTTCATCTTCTCTACATTAAGAAGAGAGAGTCTGATGCATACACATCCCTTCATCCTGTCCAGGTTGTTTGCCATGGAAGATGGCTTTTGCTCATGCAGGTCCTTCATAGCTGCCTACATCTTCTCCAGGGATCATTTCTGCATCGAACTTTGAGGTTCTCAGCAGTTGGAAGATAACCTACATCCCTAATTGAAAGAATAGCCCTGTCCCTGCTCTTTTGTAATGTTAGATTGAGGCAACAGTGTATGGTTAGGGTTAATAACACGTTCGATTTGGGTTAGGAATCATTCTGCGGGATGAATAAGGTTATTGGGAACCTGCAATATATAGAAATATAGTGGTTAAATATATGTATGAAAACAGAAATCTAGGTAAGATTTGAAGCTCAGAAGTGCATTTGGCAATAGATTGGGACACGTAGCTTTGAATTATGTTCTGCATACATGTTTCAGAAAAATCGATATACAATGGCATAGGACCTTGTACCTCAGATGATTGAATGTAGTAGAGTACATCCACTCAAAAAGGGATAGTCGATAGGATCAGGAAGATAGTCAGTATGTTTCGGAAGAAGATAGAGTATAATATTTGGACCAAAGTTCATTAGCAATAGGGTTTCGGTTAGAGAGTGAATGTCAATGTCAGCACATGTGAAGGGTCAGTCACAATGTTGAACTGGAAAAAATATGTAGGAAAGTAGATATCAATAGAGACATTAGGAAATCAGGCAAAGTATAAAGTGAGTGAAAAAACTAGACATTTCCAATAGTTTTGAGGTTGAATATATAATCTTAGGAAGAAACAAAAATGTGGTCACCAATAGGATTGACATTTGAGAGCATTAGGCAACCTGGATATGGATGTTTTTAGTAATCCATGTTCAGTTTCCATTTAGGCTTTGGTACAATCATACGTGTGACTTTTGCATTTTGTGTCCAGAATATTACTATGATAACATGCATATGTAGATCAGGTGACATGAGTATTTCTTCCACCATTTCTGGGAGCAATATTTAGAAGACTAATAAATTAGTATTGGGGGTACTAAGAGGTGTACCCTGTGTCTATGAATATAGAGATAATGCATGAATAGACAATATAGTGAATAAATAATATAACTGGTTCCACTTTAAATAATGGAATAAACTGATATAAGAGAATATATAAAAAATACTATATTGTTATAAAATCATTCATTCCAACCAGTTATACATCTAGTGGTGATATTATAGTTATGGTTTATCATGAAGTGAGTGTCAGTTTTGCTTCAAAAGTGATAAAAAAAATCAAAAATAATATATTTCGAAAGAAGTCTCATTATAAGACCAGTCAAGAAACCTGGAAGAATCCATGTGTTCTGAAGCAGGAAGTGATTGAAAGTGAAACAAATGCCTATAAGTTTGCTAACTTGTGGATGAAATATATATCCTATGATGTGCATAAATTGAAGAAATAGTAATGTACCAGTGTTGAATTAAAATGAATTTCAAAATACACATCATGTCACATAGGAATGTACTTGCATTGATGTTAAACTGGGTCAGTTACTGTAGAATTATTAGTATTTGTATGCAACATTAACTGAAGTTAGTTTTCAGTACTGGAAACAATATGTATTTCAGGTGGATGAATATTTCTGAGAATGATCTTGTGAAAAGTTGATTATAAATCCATATACATGAACATGAATGAATTTAGGGAGTGTATATAAGACACATGTATTTCATATTTTGAAAAATCTGGAGAGTGTATGTATATTTATATATATATATATATATATATATATATATATATATATATATATATATACAAAAAAACACACACAGACAATAAATTAGCAATCAAATTTATCATGAAATATATATCCTCCACAGATGCAAAATTATTTCTTTTAGAACATGTATTTATGTATAATGTTGTTCTTCTAGGAAACACACCCCTAGGTTAAATTTTCAGTTCCAACAGAGTTTAACAGGAGTGATCACTTCTCACAAATTGTATTTGCCAAATTAGCCACCTCACAAAATGTAGGTGTGATACCAGGTAGTGTTCTATATGTGCATTTAAAAATACATGTGCTGAATAGGCTACAGAGAAAGGGAGATAGGTATTCACATATTTGTTAACATTAAAAACATATGGAGAACTATTTCAATTAAAAATTGACTAGATTTATAACACCTACAATTAATCATGCAAAAAACAAGTCCAACTATACACTATGATTCCTCTGAACTGCTTGTATTCCTATTCTGTTTGTGTTATTTTTCTCCATCATATTAGGAGTAGTAGTCAGAGTCTATTAGGGTATGCATTAGTGTCAAGGATTCAGTATTTCGAATGGAAATATGGAAAATGACTCTAATTGTTATGCAAATATGTGCTACACAAAAATGTTCACACTCTCATCCAGAAGATTGCCTTGACATTACCTTAGTTCCAAGTAAGATACAATTAGAGGAGAAAAGTTAGAAAATCTGTAAATACATATCAGGAATAAAAAATGCTCAGGAGTTCACAAACTTGTAGGTGGTAGAGGAGTTTCCAAAAGTAAGGGACAGGGTAAACACTCCACAAACATTGAGCTCTGCTTGTGTAAAGACTTCTTGAGAAACTCTCTGAGGTTGGGCTCTTAAAATACATGTTGTTGTCAGGAGCTTTAGCTTCCTTTGTTGTGTGACCATCAAATCTGGGTGTGCAAATATGTGACCTGAAGGACATTGTTTCTAATTTTCCAATGAAAATGAGGCAGCAGTGCTGAATACTCTTTTTGTAGTTAAACTATGGCCACTGGGGTGTAAGTGTCTCCCCAGGTTGACTGTGAAGCCATTTGGTCATGCTCCAATTTTCGTGGTGTTACTCCTTGGTGCACTGGGAGTTTGGTATTTGCTTCATGAAATACAAGGAGTTCAACTGGGACACAGTGCTGGAGGGAGTTCTGTCACGTGTGGAGGGACACAGTCTGCATGAGAATGCACCAACCAGGATTCTGTCCCACATAGGTTGCCCCTTTGTCCATAGCAACCTGATTCTGAACATTGCCCAGAAACCTATCCATATAACAAGATGCCTTTACATATAAGGGTCTGCTGGCTGTACCCTGTCAGTCACAAGGCAATTGGAAGCCAATGGCAGATCCACATGCCCCAACACACATGTTTTATCACACACCTTCACACCACTGCTCTAGGCCCACTAATGAACAGGCTCCAACATACTGGCATCACTGTTCTACACAATTTTCATGAAACCCAGTCAGTCAAGGCACTGTGAGATACACTCATGATCAGCAACAGGACATCCAAAAGTTTTCCAGTGCCACCTGGTTATGGGAATTTCAAAAGTCTCATGGTATTTATCAAGCCATTTTTTGAGGATAAAGTTGGAGGCTCTGTGGGTTTCAATTCATTCAGGAACCATTAAATGTTGAAGAAGCTCATTTCAATGAAAGATCTTGAGAACACTCACAGGCAAGTCTTCCCAAAGAGTGGCCAAAAGGTCACATGAAGTCAGGCCCATTGAGGTCTACAATGTGAGGTCCATGTGTGTTTTGACTCTCAACTGTGGCTTTAAAGAATTTCAGAATAAAATCATGTGATATCCAGGCTGAGATTCCCAGTGCTCTGGGCAAAGCCACCCTGCACCTAGATCTCCCTGCACCACAATTAATACCTGAGATCTAGGTTGCATGGCCTAGTAAAATCCAAACACAATTCATGACAATACTTCTCTGATGTCACTTCCAGAATTCAGTCTCTAAGGAGAATCATACCAGAGTTCAAGCCCAGGTGGACCCAGTCATCTGTTCCAAGCGCCAAACAAATTACCACAATTCAAAACAAAATGCTCCCACATGCCCCTTATCTTCTTCAATTTGAGGCCAAATGACTGTGGGGTTTAGATTCTTTATGTAAATTGGATTCATGTGAAAACCCAAGCACCTATGGGCTAAACTCTGCAGGGCTTTAAAGAACTCATTTGACCCAAAGGATCCCTATTTTCACTTGATGGATGTCAGGGCCATTAGAGAGGAAGGTGAGAGTCTTCATCCACAATAACTGCTCTTTTGGCCATTTTGGTTTTGGATGCACCCATGGGATCTTTCTTTAGATCCATCAGGTGCTGAGAATCTAAGCCACAGCCTCACACAGGGCCAAGAGGCTGATTCAGACACATCTCTTTCCAAAGCAATTAAGCAAAGAGCAAAACACACACAGACATTATAAAGTGGCAATATATATGCCAATTGAAATTCATGATGAAATATATATCGTCCACAGATCCAAAAATATTAATTTTACTGAACATGGATTTATGAATAATGTTGTTCAACTAGAAAGGTTACCCTTAGGCTGAATTTTATGATCCAATAGCGTTTAGGAGGAGTGATCTCTTGTCATAATTTGTATCTGCCATGTCAGCCACCTCACAAGAATGTATATGTGATACCAGGTAGGATTCAATATGTTTATATAAAAATACATGTGATGAATAGGCTACAGAGAAAAGGATACAGGAATTCACATATTTATTAACTTTAAAAACACAAGGAGAACTATTTCAATTAAAAATTAACTAGATTTATAACACCTACCCTACATAATGCAAAAGGCAAGTCCAACTATACACCATGCCTCTTCTGAACTGCTTGTATTTCTATTGTGTTTGTATGCACTGTGGGTTTCAAGAACCATTAAATGTTGAGGAAGCTCATTTCTATGAAACTCTGGAGAACTCTCATAGGCAAGGCTTCCCAAAGAGTGACCAAAAGGTTAGATATAGCCAGGCCCATTGAGGTCTACAATGTGAGGTCCATGTGTGTTTTGACTCTCAACTATGGCTACCAAGTCTTTAAGAATAAAATAATGGGATATCTTTGCTGAAATTCCCAGTGCTCTGTGGAAAGCCACCCTCGGCCTTGGTCTTAGTTTCCAAGGGCGACTCTCATGCTTGACCTCTTAAAATATCACCACAATTCATGGCAATACTTCTTTGAGTTCAGTTCCAGAAGTCAGTCTCTAAGGGGAATCACACAAGAATTCAAGCCCAGGTGGACCCAGTCATCTCTTCCAACCGTCACACAAATGACCACAATTAATACCAAAACACTCTCACATGGCCCTCCTCTTCTTCTATAAAGGCACTCATCATAACATGTGGCTGGAGGTTTCCATGAGGGGCACAGCCCAAACAGTGTCCCAAATAAGCTCCCTTGCCACTCATTTGCCTAAATTCAGGGTGGCTTGGACACCCTTCTTGTGCACCAGGAGTGATCTGAAAGGGTAAAATAAATTGAAATTAAAGTGTAAAAGTTGAAGTGTAAAAGACCGGGTTTTGTAAAGTTTCTAAGCTGCAAGGCCTGAGTTAAAATGTAAAGGACCAGGTATTGTTAAGTTCCTATGCTACATGCAAAACCTGAAATTCCTGTAGCTTGTAGTACAATTCCGGACTGCCCAGTAAATATTCCCCCTGACCGCCTGGTTGTTTAATAACCTAGGACCCTGTGTGGCCTGGCACATAGGCATCGCAAGGCCTAAACCAATCTGTTTGAATGTGTACCTCGCTTTAGAACTCACCTATCACTCCCGCCTGACCTGTTCCTGCCAATGAATGAACTAATCATGTTTAGGAATTGTTGTTTGATTTTTCTGCGGTGTATGTTGATTTCTTAAAGGAGACTGTGATATATGTAAAGTCCCGCCCTCCCCAAAAAGTGTACTTAAGCACTGCTCAACCCCTGCTCGAGGCTCTGGGCTGCTCTCCCTTCTTGAGTGAGCACGTAGCCCCAGCATGCTGGATTGGATCCTCAATGAACGCCTTTTTCTGTTGCATGAGTCGCGTTCTCTTGGTGGTCTCTTCCTCCGACGTTCACCGGACCCTTACATTTGGTGCGTTGGCCAGGAATCACGCAGCATAGGACAAGGACACACCAACAGACCCCTCTGGAGGTAAGTAAGGCGCTTCTTTTCATTTTTCCTTGTGATAACTCAGAGCTTTTTGTTCAGGTTCCATTTTTCCGTTTTTGGTTTGGGTTGGCAGAGTGGCTTCCAGCGGAGAATGTAAGTTCCCCCTGTCAGTGGTGGACAAACGTGTCCTAAAGCCACAGGCCATGTCCTTGCAAGGGATGCCTTGGAGGACTCGGGGAGTGACGGATGTGCTCTCATTAGGTGAGGAGGGATGAATGAGCCCACATTAGGTGACTCTGCTGGCAACCCATCATATCTTGCTGACTACTTTTTTCTCTCAGGTTGAATTCACTGTCTGTCTTTGTGGTCTAACCCATCAGGTTTTGACAGTTACTAGGTTCTAATCTTTACTTCTGAACTCGTGTTAAATGTTAACTGTGTGTACATGTTTGTGTCACGTTTGTATTGTCCTTGTCTCTGTTTGAGAAACTCTCATTATGGGACAAAGCCATTCCATGCCTCTTTCCTTGAAGCCATTCCTGGTCCCTGCCTCCAATCCGACCCCTTCACCCAGGATCCTATCACTCAAACCTTCTACTCCTCCCCCTCTTCCCTCCATTCTCTCTGAGTCACAAGATTGTAGATTTTGGGGTTGTGAACAAACGGGAGCTGCATGATGGTCTTTGTGTGTCATTTTATCTGTGTTTCTGTTAAATGTGATGGCATTGTTTGGTCCGATGCAGAGTCCCGAGTTCCAACCTGCATTACATATGTGGAAGTTACTTTAGCTAAATTTTAAACTAATGCTTCTCCTGTGAGGGACCAAAAGTCAATAGAACCGCCAGTTTTTCTGTTCTCACCTTTTCACCTCTCTTAGCTGTGCTTTAAAGAACTTTGATAAACTTTACTCCCCTTTGTTAAGCAACATTACGGAAGCAGTGATTTCTTTTCTTCCCGTAGTTGGATTGAACATGCCCACTGCAGAGGGAAATGTCTGGGGTCTAAGAACTTTGATATCTCGCTTAAACTTTTCTCAAAACCCTGTTCTCATTATTAAATTGGCATTAATTGGCTTTGGGATGGGAACCAAGCCTTCAGTCATAAATTTTGACACCCCAGAGGGGACTTTAAATAAACCCCACTCTGCCCTCTTGGGGAAGCCTAGCACTCAAAACAATTGAAGCAGAGAATGAAATTTTTGGGAGCTGACTACTGCAAAGTTGGGAGACATAGAATATGCCTGGTGCCTGGGGTCAAAGCAAACCAGAGGAACTAATCCTGTAAGTAAATGGTGAGGCTAAGGGACTCCCAGCAGCTGCCAGATCCATTTTGCTGTGGGGAACTCCCTTATTCCTTACGTGCACTTTAAGGATTTCTCCACCTCTGTTTACTTAACAAAAGGGACAATGAATGCATTAATATGTTGATATTATAGATTGTTTCTTGGGGATGATCTAGGGTGAATGTGTATCTAGAAATGATTTTTTTTATTTTAACCATCTGGTATCTAAATGGGTTTCTAAAGCATTGCACTATCTTACAGTTAAAAGTTGGGTTTAAACAATTGTTTAGTTTGATTTCAGGTAGTTCATGCTAGGAAACTTAAATACTTAGGGTAAAAAAAAAATAAAGAGTTTTAATTTTGAACTAGACAGCCTGAAAAAATTTCACTAGATATATCAGTGCATTAACTTGGGAAGAGATAATAAATTATGATATGGTATCTATTCCCATCAGTGTGTAAGATTTTAAAAAATGGTACTAAATTAAAATGTTGGTCTGGCTTATTGAAATGACATTAATTAGCAACAGTCTTGGAAATTTTTAAAGCTTAATTTCGGATACACATGGTAGCATGTGGTTCTTTTTAAAAATTTTTCAGCCAATTTAATTTAACTTAATACTATTAGAAACTTCATAACAAAGAAAGGGGCTTAATGATCCTATAGAAACTTCTTCTGATGGTGGCATTAATATTATCAAAAAATGATCCTATTTTCAGTTTTGTGTGAGCAAGTTTTTCTAGTGTAGAAAAATCTAAAGAAATAAAATTTTGAGAATTACATCTTCAACTTGCATCAAAATTTTCAACATCCAAACCTGGAAATTATGACTTATAGATAAATGCCTTAGGCGTGAGGTTTCTTCTCAGAATTCCAGTCTTTCCAGTTTTCCAGACCTCAGCCAGGACTTACTTTGATATGCAAATAAAAGAAGCCTGCAGCACTCAGCAGGAGACAGATAAAAAGAGTAAATGTGTCTTTTTACCTGAACTCAAACTAGACCTAACCAAAAAAGTATATAATATGGTATTTACTAATTACTGGCCAGTCATCATTTTTAGGACTCTTGCTTTTCTTAGATTCTGTAATTTTTTTTTGAGCTCATGATCTTGATTCTGCTGATGGGTTAATGTTTTCTGATCAGTTCTATTTTTGATCGACTCTGGAGTTTTCAGCATTGCAATGGAGATTTCACCTGAAAAAAGCTACAAGGCCTTTACTATTGTGTTATGTGTTACATTTGTGTTACGTGTTGTATGTTGGTATGTCTGTATGTGTGTATGTCCATATATCATGCAGGGATATGACAATTGACAGATGAGGAGCGCTCATGAAAAATTTAAAAATGTATCCAAATGTCTTTGATTCACGTGATTCATATGTTTTAATTCAAATTGGGTAAACAGATAAAAATAAAGATGTCTTTAAAATTAGGCCAATAAGTTTTCTAGGTTTTCAAAAAGGCCCTAATAAAATGTAGATGTCTATAAAATAATCTGCTTAAATTCAGAAATTGAAAAGCATTGTATTGAAATGTGAACAGAAAGAGGTTAGTAGATGGAAAAGAGAAACTAAAAGGTTCTAGATATAGATATAATAGAGGAAAAACGTGTTTCTGGATAAGAGAGTCTATATGATTAAGTAATTAAAAGGGTTTAAGTAAATAATAAAAAAAGGTGTGTGTAACTTGGTTATATGTGTAAGTTTTGAGCAAGTAATCTTAAAAAATTAAACAGCTGGTAAAACAAGTACTGTTTTTATAAAATTGTGCCATGTTATTTCTTTAAAATCTAAACTTGTTTAATACAAAAACATCAATGTAATTGTGGTGTTAATGTGTTCATATCTTCCAGGTATACAAGTCTGTAAGGTAGAAGCTTGCAAAGACCATTGTATCAAGCTGGTGTTCTAAGGTTGTATGGTAATTCTAGGCTTAAAAGAAAAACATGTTGGAGTGTTGGAGATTTATGTATATCATTTGTGTTCTATAATTGGACTTGTTATCAATAAGATATGTACAGTTCCATGTTACTTTTTACACTGAGATACAATCTAAAAGTATTTTTAACTTAATGAGAGCCAAATCTGTGAAGGTTTTATTGTAAACTCAAAGGTAATGCCCATTCATTTCCATGTGAAAACTGTTTTCTTCAGGTTTCACAAAGGGGTGGCCTGAGACAAAGACTTTCCTGATATTCAGGGCAACATAACAATATTTAATCAAAAGGCCCAAAGCAGGGTTTCTCCACTGAGACTTTACTGGCTACACTGATATCTGAGTTTTCTGAGATGCTTGCCATTCCCTTCAGCTACCAGTACATGGCCATGTCACAGAGCTTGGAAGTGGTACATATATTTGACACAAAATCATGAGCCTATTATGGAGAGTGGCCAGAATTCAGGAAGAAAACAGGAACGTAGAAAGATAGTTGGTGTTGCCCATTGATAAGGCAAGCCACACTCCATTCATAAATTGTGCCGGATGAATGCTGGGAAGTTTTCTCCTTGAGAGGATACACCCATTGAGGCATTATCTTTTCTAATGTCTACAACCACGAAAACAGTGGGATACACAGACCTAAAAACACTCGCCTTGTCAAAGGACTAACTAGAAACAGTCCACTCCAAACCAAACACACCCCCTTTCCTAACTATTCTCAGAACAAAAGAAAAAACCGCAAACCCACACCCACAACCACAAAGGCACCTCCTTCCCCCAAGTGGGTCTGGAACTATCCAGAGTGTCCTCTGACTGGAGGGCCATACTATGTTCTCCAGAAATGGTCTGTCCTGTCTCAGATCTGGACTCCTTGGTCAACTCTGTGAAGTTGTCAGGAGCCAGCAGTGAGCCTCTATCTGTTTTCTCCGGAAGGGCCCCTCTTCAGAATTTTTCTGGAATTTGGCCATTCTCACATAAGTAGGTACCACAAAAGACTGACTCTGTCCTTGGAAAATCCAAACAAGTAAGAACACTGGAACTGGTGCTGGGACTGGGCCTGGGTGCCTAGATTCCTGGAACCCAAATTTGGAGAGTTCCATCAACAAGAATGTGAGGTGAGGTCACTTCCTTTAGTAACTGAGTGAGGTCACTGCCTTGGCAACCAACTTGTCCTAACATTTGCTTCCTAAGGTCTCATAACATGGAGGATGTCCCTACTTCCTGTGACACTTTCACAAGTTAGAATGGTAAAGAAACAATAGTCACCTCTGAACAGCTCTCCACACAGGCCTCTCCTCTACATTAAGAAGAGAGAATCTGATTCAGACACAACCCTTCATCCTGACCAGGCTGTTTGCCATGGAAGATGCCTTTTGCTCTCTCAGATCCTTCATAGCTGCCTACATCTTCTCCAGGGTTCATTTCTGCATGGAACTTTGAAGTTTTCAGCAGGTGGAAGATCCCCTGCATTCCTGTATTGTAAGACCAAATCTTTCCCTGCTTTTCTGAACACTTAGATTGAGGGAACAGTGTATGGTTAGGGTTAACAATATGTTCAATTAAAACCAAAATACTCCCACATGGCCCTCATATTCTTCCATGTAGACATTCATCATAACCTCTGGCTGGAGGTTTCCATAAGGGGCGCAGCCCAAGACAGTGTCCAAAATAAGTTCCCTTGCCCCTCATTTTCCTAAAGTCAGGGTTTCCTGGACACCCTTCCTGTAAACCAGGATTGATCAAATAGGCCTGCCAGTAATACTGCTCTGTTTCTTCATTTTGAAGCCTACTGACTGTGAGGTATAGATTCTTTATGTGATTTGGAGTCATGTGAGAACCCAAGCACTGCTGCAGGGCTTTGAAGAACTCATTTGTCTCAAAGGATCCCTATACTTACTTAATGGAGGTCAGGAACCTAACAGAGGAAGCAAGAGACTTCATCCACAATGACTGATCTTTTTCCATTTTGGTTTTGGATGCACACATGGGATCTTTCTTTAGATCCATCAGGTGCTGATAATCAAAGCCACAGCCTCTCTCAGAGCCGAAAGGATGATTCAGACACATCCCTTTCCAAAGCAATTAAGCAAAGAGCCACAGGTGATGCTCATTCATTTCCAATTTAAAGCACTTTTCTTCAGGCTTCACAAACTGGTGGCCTGAGGAAAAGACCTTCCTGACATTCAGGTCAACAGAACAGTAGGTAAGCAAAAGGCACAAAGCAGGGTTTCTCTACTGAGACTTTACTGGTCACACTGATATCCGAGTTTTCAGAGATGCTCCCAATTCCCTTCATCTATCCAGTACATGGCCATGTCACAGAACTCGACGGAGGTCCATATCTTGGACAAAAAAACATGAGCCTATTCTGGAGAGTGGCCAGAATTCAGGAAGAAAACAGGAACTAAGGAAAGAAGTAGGTGTTGTCTACAACCACGAAAACAGTGGGATACACAGACCTAAAAACACTCGCCTTGTCAAATGACTTACTAAAAACAGTCCACTCCAAACCAAACATACTGCCTTTCCTACCTATTCTCAGAACATGATAAAAAAACACAAATTCACACCCACACCCACAAAGGCACCTCCTTCCCCCAAGTAGGTCTGTGACTATCCAGAGTGTCCTCAGACTGATGGGCCTTACTCTGCTCCCTCGAAATGGACTGTCCTGTCTCAGATCAGGTCTCCTTTACCAACTCTGTAAAGTTTTCAGCATCAATCAGTGAGTCACTACCTGCTTTCTCAGGAAAGGCCCCTCTTCAGAGCTTTCCTGGCATTTAGCCATCCACACATCAGTATGTACCAAAAAGACTGACTCTGTCCTTGGTAAATCCAAACAAGTGAACCCACTGGGACTGGGACTGGGACTGGCTCTGAGTGCCTGGCTTCCTGGATCCCAAGTTCAGAGAGTTCCATCACCAAGGAAGTGAGGTAGGTCACTTCCTTCAGGAACTGAATGAGGTCACTACCTTGGTAACCACTTTATCCTAACATTTGCTTCCAAGGGTCCCACGAGAGAGAGGCTTCCCCTACTTCCTGTGTCACATTCACAAGATAGAATGGTATATCAACCATAGGCACATGTTAACAGCTCTCCACACAGACCTGGTTTGGTCCATCTTCTCTACTTTAAGAAAAGAGAGGCTTATTCAGACACATCGCTTCATCCTGACCAGGTATTTTACCAAGGAAGATTACTGTTGCTCTCTCAGGTCCTTCATAGCTGCCTACATCTTCTTCAGGGTTTATTTCTGCATGGAACTTGAGGTTCTCAACAGGTGGAAGATCCCCTACCTACCTGTATTATAACACCAACTCTGTCCCTGGTCTTTGTAAAGTTAAATTGAGGGAACAGTGCATGGTTAGGGTTAATAACATGTTCAATTTGGGTTAGGAATCATTCTGCGAGATGAATAATGGTATTGGGGACCTCCGATATTTACAAGCATATATAGGTGTAATATAAGTATGAATACAGAAATCTAGGAAAGATTTGAAACCCAGATGAACACTGGGCCCTTGATTGGGATACTTAGCTTTGAATTATTTCCGCAAAGTTGTCTCAAATAAATCGTTATACAATGGCATAGGACCTTGTACCTTGGATGACTGAATGAGGAAGAGATCCTCCAGACAAAAAGGGATAGTTCCAAAAGTTATTTAGATATAGGGTTTTGGTTAGAATGTGAATGCAAATGTCAGCATATGTGAAGAGTCAGTCACAGTGATGAACTGGGGAAAATGTGTAGGAAAGCAGATATCAATAGAGACATTAGGAAATCAGGGAAAGTACAAAGTGAGTAATAGGATAAGACGTTTTTAACAGGGTTGAGTTTGAATATATAATCTTAGGAAGAAACAAGTATGTAGTCACCAATAGGAATGATATTTGAGATCATTAGTTAATCAGGACATGGATGTTGTTAGTAATACATGCTCACATTAAATTTAGGCTTTGGTACAATCATAAGGGTGTCCGTTGCATTTTTTATCAGGAATATTACTGTGATGAAATGTAAATGTATATCAGGTGACTACAGTATTTCTTCAAACATTTCTGAAAGCAACATTTTAAGACTTATAAATTAGTATTGGGGACACAAGTACGTGTACCCTGTGCCTATGATTATAAAGATGATGCCTTAATAGACCATACTGTAAATAAATAATATAACTTGATCAAACTTTAAATAATGGATTGAATTGATATCTGAAAATATATAGGAAATCTTATATTGATATACATAAGTTCATTCTAACCAGTTATACATCTAATGGTAATTTTAGCATTATGGTTTATCATGAAGAGTGTGGGAGTTTTGCTTCAAAAATGATTATGGAAATCGAAAATAATGTGTTTGGAAATAATCTCATGAAAAGTACAGTCAAGAAACATGGAGGAATACATATATTCTGAAGCAGGAAGTAATTGCAAGTGAACCAAATGCGTACAGATTTGTTAACTTGTGGATGAAAAGTATTATCTTATAATGTCCATAAACTGAAGAAATAGTAATGTACCAGTGTTGAATAAAAATGAACTTCAAAATACACATCATGTCCCATAGGATTTTACTTGCATTGATGTTAAACTGGGTCAGTTACTGTACAAATATTAGGATTTGTAAGCACCTTTCACCGAAGTTAGTTTTCAGTACTGGGAAATAAATATGTATTTCATGTGGATGAATATTTCTGAGAATAATTTTGTGAAAATTTGATTATAAATCCACATATAGGAACATGAGTTAAATTAGTGAGTGTAAAATAAGACACATATATTTCATATTTTGAATAATCTGGAGAAAAAAAATATATATATATATATATATATATATATATATATATATATATATATATATATATATAAAGATACAAACACAGACATTAAAATGTAGTAATATGTATGCCAATCAAAATTCATCATGAAATATATATCATCCTCATATCCAAAACTATTCTTTTTACTGAGCATGGATTTATGTATAATGCTGTTCATCTAGGAAATTCACCCATATGTTGAATTTTCAGTTCCATCAGTATTTAGGGGGAGTGATCTCTTCTCACAATTTGTATCTTCCTAAAACAGCAAGCTCACAAGAATGTACGTGTGATACCAGGTAGGATACTAAATATGCATAATAAATTTCATGAGATGAATAGGGTACAGAGAAAGGGAGACAGAAATGTACATATGTGTTAACTTTAAAAACTCATGGAGAAGTATTACAATGAAAAGTTGACTAGATTTATAACACATTCACTTGATAAAGCAGAAGGCAAGTCCTAGTATACACCATGACTCCTATGAACGGCCTGTATTTCTATTCTGTTAGGTTTCTTTTTCTACATCATATTAAGATTAGTAGTCAGAGTCTAGTAGGGTATGGGTTAGTGACAGGGATTCAGTATTTCTAATGGAAAATAGGAAAATGAATCTAATGTGTATGCAAATATTTGCTAGACAAAAATCTTCCCACTGTCCTCCAAAACAATGCCTTGATATTTCCTTCGCCACAAGTAATACACAATTAGTGGAGAAGAGTTTGAAAGTCTGTGAATATATATCTGGAAAAGAAAATGCTCAGGAGTTCACAACCTTGGAGGTGGTAGTGGAATTTCCAAAAGTAAGGTACAGGGTAAACACTCCACAAACATGGAACTCTGGTGGCCTAATGAGTTGTTGAGAAACTGCCTCTGAGTTTGGGCCCTTGAAAAATTTGTTGTTGTCAGGAGCTTTAGCTTCCTTTGTATTGAGACCATCAAACCTGGGTCGGCATCTATGTGACCTGGATGACATGGTTCCTTATATGCTATTGAACATGAGGCAGAAGTTCTGAATTTTCCCTTTGTTAGTAAACTGAGGACACTGGGGTCTAAGTGTCTAACCATGTGATCTGTGAAGCCATTTGGTCATACTCCACTTTTCGTGGTGTTTCTTACTGCTGCACTGGGAGTTTGGTATTGGCTTCACGTAATACAAGGAGAAAAACTGGGACACAGTGCTAGAGGGAGTACTCTCACGTGTAGTGGATGAGGGTCTGCAGGAGAATGCACCAACCAGGCTTCTATCCCAAAAAGCTTGCACCCATGTCCATAGCAACCTGATTCTGAACATTGCCCTGAAACCTCTCCATATAACAAGGTCCCTTTACTTGTAAGGTTCTGCTGGCTGCACCATGTCAGTCACAAATCATTCGGAAACCAATGGCAGAACCACGTGTCCCCACGACAGATGTTTTATCATACACCTGCCCACCACTGCTCTGGGCCCACTAGTCAGCAGGCTCCAACTTTCTGGCATCTCTGTTCTCACCATTTTCATGAAACCCAGTCAATCAATGCAATGTCTGGTACACTCGTGATCAGCAACAGATATCCAAAGGTTCTCCAGTGCCACCTGTTCATGGGAATTTAAAAAATTCATGGTATTTATATAGCCAATTTTCAAGGATGAATTTGGAGGCACTGTGGCTTTCAATTTATTCAGGAACCATGAAATGGTGAGGAAGATTATTTCAATTAAAGCTCAGGAGAACTCTCAGAGGCAAGGCTTCCCAAAGAGTGGCCAAAAGGTCACATTAAGCCAGGCCCATTGAGGTCTACAATTGAGGTCCATGTGTGTTTTGACTCTCAACAATGTCTGCCACGTCTTTCTGAATAAAGTCATGTGATATCCTGGCTGAGATTCCCAGTGCTCTTTGGAAAGCTATCCTGGGCCTAGATCTCAGTCTCCAAGGGCAACTCTCATGTGTGGCCTCCTAAAATCCCAACACAATTCATGTCAATACTTCTCTGAGTTCATTTCCAGAACTCAGTCTCTAAGGGGAATCACTCCAGAGTTCAAGCCCATGTGGACCCAGTCATCTCTTCCAACTACCACACAAATGACCACAATTAAACCAAAACACTCCCACATGGCCCTCATCTTCTTCAATATAAACTCTCATCATAACTTCTTGCTGGAGGTTTCCATGAGGGGCGCAGCCTAAGACAGTGTCCAAAATAAGCTCATTTGCCCCTTATTTGCCTAAATTCAGGGTGGCCTGGAAACCCTTCCTGTGAATCAGGTGTGATCAAATAGGCCTGCCATTAATACCTCTCTACTTCTCCAATTTGAGGCCTACTCTCTGTGGGGCATAGATTCTTTATGTGAATTGGGGTCATGAGAAAACCCAAGCACCTATGGGCTACCCTCTGCAGGGCTTTGAAGAACCCATTTCAGTGAGTCTAGGAGTTGGACCAAAAGTTCTTTAGATATAGGGGTTTTGTTAGAGAGTGAATGTAAATGTCAGCATATTTCAAGAGTCAGTCACAGTGATGAACTGGGGAAAATGTGTAGGAAATCAGATATCAATAGAGACATTAGGAAATCAGGCAAAGTACAAAGTGAGTGATAGGATGAGACATTTTTAACAGGGTTCAGTTTCAGTATTTAATCTTAGAAAGAAACAAATATGTACTCACCAATAGGAATGATATTTGAGATCATTAGTTAATCAGGACATGGATGTTGTTAGTAATACATGCTCACTTTCAATATAGGCTTTGGTACAATCATAAGTGTGTCCGTTGCATTTTGTGTCAGGAATATTACTGTGATGAAATGTATATATATATCAGGTGGCTAGAGTATTTCTTCCAATATTCTTAAAGCAATATTTTAAAGACTTATAAATTAGTATTTGGGATACAAATAGGTATACCATCGGTCTATGAATATAGAGATGATGCCTTAATAGACCATACTGTGAATAAATAATATAACTGGTTCAAACTTTAAATAATGGATTGAATTGATATCTGAAAATATATAGGAAATCTTATATTGATATACATAAATTCATTCTAACCAGTTATACATCTAATGGTAATATTAGCATTATGGTTTATCATGAAGAGTGTCTGAGTTTTGCTTCAAAAATGATTATGGAAATCAAAAATAATGTGTTTGGAAAGAATCTCATTAAAAGAACAGTCAAGAAACATGGAGGAATACATGTGTTCTGAAGTAGGAAGTGATTGAAAGTGAACTAAATGCCTATAAATTTGTGAAATTGTGGATGAAAGAATATATCCTATTATGTCCATAAACTGCAGAAATAGTAATGTATCAGTGTTGAATAAAAATGAACTTCAAAATACACATCATGGTCCCATAGGTGTCTACTTGCATTGATGTGAAACTGGGTCAGTCACTGTGGAAATATTACGATTTGTATGCACCATTCACTGAATTTAGTTTTCAGTACTAGGAAATAAATATGTATTTAAGGTGGATGAATATTTCTAAGAATTATTTTGTGAAAATTTGATTATAAATCCACATACACACACATGAGTAAATTTAGAAAGTGTATAATAAGACACATATATTTCATATTTTGGAAAATCTAAAGAGTAGATATCTATATCTATATAGATAGATAGATAGATAGATAGATAGATAGATACTCACATACACAGACATTAAAATGTAGCAATATATATGCCATTTGAAAATCATAATAAAATAGATATCATCCACGTATCCAAAAATATTCATTTTACTGAACATTTATTTATGCATAATATTGTTCATCTAGGAAATTCACCCATAGGTTGAATTTCCAGTTCCATCAGTATTTAGAGGGAGTGATCTCTTCTCACAATTTGTATCTTCCAAAATAATCAAGCTCACAAGAATGTACATGTGATACCAGGTAGAATTCTAAAGATGCATTAAAAAATACATGTGATGAATAGGCTACAGAGAAAGGGAGACAGCAATTTACATATGTGTTAATTTTAAAAACTCATGGAGAAGTATTACAATGAAAAGTTGACTATATTTATAACACATACCGTTGATAAAGCCGAAGGCAAGTCCAAGTATACACCATGCCTCCTATGAAAGGCCTGTATTTCTATTCTGTTAAGTTTCTTTTTCTCCATCATATTTGGATTAATAGTCAGAGTCTAGTAGGGTATGGGTTAGTGTCAGGGATTCAGTATTTCAAATGGAAAATATGAAAATAAATCTAATGTGTATGCAAATATGTGCTACACAAAAATCATCCCACTCTCATCCAGAACAATGCTTTGACATTACCTTCGGCCCAAATAAGACACAATTAGTGGAGAAAAGTTAGAAAATCTGTGAATACATATGTGGAAAGAAAAATGCTCAGGAGTTCACAAACTTGTAGGAGGTAGAACGGGTTACAAAAAGGGAGAGGGTAAACACTCCACAAACATGGAGCTCTGCTGGCCCAATGACTTTTTGAGAAACTGCCTCTGAGGTCGGGCAGTTAAAATATATATTGTTGTCAGGAGTTTTAGCTTCCTTTGTAGTGAGACCATCAATTCTGGGTCTCCATCTATGTGACCTGGATGACATGGTTTTTTGTTTTCTAGTGAACATGAGGCAGCAGTGCTGAATTCTCTCTTTGTAGGTAAACTTTGGCCACTGGGGTCTAAGTATCTAACTATGTTGTCTGTAGAGCCATTTGGTCATTATCCACTTTCGTGGTGTTTTTTACTGCTGCACTGTGAGTTTGGTATTGGCTTCACGAAATACAAGGAGTTCTACTGGGACACAGTGCTGGAGGATGTACTCTCACGTGTGGTGGGTAAGTAAAATGCACCAGTGAGGCTTCAATCCCACATAGCTTTTCAACTTGACAATAGCAACCTGATTCTGACCTTTGGCAGGAATCCTCTCCATATAACAAGATGCCCTTACATAGAAGGGTCTGCTGGCTGTACCATGTCAGTCACAAGTCTTTCTAAGCCAATGGCAGATCCACGTGGCCCCACCACAAATGTTTTTTTCACACACATACACTCCTCTGCTCTAGGCCCACTAGTCTGCAGGCTCCAACTTTCTGGCATCTATGTTCTACACTTTTTTCATGAAACCCAGTCAATCAAGGCACTGTCTGGTACAATCATGATCAGGAACAGGACATTCAGAAGTTCTCCAGTGCAACCTGGTCATAGTAATTTCAAAAAATTCATGGTATTTATCTAGATATTTTTCAATAATGAAGTTGGAGGCAATGTGGGATTTAATTTATACAGGAACCATTAAAAGGTGAGGAATCTCATTTCAATGAAAGCTCTGGAGAACTTTCACAGGCAAGGCTTCCCAAAGAGTGGGCAAAAGGTCACATGAAGCCAGGCCCATTGAGGTCTACAATGTGAATTCCATGTGTGTTTTGACTCTCAACTATGGCTGACAATCTTTCAAAATAAAATCTTGTGATATCCTGGCTGAGATTCCCAGTGCTCTGTGGAAAGTCACCTTGGGCCTAGATCTCAGTTTCCAATGGCGAATCTCATGCGTGGCCTCCAAAAATCCCAACACAATTCATGGCAATACTTCTCTGAGTTCAGTTCCACAACTCAGTCTCTAAGGGGAATCACAACAGAGTTCAAGCCCAGGTGGACCCAGGCATCTCTTCCAATTGCCACACAAATGATGACAATTAAAACCAAAACACTCCCACAAGGCCCTCTTCTTCTTTTATATAGACACTAATCATAAACTCTAGCTGGAGGTTTCCATCAGGGGCACAGCCCAAGACAGTGTCAAAAATAATCTCCCTTGCCCCTCATTTGCCTAAAGTCAGGGTGGCCTGGACAACATTCCTGTGAAACAGAAGTGATCATATAGGACTGCTGTTAATACTGCTCCACTTCTCAAATTTGAGGCCTACTGACTGGGGTATAGATTCTTTGTGTGAATTGGAGTCATGAGAAAACGCAAGCACCTATTGTCCAGCCTCTGCAGGGCTTTGAAGAACTCATTTGACACAAATGATCCCTATTCTCACTTGATGGAGGTCAGAAATATTACAGAGGAAGGCGAGAGGCTTCATCCAAAATGACTGATCTTTTTTCCATTTTGGTTTTGAATGCCCACATGGGATCTTTCTCTAGACCCATCAGGTGCTGAAAATCTAAACCACAGGCTCACACAGGGCCAAGAGGCTGATTCAGACAAATCTTTTTCCAAAGCAATAAAGTAAAAAGCCACAGGTGATTCCCATTCATTTCCATTTGAAAACTCTTTTCTTCAGGCTTCACTAAGGTTTGGCCTGAGGCAAAGACCTTTCTGACATTCAGAGCAACAGAACAATAGGTAATCAAAAGCCCCCAAGCAGGGTTTCTCCTAGGAGACTTTCCTGGTTACTCTGATATGTGAGTTTTCTGAGATGCTCGCCATTCTCTTCAACTATCCAGTACATGGCCATGTCACAGAGCTTGGATGTGGTACGTATCTTGTACAAAAATACATGATACTAATCTTGAGAGTGGCCAGAATTCAGGAAAAAAATGAGAACTTAGGTAGATAGCAGGTGTTGCCCATGGATGAGGCAAGCCTCAGTCCATTCATTAATTGGGAAGGATGCATACTGGGAAGTTTTCTACTAGACAGGACACACCCAATGAGCTATTTTCTTTTCTAATATCTACAAAGAAAAACACAATGGGATACACAGACACAGAAACAGTCTCCTTGTCAAATGACTTACTAGAAACAGTCCACTCCAAACCAAACAAACCTCCTTTTTTACCTATTCTCAGATCATGTGAAAAAACCACAAACACAAACCAACAACCTCTAATGCACCTCCTTCTTCCAAGTAGGTCTGTGACTATCTGGAATGTCCTCTGACTGGTAGGACATACAATGCTCCCCAGAAATGGCCTTTCTGTCTCAGATCTGGTCTCCTTGGTCAAATCTGTGAAGTTGTAAGGATGCAGTGGTGAGCCAATTCCTATCCTCTCAGGAAAGACCCCTCTTCAGAGCTTTCTTGGTATTTGGCAACCCTTACATCAGTAGGTACCAAGAAAGACTGACTCTGTTCCTGGAAAATCCAAAGAAATGAGCCCACTGCGACTGGGACTGGGACTGGCTCAGGGTGCCTTGCTTCCTGGATCACAAAATTCAGAGAGCTCCATCACCAAGGAAGTGAGGTGAGGTCACTACCTTCAGAAAATGAATGAGGTCACTGTCTTGGCCACCACTTTGTCCTAACAGTTTCTTCCTATTGTCTCCTGACATGGAGGCTGCCCTACTTCCTGTGATACTTTCTCATGTTAGAATGGTATAGAAACCATAGTTACCTGGGAACAGCTCTCCACACAGGCCTGGTTTGGTCCATCTTCCCTACATAAAGAATAGAGAGGCTGACTCAGACACATCTTTTCATCCTGACCATGTTTTTGCCATGGAATATGACTTTTGTTCTCTCAGGTCCTTCAAAGCTGCCTGCATCTTCTCCAGGGATCATTTCTGCATGGATTTTGAGGTACTCAGCAGTTGGAAGATCTCCTAACTTCCTGTATTGTAATACCAACTTTGTCCCTGCTCTTCTGTAAAGTGAGATTGAAAGAACATTGTATGGTTAGGATTAATAGCATGTTCGATTTGGGTTGGAAATCATTCTGCTGGATGAATAATGGTATTGGGAACCAGCGATATTTATAAGAATATAGAGGTAGAACATAAGTATGAAAACAGAAATCTAGGTAATATTTGAAGCCCAGAAGGATTTGGACCCTTGATTGGGATCCTTAGCTTGAGTTATGTTTTGCACCGAGGTCTCAGTTAAATTGATATACAATGGCATAAGACCCTGTACCTCAGATGATTAAATGTAGAAGAGATCATCCAGTCAAAAAGGGATTGTGTGTAGGATTAGGAAGATAGTCAGTAGGTTTAGAAGGAAGAGTGAGTCTAGGATTTGGACCAAATGTACTTAGCAATAGGGTTTTGGTTAGAGAGTGAATATAAATGACACCATATGTGAAGAGTCAGGCACAATGATGAACTGGGGAAAATATGTAGGAAAGCAGACATCAATAGAGACATTAGGAAATCAGGCAAAGTATAACGTGATAGGATTAGACATTTTCAACAGGGTTGAGGTTGAATACATAATCTTAAGAAGAAACCAATTTGTAGTCACCAATAAGATTGACATTTGAGAGCATTAGGCAACCTGGACATGGATATATTTAGTAATCCATGTTCACATTCCATTGAGGCTTTGGTACAATCATAAGGGTGACCTTCGCATTTTGTGTCCAGAATATTACTGTGTTAATATGTATATGAAGATCAGGTGACATGAGTATTTCTTCCACCATTTCTGGGGGAAATATTTTGAAAAGATATAAATTAGTACTGGGGATACTAATCGGCTTACAATGTGTTGATGAATATAGAGATGATGCATTAATAGACCATACTGTGAATAAATTATATGACTGGTTCCAAATTTAAATAATGGATTGTATTGATATCTGAAAAAATAGAGGAAATCATTTATTGATATACATACATTCATTCCAACCACTTATATATCTAATGGTTATATTAGGGTTACCGTTTATCATAAATAGTGTGTGAGTTTTGCTTCAAAAATGATTATGGAATCGAAAACAATGTCTTTAGAAAGAAGTCTAGTGAAAAGACCAGTCAAGAAACTTGGAGAAATATAAGTGTTCTGAAGGAGGAAGTGATTGAAAGTGAACCAAATGTTTATAAATTTGTGAACTTGTGAATGAAAGGATATAATTTATGATGTCTATAAACTGAAGAAATAATAACGGACCAGGTTTGAGTAAAATGAACTTTAATAAACACACCATATCCAATAGGAATCTACTTGCATTGATGTTAAACTTGGTCAGTTACTGTAGAAATATTAGGATTTGTAAGCACCCTTCCCTGAAGTTAGTTTTCAGTACTAGGAAACAAATATTTATTTCAGTGGATGTATATTTCTGAGAATAAACTTTTTAAAAGTTGATTATAAATCCACATATATGAATATGAATGAATTCACGCGGTGTATAAGAAGACACATATATTTCATATTTTGGTAAATCTGGAGAATATATATATATATATATATATATATATATATATATATATATAATGTATATATAGACACACAAACACACACATTATAATGTAGCAATATATATGCCAATTGAAATTCATCATGAAAAATAACTCATCCGCATATCCCAAAATATTCATTTTACTGAACATGAATATGTGTATAGTGTTGTTCATCTAGGAAGCTCACCCATGGGTTCAATTTTCAGTTAAAACAGCGTTTAGGAGGAGTGATCTCTTCTCACAATTTGTATGTGCCAAGTCAGCCACCTCACAAGAATGTATATGTGAAACCAGGTAGGATTCTATTTGTGCATATAAAAATACATTTGCTTAATAGGCTACAGAGAAAGGGAGACAGGAATTCACATTTTTCTTAACTTTAAAAACACATGGAAAATTATTTCAACAAATAATTGACTAGATTTATAACTCCTACCTTATATCATGCAAAAGGTAATTCCAACTATACACCATGCTTCTTCTGAAATGCTTGTATTTCTATTCTGTTTGGGTTATTTTTCTCCATTATATTAGGATTAGTAGTCAGAGTTTAGTAGGGTATGGGTTAGTGTCAGGGATTCAGTATTTCAAACAGAAAATTGGAAAATGAATCCAATGTGTATGCAAATATGTGCTACAAAACAATCTTCCCTCTCTCATCCAGAACAATGACTTGACATTCCCTTTGCCCCAAGTAAGTCAGAATTAGAGGAGAAGAGTTAGAAAATCTGTGAATATATATTTAGAATGGAAAATGCTCAGGAGTTCACAACCTTGGAGTTGATAGAGCAGTTTCCAAAAGTAAGTGACATGGTATACAGTCCACAAACATGGAGATCTGCTGGCCTAAACACTTCTTGAGAAATTGCCTCTGAGCTTGGGCACTTGAAATATATGTTGTTTTCAGGAGCTTTAACTTCCGATGTAGTGAGACCATCAAAGCTAGGTCTGCATCTATGTGACCAGGAGGACATGGTTTCTTATTTTCCAATGAACATGAGGCAGCAGTGCTAAATTCTCTCTTTGTAGCTAAATTGTGGCCACGGGGGCTAAGTGTCACCCCATGTGGACTGTGAAGCCACTTGGTCATCCTCGACTTTTCATTGTGTTTCTTGCTGCTGCACTGGGAGTTTGGTATTTGCTTCACGAAATACAAGGAGTTCAAGTGGGACACAGTGCTGGAGGGAGTTCTGTCACGTGTGGTGGGTCAGTGTCTGCATGGGAATGCACCAAATAGGCTTCTATCCCACATAGCTTGCCCCTTGACCATAGCAACCTGATTCTAAACATTGCCGTGAAAAATCTCCATATAACAAGATGCCTTTATATAGAAGGGTCTGCTGGCTGCACCGTGTCTGTGTCAAGGCATTTGAAAGTCAATGGCAGATCCACAGGCCCCACCACAGATGTTTTATCACACACCTGCACACCACTGCTCTAGGCCCACTACATATCAGGCTCCAACTTACTGGCATCTCTTTTCTACACCATTTTCATGATACCTAGTCAATCAAGGCACTGTCTGGTATACTCATGATCAGCAACAGGACATCCAAAGGTTCTCCAGTGCCACCTGGTCATGAGAATTTCTAAAAATTCATGGTATTTATCTAACTATTTTTCACATATGAAGTTGTTGGTACTGTGGGTTTCAATTCATTCAGGATCCATTAAATGTTGAGGAAGCTCATTTTAATGAAGGATCTGGAGATCTCTCACAGGCAAGGCTTCCCAAAGAGTGGCCAAATTGTCACATGAAGCCAGGCCCATTGAGGTCTCCAATGTGAGGTCCATGTGTGTTTTGACTCTCAACGATGGCTGCCAGGTCTTTCAGAATAAAACCTGTGATATCCTAGCTGAGATTCCCAGTGCTCTCTGGAAAGCCTCTCTGGGCCAAGATCTCAGTTTCCAAGGGCGACTCTCATGCGTGGCCTCCTGAAATCCCAACAACATTCATGGCAATACTTCTCTGAAGTCAGTTCCAAATCTCATTCTCTAAGGGGAATCACACCAGAGTTCAAGCCCAGGTGGACCCAGTCATCTCTTCCAACTACCACACAAATGACCACAATTAAAACCAAAACACTCCCACATGGCCCTCATCTTTTTCCATATAAACACACATCATAACCTCTGGATGGAGTTTTCCATGAGGTGCACATCCAAACCAGTGCCCAAAATAAGCTCCCTTGCCCCTCATTTGCCTAACATCAGGGTTGATTGAACACGCTTCCTGTGAACCAGCAGTGATCAAATAGGCCTGCCGTAAATGCTCCACTTCTCCACTTTGAGGCCTTCTTACTGTGGGGTTTAGATTCTTTTTTTTTCTAAATTTTTTTGGAAATTTAATTGAAAAGTTAAAAAAAAAATTGTTTTGCAGAATATTAAATTTCTAATGGCAAAGCCTTCACCTTGTTTGTGAAGGAAACCTTGATGCCTTGCCAATCTGGTTATATGGAGACACTCAAAATTTTCTGTTACATACTACATGGATGAATGGCTAAAGCACATAGTTTTTTAAAACTGAAAGGCAGATACCAGCAAGTAAGATAACAAATAAAAGACAATTTTATTAAAAAATAAAGTTGTTATATGACTCAAATATTGGAAATTCAATTCTTTTTTTTTGGTTGTTCAAAACATTATAAAGCTCATGATATATCATCTTTCATACATTTGACTTAATTGGGTTATGAACTCCCATTTTTACCCCAAATACAAATCGCAGAATCACATCAGTTACACACTCACGTTTTTACATAATAGCATACTAGTTATTGTTGAATTCTGCTACCTTTCCTATCCCCTACTATTCCCCCTCCCCTCCCATCTTCCCTCTCTACCTCATCTGCTGTTGTTTAATTCTCTCCCTTGTTTTCCCCTCTTTAGCCTCACAACCTCTTATATGTAATTTTGTGTAACATTGAGTAGTCTCCTACCATTTCCATATAATTTTCCTTCTCTCTCCCTTTCTCTCCCCCCACTCATCTCTGTTTAGTTTTAATATTTTTCTCATGTTCTTCCTCCCTGTTCTCTTCTTATTTGCTCTCTCTATATAAAAGGAAACATTTGGCATTTGTTTTTTAAGGATTGGATAGCTTCGCTTAGCATAATCTATTCTAATGCCATTCATTTCCCTGCAAATTCTATGATTTTGTCATTTTCAGTGCTGTGTAATACTCCATTGTGTATAGATGCCACATTTTTATTATCCATTCGTCTATTGAAGGGCATCTAGTTTGGTTCCACAGTCTAGTTATTGTGAATTGTGCCGCTATGATCATCGATGTGGCAGTATCCTTATACTGCTCTATATTAAGATCCTCAGGGAAGAGTCTGAGAAGGGCGATATCTCAAATGGTGGTTCCATTCCCAGCTTTCTCAGGAATCTCCATACTGCTTTCCATATTGGACTCTCCAATTTGCAGGCCCACAAGCAGTGTACAAGTGTACCCTTTACCCCACATCCTCACCAACACTTATTGTTGTTCGACTTCATAATGGCTGCCAATCTTACTGGAGTGAGATGGTATCTTAGGGTGGTTTTGATTGCATTTCTCTGACTGCTACAGATGGTGAGCATTTTTTCATGTACTTGTTGATTGATTGTATACCCTCCTCTGTGAAGTGTCTGTTAAGATCCTTGGCCCATTGTTGATTGGGTTATTTGTTATCTCATTGTTTAATTGTTTTGAGTTCTTTGTATATTCTAGATATTAGGGCTCTATCTGAAGTGTAAGGGGTAAAAATTTGTTCCCAGGATGTAGGCTCTCTATTTAACTCTCTTATTGTTTCTCTTGCTGAGAAAAAACTTTTGTAGATTAAGTAAGTCCCATTTGTTTATTCTTTTTATGAACTCTTGGGCTATGGGTGTCCTATTAAGGAATTTGGAGCCCAACCCCACAGTATGTACATCGTAGCCAACTTTTTCTTCTATCAGACGCAGTGTCTCTGATTTTATATCTGGCTCCTTGATCCATTTTGAGTTAACTTTTATGCATTGTGAGAGAAAGGGATTCCGTTTCATTTTGTTGCATATGAATTTCCAATTGTCCCTGCACCATTTGTTGAAGATGCTATCCTTCTTACATTGCATGCTTTTAGGTCCCTTTTCAAATATAAGAAAGTTGTAATTTTGTGGATATGTCTCTGTGTCCTCTATTCTGTACCATTGGTCCATCTGCCTGTTTTGATACCAGTACCACACTGTTTTTGTTACTATTGCTTTGTAGTACAGTTTGAACTCTGGATTCACACTTCCTGCTTAGAATTGCTTTCGCTATTCTGGGTCTTTTGTTGTTCCATATGAAATTCATGATTACTTTATCTATTTCTACAAGAAATGCCATTGGGTTTTTGATTGGCATTGCATTAAACCTGTAGAGAACTTTGGGTAATATCGCCATTTTGATGATGTTATTTCTGCCTATCCATGTACAGGGCATATTTTTCCATCCTCTAACATCTTCTTCTATCTCTCTCTTTAGGGTTCTGTAGTTTTCATTGTATAAATCTTTCACCTCTTTGGTTAGGTTGATTCCCAAGTTTTTTATTTTCTTTGAGTATACTGTAAATGGAGTGGTTTTCCTCATTTCCATTTCAGAAGTTTTGTTGCTGATATACAAGAATGCCTTTGATTTATGCGTGTTGATTTTATATCCTGCCAATTTGCTGAATTCATTTATTAACTCTAGCAGTTTCTTTGTAGACCCTTTTGGGTCTGTTAAATATATTATCATGTCATCCACAAATAGCGATAATTTAAGTTCTTCTTTTCCTATTTTTATGCCTTTAATTTCCTTTGTCTGTATCATTGCTCTGGATAGTATTTCAAGAACTAAATTAAATAGAAGTGGTGATAGAGGGCATCCCTGTCTTGTTGCAAATTTTAGAGGGAATGCCTTCAGTTTTTCTCCATTTAGGATGATGCTAGCCTGAGGTTTAGCATATATAGCTATTACCATGTTGAGGTAAGTTCCTGTTATTCCTAGTGTTTTATAGAGTTTTAAAGAAAAAGGGATGCTGTGCTTTGTAGAATGCTTTTTTTGCATCTATCGAGATGATCATATGGTTCTTCTCTTTAAGTCTATTGATGTGATGGATTACATTTATTGATTTCCGTATATTGAACCAGCCTTGCATCCCTGGGATGAATCCCTCTTGATCATGAAGCACAATTTTTTTATATGCTTTTGTTTTTTATTTGCCAGGATTTTATTGAGAATTTTTGCATCCAAGTTTATTAGAGATATTGGTCTGTAGTTTTCTTTCTTTGAAGTGTCTTTGTCTGGTGTTGGGATCAGGGTGATGTTGGCCTCATAGAATGAATTTGGAAGAACTCCTTCTTTTTCTATTTTTTGAAATAGCTTGAAAAGTATTGGTATTAATTCATCTTTGAACGTTTTGTAGAACTCTGCTGTATAACCATCTGGTCCAGGACTTTTTTTGGTTGGTAGTCTTTTGAAGGTTTCTTCTATTTCTTCCTTTGTTATTGGTCTATTTAAATTGTGTGAGTCTTCTGGACTCAAACTTGGCAGATTATATGACATAAGAAATTTATCAATATCTTCATTATCTTCTGTTTTATTGGAATATGGGGTTTCAAAATACTTTCTAATTATCATCTGAATTTCTGTAGTGTCTGTTGTGATGTTGCCTTTTTTATCCCATATGTTAGTAATTTGAGTTCTCTCTCTACTTCTCTTCATTAGCATGGCTAAGGCCCTGTCGATTTAATTTATTTTCAAAGAACCAACTTTTATTTTTTCAATTTTTTTGTTTCAATTTTGTTGATTTCTCCTCTAATTTTAATTATTTCTTGTCTTCTACTACATTTGTTGTTTTGCTTTTTTTTTTCTAGGTTTTTGAGATGTAGTGTGAGATCATTTATTTGTTGTTTTTTTTCTTTTTTTTTTTTTGAGGAAAGAATTCCAAGAAATGAATTTCCCTCTTAAAACTGCTTTCATTGTTTTCCATAGAATCCGGTATGTTTTGTCTGTATTGTCATTTGTCTCTAAGAAATTTTTTATCTCCGCCTTTATGTCTTCTGTAACCCATTGATCATTCAGTAACATATTGTTCATTTTCCATGTGATGTAGAATTTTTCCTTCCTTCTTCAATCATTAATTTCAAGTTTCATTCCATTATGATCAGATATGGTGCATGGTATTATCTCCATACTTTTATATTTACTAAGAGTTTCCATATGGCATAATATATGGTCTATATTTGAGTAGGACCAATGTGCTGCTGAGAAGAACATGTATCCACTTTATGATGTTTGATATATTCTATATATGTTGGTTAAGTCTAGGTTATTGATTGTTCTATTAAGTTCTATAGTTTCTTAATTCAGATTTTCTCTAGAGGATCTGTCCAATTGCGAGAGTTGTGTGCTGAAGTCACCCGTAATTATTGTGTTATAGCCTATATGACTCTTGAAGTTGAGGAGAGTTTGTTTTATGACTTTGCACCACCATTGTTTGATGCATACAAATTGATAATTGTTATGTCTTGTTGGTTAATGGTGCCTTTTAACAGTATATAGTGTCCTTCTTTATCACTTTTGATTAACTTAGGTTTAAGTTGATTTTAATCGATATGAGTATGGCCACTCCTTCTTGCTTCCGAGGGCCAACAATGGCTGCAAAGTCTTTCAGAATAAAATCATGTGATTTCCTGGCTGAGTTTCCCATTGCTCTGTGGAAAGCCACCTTGGGCCTAGATCTCAGTTTCAAAGGGTGACATTCATGCGTGGCCTCCTAAAAACCAACACAATTCATTTCAATACTTCTATGAGGTACGTTCCAGAACTCAGGCTCTAAGGGAAATCACACCAGAGTTCAAGCCCAGGTGGACCAAGTCATCTCTTCCAACCCCCACACAAATGACCACAATTAGAACAAAAAAAACTCCCACATGGCCCTCATCTTCGTCCATAAAGACCCTCATCAAAAGTTCTGGATGGAAGTTTTCATGAGGGTCGCAACCAAAGACAGTTTCCAGAATAAGCTCCCTTGCCTCTAATTTCCCTAAAGTCAGGGTGGCCTGGACACCCTTCCTGTGAACCAGGAGTGATCAAAAAGGCCTGCCATTAAATCCGCTCTGTTTCTATAATTTGAGGCTTACTGAATGTCAGGTATAGATTTTTTATGTGATTTGGAGTCATGAGAAAACCCAAGCATATCTGCAGAGCATTGAAGAATTCATTTGACAAAGAGGATCCCTATTCTCACTTGAAGGGGGTCAGGAACCTAACAGAGAAAGGCAAGAATCTTCATCCACAATGACTGCTCTTTTTGCCATTTTGGTTTTGAATGCACACATGGGTTCTTTCTTTAGATCCATTAGGTGCTGAGAATCTAAGCCACAGCCTCACACAGGGCCAAGAGGCAGATTCAGACAAATCCCTTTCCAAAGCAATTAAGCAAAGAGCCACAGGTGATGTCCATTTATTTCCATTTGAAAATTTTTTCTTCAGGCTTCACAAAGGGGTGGCCTGAGGCAAAGACCTTCCTGACATTCAGGGCAACAGAACCCTTGATTTGTATACTTAGCTTGAATTATGTTCTGCACCGAGGTCTCAGATAAATCGATATACAATGGCATAGGACCGTGTACCTCGGATGATTGAATGTAGAAGAGAACATCCAGTCAAAAAGGGATAGTCTGTAGGATTAGGAAGATAGTCAGTAGGTTTAGGAAGAAGAGTGACTCTAGGAGTTGGACCAAAAGTTTTTTAGCAATAGGGTTTCAGTTAGAGAGTGAATGTAAATGTCAGCACATGTGAAGAGACAGTCACAATGATGAACTGGGAAAAATATGTAGGAAAGCAGATATCAATAGAAAGATTAGGAAATCAGGCAAAGTATAAAGTGAGTGATAGGATTAGACATTTTCAACAGGCTTGAGGTTGAATATATAATCTTAGGAAGAAACAAATATGTAGTAATCAATAGGATTGACATTTGAGAGCATTAGGCATCCTGGACATGGATGTTTTTAGTAATCCATGGTCACTTTCCATTTAGGCTTTGGTACAATCATATGTGTGACCTTTGCATTTTGTGTCCAGAATACTACCGTGATAAATTGTATATGTTGATAAGGTGACATGAGTATTTCTTCCACCATTATGGGGAGTAATATTCTGGAAACTTATAAATTAGTACTGGTGATACAAATAGGTGTACCTTGTGTTGATGATTATTGAGATGTTGCATGAATAGACCATATTGTGATAAAGTATATAACTAGTTCCAACTTTAAATAATGGATTGAGTTTGCATCTGAAAGTATATTGGAAATCTTATATTGATATATATACAATCATTCCAACCAGTTATATATGTAATGGTAATATTAGGGTTACGGTTTATCGTGAAGGGTGAGTATTGCTTCAAAAATGATTATGGAATCAAAAATAATGTGTTTAGAAAGAAGTCTAGTGAAAAGACCAGTAAAGAAACATGGAGGAATACATGTGTTCTTAAGTAGTAAGTAAATGAATGTGAACCAAATGCCTATAATTTTGTGAAGTTGTGGATGAAAAAATATATCCTATGATGTCCATAAACAGATAAAATAGTAATATACCAGTGTTGAATAAAAATGAACTTCAAAATACACATCATGTCCCATAGCAATATACTTGCATTGATGTTAAACTGGGTCAGGTACTGTAGAAATATTAGGATTTGTATGCACCACCTACTGAACTTAGTTTTCAGTAGTAGGAAACAAAAATGTATTACAGGAATATAAATATTGCTGAAAATAATCTTGTAAAGATTGGATTTTGAACCCACATACATGAATATAAATGAATTTAGGGAGTGTATAATAAGACACATATTTTTCATATTTTTTTTAAAATCTGGAGGAAAAAAAAAAAAATATATATATATATATATATATATATATATATATATATATATATATATACATATATATTTTTTCCAGATTTAAAAAAAATACACAAACACACACACACACACACACACACATGCACACATACATACACACACACACACACATTAATATTTAGCAATATATATGCCAATCGAAATTCATCATGAAATATAATTCATCCACGTATTCAAAAATATTCATTTTACTGAACATGGATTTATGTATAGTGTTTTTCACTAGGAAGCTCACCCATAGGTTGAATTTTCAGTTCCATCATTATTTAGGGAGAGTCATCTGTTCTCACAATTTTATATTCCAAAGTCAGGGAGCTCAAAAGAATGTCCGTGTGATACCAGGTAGGATATTATATATATGCATAAAAAAATACATGTGCTGAATAGGATACAGAGAAAGGGAGACAGGAATTTATATATGTGATAATTTTAAAAAATCATGGAGAAATATTACAATGAAAAGTTGACTAGATTTAAAACACATACTCTTGATAATGCAGAAGGCAAATAGAAGTATACACCATGCTTCCTATGAAAGGCCTGTATTTCTATTCGGTTAGGTTTCTTTCTCTCCATGATATTAGGATTAGTAGTCAGAGTCTAGTAGGGTATGGGTTAGTGTCAGGGATTCAGTATTTCAAATGGAAAAAAGGAAAATTAATCTAATGTGTATGCAAAAATGTGATACACATAAATCTTCCCTCTCTCATCCAGAACAATGCCTTGACATAACCATCGCTAAAAGTAAGACACAATTAGAGGAGAGGAGTTAGAAAATCTGTGAATTTATGTGGAATGGAAAATGCTCAGGAGTTCACCACACTGGAGGTGGTAGAACAGTTTCCAAAAGTAAGGGAGAGGGTAAACAATCCAGAAACATGGAGCTGTGCTGGCCTAAAGACTTCTTGAGAAACTTCCTCTGAGGTTGGGAACAAGAAATATATGTAATTGTCAGGAGATTTAGCTTCGTTTGTAGTGACACCATGAAATCTGGGTCTGCATCTATGTTACCTGGAGAACATGGTTTCTTATTTTCCAATGATCATGAGGCAGCGGTGCTGAATTCTCTCTTTGTAGGTAAACTGAGGCCACTGGGCTGAAGTGTCTCCCATGTGGACCGTGAAGCCATTTGGTGATCCTCCACTTTCCAGGGTGTTTCTTACTGCTGCACTGGGAGTTTGGTACTTGCTTCACGAAATACAAGGAGTTCAACTGGGATAAAAATGCTGGAGGAGTTCTGTCATGTGTGGTTGGTCAGGGTCGCGAAGAGAATGTACGAACCAGGCTTCTATCCTACATAGCTTTCCCCTTGACTATAGCAACCTGATTCTTAACATTGCCCTGAAACCTCTCCATATGACAAGATGCCTTTACATATAAAGGTCTGCTCCCTGCACCATGTCAGTCGCAAGTCTTTCAAAGCCAATGGAAGATCCAGGTGGTCCTACCAAAAATATTTATTTACACACCTACAGTCCACTTCTCTACGCCCAGTACTCAGCAGGATCCAAATTACTGGCATCTCTGTTCTACACCATTTTCACGAAACCCAGTCAATCAAGGCACTCTTTGGTACACTCATGATCAGCAACAGGAAATCCAAAGTTTATCCAGTGCCACCTGGTCATGGGAATTTCAGAAATTTCATGGTATTAATCTAGTCATATTTCAAAAATGAAGTTAGAGGCACTGTGGGTTTCAATTAATTCAGGAACCATTAAATGGTGAGGAAGCTCATTTCAATGAAAGCTCTGGAGAACACTCACAGAAAAGCCTTCCAAAAGACTGGCAAAAAGGTCACATGAATCCAGACACATTGTGGTCTACAATGTGAGGTCCATATGTGTTTGGACTCTCAACTAGGGCTGCCAAGTCTTCAAGAAGTAAATCATGTGATATCCTGGCTCAGAATCCCCGAGCTCCGTGGAAAGCCATCCTGGGCCTAGATCTCAGTTTCCAAAGGCGATTCTCACGCGTGGCCTAGTAAAATCCCAAGAGAATTCACGGCAATACTTCTCTGAGGTCAGATCCAGAACTCATTCTTTAAGGGGAATCACACCAGAGTTCAAGCCCAGGTGATCCCTGTCATCTCTTCCAACTACCACACAAATTACCACAATTAAAACAAGAACACTCCCATATGGCCCTCATCTTCTTCCATATTGACACTCATCATAATTTGGCTGGATGTTTAAATGAGGAGCGCAGACCAAGACAGTGTCCAAAATAAGCTCCTTTGACCCTCATTTGCCTAAAGTCAAGGTGGCCTGGACACCCATCCTGTGAAACAGGAGTGATCAAATAGGCCTGCCATTAATACCGCTCCAATTCTCCAATTTGAGGCCTACTGACTGTGGGGTTTAGATTCTTTAAGTGAATTTTAGTCATGATAAAACCAAACACCTATGGGCTAGCCTCTGTAGGTTTTGAAGAACTCATTTGACCCAAAGGATCCCTATTTTCACTTGATGGAGTTCAGGAACCTTACAGAGGAAGTCAAGAGACTTCATCCCAATGACTGCTCTTTTGGCCATTTTTCATTTGGATGCAAACATGGGAACTTTCTTTAGATCCATCAGGTGCTGAGAATCTAAGTCACAGCCACACACAGGGCCAGGGGGCTGATTCATACACATCCCTTTTCAAAGCACTTAAGAAAAGAGCCACAGGTATGCCCAATCATTTCCCTTTGAAAACTGTTTTCTTCAGACTTCAAAAAGGGGTGGCCAGAGGCAAAGACCTTCCTGACATTCAGGGCAACAGAACAATTGGTAAGTAAAAGGCCCAAAGCAGGGTTTCTCCACTGAGACTTTCCTGGTCACACTGATATCTGAGTTTTCTGAGATGCTCCCCATTCCCTACAGCTATCCAGTACATTGTTATGTCACAGAGCTTTGAGGTGGTAAAGATCTTGGACACAAAACCATAGGCCTATTCTTGAGATTGGCCGGAAATCAGGAAGAAAACAGGAACTTAGGAAGATAGCAGGTGTTGCACATCAATAAGGCAAGCTACAGTCCATTCATAAATGGGGCAATATGAATGCTGAGAAGCTTTCTACTCGACAAGACACATCCATTCATGAATTCTCTTTTCTAATGTCTACAACCACGGACACAGTGAGATACACAGACAGAGAAACACTCGCCATGTTAAACGACTTACTAGAAACAGTCCACTTCCAACGAAACAAACTGACTTTCCTACCTATTCTCAGAGAATGAGACAAAACCACAAACCCACAACCACACCCACAAAGGCACCTTCTTCCCCCAAGTAGGTCTTTGACTATCCGGAGTGTCCTCTGACTTGTAGGCCATAATACGTTCCCCCAAAATAGCCTGTCCTGTCTCAGATCTGGTCTCCTTGGCAAACTCTGTGAACTTCTCAGAAGCCAACGGTGAGCCACTAACTGCTTTCTCAAGAAAAGCAACGCTTCCGAGCTTTCCTGGCATTTGTTCTTCTCACGTCTGAAGGAACCAAGAAAGACTGACTGTCCTTGGTAAATTCAAATAAGTGAGACCACAGGGATGGGGACTGGGACTGTCTCTGTGTGCCTGGCTTCCTGGATCCAAAGTTCAGAAAGTTCCATCACCAAGGAAGTGAGGTGAGGTCATTTCCTTCCTGAACTGAATGAGGTCCCTGTCTTGGCAACCACTTTGTCTTAACTGTTGCTTCCAAGGGTCCCATGAGATTGAGGCTGCCCCTACTTCCTGTGACACTTTCACAAGTTAGAATGGTATATCAACCATAGGCACCCAGGAATAGATCTCCACACAGGCCTGTTTTGGTCCATGTTCTCTACATTAAGAAGAGAATCTAATTCAGACACAACCTTTTATCCTGACCGGGTTGTTTGCCATGGAAGATGACTTTTGCTTTCTCAGGTTCTTCATAGCTGCCTACATCTTCTCCAGGGATCATTTCTGCATGGGCCTTTGAGGTTCTCAGCAGGTGGAAGTTTCCCTACATTTCTTATTGTAAAATCAACTCTTTCCCTGCTCTTCTATAAAGTTAGATTGAAGGAACAGTGTATGATTATGGTTAAAAACATGTTTGATTTGGGTTAGAAATCATTGTGCTGGATGAATAATGGTATTGGGAACTTGCTATGTGTATAAGAATATATAGGTGTAATATATGTATGAAAAAAGAAATCTAAGTATGATTTGAAGGCCAGAAGGGCATTGGGCCCTTGATTGGGATACGCAGCATTGAATTACGTTCTGCAGAGATGTCTCAGATAAATCGATATACAATGGCATAGGTCCTTGTACCTTGCATGAATTAATGTAGAAGGAACATCCAGTCAAAAAGGGATAGTCGGTAGTGAAAGGTTAATAAAATAGGTACTTGTAATTTCCTGTTTTTCTGTATGCTTAACAAAACACTGTTGAAATCTTGAGAAATGTTTTCTAATCTTGTTCTAGAATGTACTGTTCCCAACTGCCAAACTGCAGAATGTACTGCCTCACTCGGTGTCACGCGAACCGCCCACTCACCCTTACACATCAGTAAACTTCCCTCCCTTCCCTCTCCAAGAAATGTATGTAAGCTCTGCATAAGCTGTTCTCAGAGCTCTCTGATCTATTTAAGTTAGCTGTGAGCCCCAGCAAGCTGGACCCAAAAAAAACCCTTTGCTGTTGCATGAGACAGTCTCTTGGTAGTCTCTTCCTCCGACACTCGCCTGACCTTTACATATTGAGGTTCCACCGAGTTCTGGCAGTGGCGGATGAGAGACCCCCAACGGGCTCCTCTCGGAGCAAGTAAGGCGCCTCTTTCTGGTTTCAGGTGTCATGTTAGGGCTTGGCAAAATTGCTGGAGATGAAGAGCCTGGGGTCTCTCCGACAGTGGCTGAGAGACGTGTCACAGAGACATAGGGCACCTCCATGGGGGACCCCGCAGAGGACTCGGAGAATCAAGGAACAATTGCTTCATCGACTCAGTGATATTTTGTTTTAGATTAGGTATTGCCATCCTATCGGGTTTTGCCGGCTACGCATTCCTGGTCTCAGTGTTGGACGTCCATTGCCTGTCTTCATGGTCTTGTCTTATCTGTGTCATGTGACTTTGCTTTTACTGTTTGTGTACCTTTCATTATGGGACAGAGCACTTCAATGGCTCTGTCCCTGACCCTTGATCACTGAACCAAAGTCTGCTTAAGGGCTCAGTATCTTTCTTTTTTTAGTAAAACGCTAGACCTGGCAGACTCTCTGTGCCTCAGAATGGCCCATTTTGGAGTCGTATGGCCCCTAGAAATATCTTTCTACTTCCCACTAATTTAAAAAGTCAGAGATATTGTCTTTCAGCCAGGGCCACATAGCCATCCTGATCAACAGCCATATATCTTAACTTTGCCAACCTCTGCAAATCTCCTCCACCATGGGTGAAGCCTTTCCTTGCCCATGCCTCTGCTCATACTCCTTCCCCCATGATCTCTCAAACCCTCACCTCTTCCATCTCCTCCACCCTCTGTTCTCCCTGAGTCACAAGATTTGACTCTACTGGACTCTTCTTCCCCTCCTTATCCACTGCCCTCGTCCCCTAACACACAACACACTCTAAGTGATTCCCCTGCTTCTGACTAAGCCTCTCTACCATTGGAGGAAGCTAAGCCGGTAATAGGATCTGATAATGGACCGATGTTCATGGCCCAGGTAAGTCAGGGGTTAGCCAGGAACCTGGGGATTAATTGGAAGTTATATTGTGCTTATAGACCCCAGAGTTCAGGACAAGTAGAAAGAATGAATAGAACAATTAAAGAGACCTTAACGAAATTAAGCTTAGAGACCAGCATAAAAGATTGGACTATGCTCCTGACTTACGCAATGTTTCATGCAAGAAAAAATCCTTCTGTTTCTTTGAGTAGCCTTACCCCCTGAGAAATTCTCTATGGTGGCCCTCGTCCAGTAAGGGTCCTAAGCCCAACTGTAAGACCTAAGGATCCATTTCACACCCTCTTGGTTGACAGACTTAAAGCTCTTGAAAGAACTCAGTGATACCTGTGAAAATAGCTGGCCACTGCCTACCAAACTGTGTACCAGGGGATTCCACATCCATATCAAATAAGAGACTTCATGTATGTAAGATGACATCAGGTGTCATCCCTGGAACCCTGCTGAAAAGGACCATACCAGGTGTTACTTATAACACCTACAGTGGTAAAGGTATACAGAATCACTTCCTGGATCCATGCCTCTCATCTCAAGCCTGCTCCTTGTCCAGAATCTTTCTGGAAACTGGAAAAGACTGGTAACAGTTTCAAATTGTGTATTCGCCATGTGGATAAGGTTATATACTCTCCCCTTGGCCACAAGTAGTCCTAACCCTCATCAGCCTGTTAAGCAGCGATGGCTGATCACAAATCCTACTGGAAAAGAGTATAATCTATCTTGCATACAGCCCCCTTAGGGACCTGGTGGCCATCTCTCCACCCAGACATTTGTCAGCTGGCCATAGGTCTTTTTTATTGGGATATCCCTGATGAAGAAAATCGCACTAAAATACCATTAAATCCCTTCCGTACCATAGATAATGGAAACAAACTTTATGGATGTAGGGACACGCGAGCCAGATGCGGTTGGCTAGCCTAGATTACTATGTTTGCCCGGCAAACTATCAAAGCCACAAACAGTAACGGCTGTGTGGGGGAAAAGCCGACTTCTTCTGTATTTCATGGAGATGTGATCATACAGGGGCTGCCTGATGGAACCCCAATACTTCATCAAATTCAGTACACAGCATTGGCCATATTACCAAGTAGAAAACAGAAAAAGGATGGCCCCCAGAGGGGTCTCTAGATCCTCAAATTTTGCGTGACCTTTTTAACTTCTGCAAGTGCTCAAAAGGGTGAAAGGAGATTCCCCTATGTGGAAGCCTTTTCCCTCCTTCACTCACATCCTGAACTATGCTTCTCCAATAGATTTTTATCCTCAGCCTTCTGCTCCAGACTCTCTGCTGTCACTCCCACCTCAGCAACCTGATTTCTCCCCTCCAATTACTAGATCAGAAACCCAAACCTCCACCAGTTCTCAGACAATTGCCCACTAGTGAGGTAGCAGGTACTGAGGTACCCCTCCACCGACTCATTCCTCTCTTCTCCTGTCAGTGCCCTCACCGGGTCCCACCAGGTCCTCTTTCCAGCTAACCCAAAGCTCAAACGAGCTGAGGAGAGCTCTCAGACCCTTATCCAAGATGTAATATAAATGGCCATTAAAGTTGCTTTGTCATCACTGAAAACAGGTTACTAAAATTTAAAGTCCCTCACAGAATTTTGGGATACTCACTCCCGTTTTCTGCTCTGCTCTACCTGTTCTACTGCTGAAGTTTTGTTGCTAGGAAATTCCCAAACCCCTTTCCAATTATTTTTTTACATCTCTCTTTTTCCTCATTCTCAGATCCTCAGAGCTTCTCTCAGCCCCACCTTCCCCGTATTCCCCCTCTGTACCAGGCCCACAGAAAAGTCTTAAATGTCCTTCTCCAGAAGTCTTCACCATGGCTGAATTTAGAACTTTCAGCATAGAGTTTCAATAAAGAGTTCAATGTATATAAACTTTCTCTTTTTGTATTGCCCTGTTCTACTTGGCCACTGGTTAAAAAACTCAGTACTTCTAAGCTAGACAACCCCTAACTTGTTTTTCACAAAATATGTGAACAAGGCCTCTGGCCTTCAGCTGGGGCTTCACAGAAATGGCTACATTTCTAAGATAAAGAAATTACCAAATGGGCTCCGTTGTAACAGCTGGCAGGGGGAAAATAAGAAAGGGAATAAAAAGCTCTCCCCCTCCCATGTGTCCTTGAAAATTTAACTTGCCCAGAACAGAGGAAAAATCAGAAACAAATACTGCTTTTTTGAACTTCTGCAGACTGTAAACTTCTGAGCCCCATCCTTATATGCTGGGTACAAAATTCTGAAACTACCTAAACTTGAGTTTCAGGGGATTAATTGATTACAACAGAAGAAATGCCCTCTGAATCCGGTTGCAACAAAATAGGACTGTTTCCCTGTCTTCAGTGCCTTAGGTGCCTTGCCTTGTCTGTCCCTACAACAGCATAATTCTATATACTTAAACATTGTTTATGTTTTCATGAAATGGTCAACAGATGGGATTAATTTTGAAATGGTGCAGATGTTTCCCAGAGTGCTCTATCATGATGCAGGTTCGTTTGAAGATCAAATGGGGGGGGCATACAACCGGTTCCACTGGGAACATGTATCGCTCACTTTAGCCATCCTATTATGAATAGGAGTTGCTGCACGGGTGGGCACAGGAGCCACTGCCATTGTCCATGGGAAACAACAAATGACCCAATTAGAAGCAGCAATAGAGCAAAACTAAGATATTAGAAACCCCCATCAGAGCTTTGCATGAATCTTTAACCTCTCTCTCTAAAGTTGTTTTACAGAACAGTTGAGGGTTGGACCTCCTCTTTATTAGAGAAGGGGGCCTTTGTGATGCATTGAGGAAAGAATGTTGTTTTTATGCTGACCATACTGGAGTTGTAATAAAATCTATGAGTAAATTTAAAAGACACCTTGAAGAGCATCAACAAGAGAGAGAGGCCCAAAAAGGGTGGCTTGAGTCTTGGTTCACACACTCCTCCTGGTTAACTACGTTTTTATCAACCTGGCAGGTCCAATAATAATCCTCATATTATTGCTAACTATAAAACCCTGTTTGCACAACCATGTAATTTCTTTTCTCCAGGCTCAAATTGGACGAGTTAAACTTATGGTAATACCCCACTAGCAGACATAGAATGTGACACCCTCCAATGATCATTTTTATGATTAAAAGTAGCCAGAAGAAGAAGTGGGGAATTAAAGGTTAATAAAATAGGTACTTGTCACTTCTTATTTTTCTGTATGCTTAACAAAACACTGTTGAAATCTTGAGAAATGCTTGCAAATCTTGTTCCCAGAATGTTCTGTCCCCAACTGCGCAACTGCAGAATGTACTCCCTCACCCAGTTGCACGCAAACCACCCACTCGCCCTGACCCATCAATAAAATTCCCTCCCTGCCCTCTCCAGGGAAAGTATATAAGCTCTACTTAAGCTATTCTCAGGGCTATCTGCTCGATTCAAGTGATCTCTGAGCCCCAGCATGCTGGACACCAAAAAAACCCTTTGATGTTGCATGAGATATTCTGTTGGTTGTCTCCTCCTCTGAAGCTCGCCCCACATTTACTTGGATGATTGAATGTAGAAGAGAACATCCAGTCAAAAAGGGATAGTCTATAGCATTAGGAAGATAGTCAGTACTTTTAGGAATAAGGGTGAGTATAGGAATTGGAAAAAAAAGTTCTTTAGCAATAGGGTTTCGATTAGAGAGTGAATGTAAATGTCAGCACAGGTGAAGAGTCAGTCACAATGATGAACTGGGGAAAATATGTAGGAAAGCAGATATCAATAGAGACATTACGAAAACAGGCAAAGTATAAAGTGAGTGATAGGATTAGATATTTTGAACAGGGTTGAGTTTACATATATAATCTTAGGAAGAAACAAATATGTAGTCACAAATAGGATTGACATTTGAGATCATTAGGCAAATTTCAGGTGGATGAATATTTCTCAGAATAATCTTGTGAATAGTTGATTATAAATCCACATACATAAACATGAATGAATTTAGGTAGTGTATATAAGACACATATATTTCATATTTTGAAAAATCTGGAGAGTGTATATATATATATATATATATATATATATATATATATATATATATATACAAAACACACACACAGACAAAAAAGTATCAATATATATGTCAATCAAAATTCATTATAAAATATGCATCATCCAGAGATCTAAAAATATTAATTTTACTGAACATGGATTTATGTATAATGCTCTTCAACTAGCAAGCTCACCCATAGGTTGAATATCCAATTCCAACAAGTTTAGTAGGAGTGATCTCTTCTAACAATTTGTATCTGCCAAGTCAGCCACCTCACAAGAATGTACGTGTGGTACCAGGTAGGAATCTATATGTGCATATAAGAATACAGAGAAAGGGAGACAGGAATTCACATATTTGTTAACCTTAAAAATACATGGACAACTATTTCAACAACAAATCGACTAGATTCATGACTCCAACTCTGTATCATGCAAAAGGCAAGTCCAACAATACACCAGGCCTACTCTGAACTGCTTGTATTTCTATTCTGTTTGGGTTAGTTTTCTCCATCATATTAGAATTAGTAGTCAGAGTCTGGTCGGGTATGGGTTAGAGTCAGGGATTCAGTATTTTGAATGGAAAATAAAAAACTGAATCCAATGTGTATGCAAATATATGCTACAGAAAATTCTTCCCACTCTCCTCCAGAACAATGCCTTGACATTACCTTCGCCCCAAGTAAGACAAAATTAGAGGAGAAGAGTTAGAAAATCTGTGAATACCTATCAGGAATGGAAAATGCTCCAGATTTCACATCTTTGGAGGTGGTAGAGGAGTTTCCAAAATAAGGGACAGGGTAAACACTCCACAAACATGGAGCTCTGCTGGCCTAAAGACTTTTTGAGAACCTGCCTTTGAGGTTGGGCACTTAAAATATATGTTGTTTTCATTAGCTTTAGCTTTATTTGTAGTGAGACAATCAAAGCTCGATCTGCTTCTATGTGACCTGGAGGACATGGTTATTTATTTTCCAATAAAAATGAGGCAGCAGTGCTGAATTCTCTCTTTGTAGGTAAACTGTGGCCACTGAGGGCTAAGTGTCTCCCCGTGTGGACTGTGACACAACTTGGTCATCCTCCAATTATCGTCGTGTTTTTTGCTGCTGCACTGGGAGTTTGGTATTTGCTTCATGAAATACAATGAGTTCAAATGGGAGACAGTGCTGAAGGGAGTTCTGTCAGCTGTGGTGGGCATGGTCTCCAGGAGAATGCACCAACCAGGGTTCTATCCCACGTAGCTTGCCCCCTTGACAATAGCAACATGATTCTGAACATTGCCCTAAAACCTCTCCATATAAAAATATGCCTTTACGTATATGGGTCTGATGGCTGCACCATGTCAGTCTCAAGCCATTTGGAAGCCAATGGAAGATCCACATGGCCCCACCACAGATGTTTTATCACTCACTTGCATAACACTTCTCTAGGCCCACTACTCACCAGGCTCCTACTTACTAGCATCTCTGTTCTACACAATTTTCATGAAACCCAGTCAATCAAGGCCCTGTCTGGTATATTCATGATCATCAACAGGACATCAAGGGTTCTCCAGTGACATCTGGTCATGGGAATTTTAAAAATTTCATGGTAATTATCTAGCAATTTTTCATGGATGAAGTTGGAGGCACTGTGGGTTTCAATTCATTCAGGAACCCTTAAAGGGTTAGGAAACTAATTTCAGGCAAAGCTCTGGAGTACTCTCACAAGCAAGGCTACCCAATGAGTGGCCAAAAAGTCAGATGAAGCGAGGCCAATTGAGGTCTATAAAGCGAGGTCCATGTGGGTTTTGAATCTCTATAATGCATGCCAAGTCTTTCAGAATAAAATCATGTAATATCCTGGCTGAGATTCGCAGTGTTCTGTGGAAAGCCAACCTGTGCCTAGATCTCAGGTTCCAATGGCAACTTCATGCCTGGCCTCCTAAAATCCCAACACAATTCTTGGCAATACTTCTCTCAGGTCAGTTCCAGAACTCAGTCTATAAGGAGAATCACACCAGAGTTCAAGTCCAGGTGGACCCAGACAACTCTTCCAACCGCTACTCAAATGAAAACAATTAAAACCAGAATACTCCCTCATGGACCTATTCTTCTTCCATATAGACACTAATCATAACCTCTTCCTGGAGTTTTCCATGAGTTGTGCAGCCCAAGAAAATGTCCAAAATAAGCTTCTTGCACCTCTTTTGCCTAACTTCAGCGTGGCCTGGGCACCCTTCCTGTGAACCTGGAGTGATCAAATAGGCCTGCCCTTAATACTGCTCCGCTTATCCAATTTGAGGCTCTCTGACTGTGGGGTGTAGATTCTTTATGTGAATTGGAGTCATGAGAAAAGCCAAGACAGTGTCCAAAATCAGCTCGCTTTTTCCTCATTTGCCTAAAGTCAGGGTGGCCTGGACACCGTTTCTGTGAACCAGGAGTGATCAAATAAGCCTGCCGTTAATACTTCTGTGTTTCTCCAATTTGAGGCCTACTGATTTCAGGTATCAATTTCTTATGTGATTTGGAGTTACTCGAAAACCCAAGCACCTCTGCAGGGAATTGAAGAACTCATTTGACCCAAAAAATCCCTATTCTCACTTGATGGAGTTCAGGAACCTAACAGAGGAAGGCAAGAGACTTCATCCATAATGAATGATTTTTTTGCCATTATGGTTTTGGATGCACACATGGGATCATTCTTTAGATGCATCAGGTGCTGAGAATCTAACTCAAAGCCACACACATGGCCAAGAGACTAATTCAGACACATCCCTTCCCAAAGCAATTAACAAAGAGCCACAGGTGATGCCATTCATTTCCATTTGAAAACTGTTTACTTCAGGCTTCACAAAGGGGTGGATTGAGGCAAAGAACTTCCTGACATTCAGTGAAAAACAACAATAAGTAAGCAAAAGGCCCAAAGCAGGGTTTCTCCACTGAGACTTTCCTGGTCACACTGATATCTGAGTTTTCTGAGATGCTCGCAATTCTCTTCAGCTATCCAGTACATGGCCATGTCACAGAGTTGGAGGTGGTACATATTTTGAACATAAATCCATGAGCCTATTCTAGAGAGTGGACAGAATTCAGGAAGAAAACAGCAACTTAGAAAGATAGCAGGTGTTGCACATCGACAAGACAAGCTGCACTCCATTCATATATTGGGCAGGTTGAAATATGGGAAGATTTACACTTGACAGGACACATCCATTAATGCATTCTCTTTTCCAATGTCTACAACAATGGACACAGTGGGATGCACAGACATAGAAACACTCACCTTGTGAAACAACTTACTAGAAACTGTCCACTCCAAACCAAACCGCCTTTCCCATCTATTCTCAGAACATGAGACAAAACAATAAACCCACACACACTCCCACAAAGGCACCTCCTTCACCCAAGTAGGTCTGTGACTATCCAGAGTGTCCTCTGACTGGTGGGCCATACTATGTTCCCCTGAAACGGTCTGTCTTCTCTCAGATCTGGTTTCCTTGGCCAACTCTGTGCAGTTGTCAGGAGCCAGTGGTGAACCACTATCTGCTTTCTCAGGAAAGGTCCATCTTCAGAGCTTTCCTGGCATTTGGCCATCCTCACATCATTAGGTACCAAGAAAACTGACTCTGTCCTTGGTAAATCCAAACAAGTGAGCCCACTGGGACTGGGACTGGGACTGCCTCTTGGTGCCTGGCTTTTTGGATACCAAGTTCAGACAGTTCCATCACCAAGGAAATGAGGTATGTCACTTTCTTTGGAACTGAATGAGGTCACTGCCTTGGCAACGACTTTGTCCTAACAGTTGCTTCCAAAGGTCCCATGAGATGGAGCCTTCCCCTACTTCCTGTGACACTTTCACAAGGTAGTATGGTATATCAACCATTGGCACCCAAGAACAGCTCTCCACACAGGCCTGGTTTGGTCCATCTTCTCTACAATAAGAAGAGAGAGGCTGATTCATACATATCCCTTCATCCTGACCAGGTTGTTTGCATTGGAAGATGACTTTTGCTCTCTCAGGTCCTTCATACCTGCCTACAACTTCTCCAGGTATCATTTCTGCATGGACCTTTGAAGTTCTCAGCAGGTGGAAGGTCCCCAAGTTTCCTGTATTGTAAAAACCACTCTGTCCCTGCTCTTCTGTAAAATGAGATTGAGGGAACAGAGTATGTTTAGGGTTAATAACAGGTTTGATTTGGGTTACGAATCATTCTGTGCGATGAATAATGCTATTGGGAACCTGCGATATTTACAAGAATATAGAGGTGAAATATAAGTATGAAAACAGAAATCTAGGTATGATTTGAAGCCCAGAAGGACATTGGGCCCTTGATTGGGATACTTAGCTTTGAATTATGCTCTGCAAAATTGTCTCAGATAATTCGATATACAATGGCATAGGACATTTTATTGAATGTAGAAGAGAACATCCAGTCAAAAAGGGATAGTCGGTAGGATTAGGAAGATAGTCGGTAGGTTTAGAAAGAAGAGTGAGTATAGGATTTGGACCAAAAGTTCTTTAGCAATAGGGTTTCGATTATAGAGTGAATGTAAATGTCAGCACATATGAAGTGTCAGTCACTAGGATCAACTTGGGAAAATTTGTTGAAAAGCAGATATCAATAGAAACATTATGAAATCAGGCAAAGTATAAAGTGAGTGATAGGATTAGACATTTCGAACAGGGTTGAGTTTGAATATATAAATTAGGAAGAAACAAATATGTAGTCACCAATAGGATTGACAATTGACAGCATTAGGCAACCTGGACATGGATGTTTTTAGTAATTCATGTACACTTTACATTTAGGCTTTGGTACAATCATAAATGTGACCTTTACATTTTTTTGTCCAGAATATTACTTTGATAAAATGTATATGTACATCAGGTGACATGAGTATGTCTTCCAACATTTCTGCAAGCAATATATTGAAGATGTAAAATTAGAATCGGGGGTACAAAGAGGTGTACCCTGTGTCTATGAATATAGAGATAAAGAATGAATAGACCGTAATGTGAATGAATAATATAACTTTTTTCAACTTTAAAAAATGAATTGATCTAATATCTGAAAAATCACAGGAAATCGTATATTGATATACAATCATTCATTCCAAGCAGTTATACATCTAATGGTAATATTCGTGTTTTGGTTTATCATGAAGAGTGTGTGAGTTTTGCTTCAAAAGTGACTATGGAAATAATGTGTTTGGAAAGAAGACTCATGAAAATACCCGTAAAGAAACCTTGACAATACATGTGTTCTGAAGCAAAAAGTGATTAAATTTGAAACAAATGCCTACAAATTTGTGAACTTGTGGATGAAATGTATATCCTATGATGTGCAAAAACTGAAGAAATAATAATGTAAAAGTGTCGAATACAAATGAATAAAGAATTACATATCATGTCCCATTGGAATCTACTTGCATTGATGTTAGACTGGGTCAGTTACTGTAGAATAATTAGGATTTGTATGCATCATTAACTGAAGTTAGTTTTCAGTACTAGGAAACAAATATGTATTTCAGGTGGATGAATATTTCTGAATATTTTTAATCAACTTTTCACAAAAATAATCTTGTGAAAAGTTGATTAAAAATCCACATACATGAACATAAATGAATTTAGAGAGTGTATATTTGACACATATATTTCATATTTTGAAAAATCTGGAGAGTGTACACACACACACACACAAACACACACACAAAACACTCACAGACATTAAAAAGTAGCAATATAAATGCCAATCGAAATTCATCAGTAAATATATATCATCCACAGATGCAAAAATATTTATTTTGCTGAACATGAGTTTACGTATAATGTTGTTCTACTAGGACGCTCCTTATAGGTTGAATTTTCAGTTCCAACAGCATTTAGGAGGAGTGATCTCTTCTCACAATTTGTATCTGCCAAGTCAGCCACCTCACAAAGATGTACGTGTGATACCTGGTAGGATTCTATATATGCATATAAATATACAAGTGTGAATAGGCTAAAGAGAAAGGGAAACATGAATTCTCATATTTGTTAACTTTAAAAACACATGGAGATCTTTTTCTATTAAACATTGACTAGATTTATAACTCCTACCTTGTATAATGCAAAATGCAAGTCCAAATATACAACATGCCTCCAATGAACTGCTTGTATTTCTATAGGTTTGTGTTATTTTTCTCTATCATATTAGGATGAGTTGTCTGACTCTAGTATGTATGGGTTAGTGTCAGGGATTCAGTATTTCAAAAGGAAAATTGGAAATTGAATCCAATTTGTATGCAAATATATGCTACACAAATATCCTCCCACTCTCATCCAGAACAATGCCTTGAAATTACCTTCACCCCAAGTAAGACACAGTTATAGGAGAATAGATAGAAAATCAGTGAATACATATCTGGAATGGAAAATGCTCAGGAGTTCACAACGTTGGAGGTTGTAGAGGAGTTTCCAAAAGTAACGGACAGGGTAAACACTCCACAAACATGGAGCTCTGCTGGCCTAAAAACTTTTAGAGCAACTGCCTCTGAGTTTGGGAACGTGAAAAATATGTTGTTGTCAGGAGAATTGGCTTCCTTTGTAGTGAGACCATCAAAGCTGGGTCTGCCTCTATGTGATGTGGAGGACATGGTATCTTATTTTCCAATGAACATGAGGTAGCAGTGTTGATTTTCTTCTTTTTAGGTAAACTGTGGCCTCTGGGGGCTAAGTGTCTCCCCGTTGGACTGTGAAGCCATTTGGTCCTCCTCCACTTTTTGTGGGGTTTTTGCTGCTGAACTGGGAGTTTGGTATTTGCTTCATGAAATTCAAGGAGTTCAACTGAGACACAGTGCTGGAGGGAGTTCTGTCATGTGTGGTGGTTCAGAGTCTGCAGAAGAACGCACCAACCACGCTTCTATCCCTCAAAGCTTGCCACATTGCATCCTTGTCCATAGCAACCTGATTCTGAACATTGCCCTGAATCCTCTCCATATAACAAGATGCCTTTAATTACAAGGGTCTGCTGGCTGCTTCATGTAATCCACAAGCCATTTGGAAGTCAATGGAAGATCCACATTGCTCCAACACAGATGTTTTATCACACTCCTGCCCACCACAGCTCTAGGCCCACTTCTCAGCAGGCTGCAACTTTCTGGCACCTCTGTTCTACACAATTTTCATAAAACCCAGTCAAGCAAGGCACTGTCTGGTACATCCATGATCAGCAACAGGACATCCAAAGATTCTCCAGTGCCACCTGGTCATGGGAATTTCAAAAATTTCATGGTATTTATTTAGACATTTTTCAAGGATGAAGTTGGAGGCACTGTGGGTTTCAATTCATTCAGGAACTAGTAAATGGTGAGCAAGATTATTTCAATGAAAGCTCTGGAGAACCCTCACAGGCAAGGCTTCCCAAAGAATGGCCAAAAGGTCACATTAAGCCAGGCCCATTAAGGTCTACAATATGAGGTCCATGTGTGTTTTCACTCTCAACTATGTCTGCCAAGTCTTTCGAATGAAATCATGTGTTATCTTGGCTGAAATTCCCAGTGCTCTGTGGAAAGCCACTCTGGGGCTAGATCTCAGTTTCCAAGGGTGACTCTCATACATCGCCTCTTAAATCACAACACAATACATGGCAATACTTCTCTGAGATCAGTTCCTGAACTCAGTCTATAAGGGGAATCACACCAGAGTTCAAGCCCAGGTAGACCTTGTTATGTCTTCCAAGTGTCACACAAATATCCACAATTAAATCCAAAACACTTCCACATGGCACTCATCTTCTTCCATTTACACAATCATCATAATCTCTGGCTGGAGGTTTCCATGAGGGGTGCAGCCCAAGACAGTGTCCAATATAACCTCCCTTGCCCCTCATTTGCCTAAAACAAGGGTGGCCAGGACATCCTTCCAGTGAACCAAGAGTGATCAAATAGGCCTGCCATTAATATGGCACTGCTTCTCCAATTTGAGGCCTACTGACTGTGTGTTTTAGATTCTTTATGTGAATTGGAGTCTTGAGAAAAACCAAGCACTTATGGGCTAGCCTCTGCAGGGTTTTGAGGAACACATTTGAACCAAATTATCACTATTCTCACATGATGGATGACAGGAACCTTACAGAGGAATGCGAGAGACTTCATCCACACTGACTGCTCTTTTGTCCATTTTGGTTTTGGATGCACACATGGGATCCTTCTTTAGATCCATCAGGTGCTGAGAATCTAAGCCACAGTCTCACACAGGGCCAAAAGGCTGATTCAGACACATCCCTTTCCAAAGCAATTAAGCAAAGAGCCACAGGTGATGCCCTTTCATTTCCATTTGAAAACTGTTTCTTTAGGCTCTACAATGGTGTGGCCTGAGGCAATGACCTTCCTGACATTCAGGGCATCAGAACAATTGGTGAGCAAAAGGCCCAAAGCAGGGTTTCTTCACTTAGAATTTCCTGGTCAAACTAATATCTGAGTTTTCTGAGATGCTCCCATTTCTTTCAGCTATCCAGTACATGGCCATGTCACAGAGCTTGGAGGTGGTACATATTTTGGACAAAAAACCATGAGCCTATTCTGGAGAGTGGCCAGAATTCAGGAACAAAGGAGGAACTTAGGAAGATTGTTGGAGTTGTCCACCCATAAGTCAAGCCGCAGTCCATTCATAAATTGGGCAAGTTGAGTCTAGACAGGACACATCAAATGATTCATTCTCTTTTCTAATATCTAAAACCACGGACACAGTGGGATACACAGACAAAGAAACACTGGCCTTGTCAAACGACTTACCAGAAACAGTCCACTCCAAACCAAACAAACCGCCTTTCCTACCTATTCTCAGAACATGAGACAAAATCTCAAACCCACACCCACACACACAAAGGAAACTCCTTCCCCAAGTAGGTCTGTGACTATTGGGAGTGTCTTCTGACTGGTGGGCCAAACTATGTTCTGATGAAATCGCCTGTCCTGTGTCAGATATGGTCTCGTTGGCCAAATCTGTGAAGTTGTCACTAGCCAGCGGTGAGCCACTACCTGCTGTCTCAGGAAAGGCCCCTCTTCAGAGCTTTCCTGACATTTGTTCATCCTCACCTCAGTAGGTACCAAGAAAGACTGACTCTGTCCTTGGTAAATCCAAAAAATAAGACCACTGGGACTGGGACTGAGACTGGCTCTGGGTGCCTGGATTCCCGGATTCCAAGTTCAGAGAGTTCCATCACCAAGGAAGTGAGGTGAGATTACTTCCTTCAGGAATTCTTTGAGGTCATTGCCTTGGCAACCACTTTGTCCTATGAGATGGAGGCTGCCCTTACTTCCTGTGACACTTTTACAAGTTAGAATGGTATATCAACCATAGGCACCCAGGAACAGCTCTCCACACATGCCTGTTTGGTCTATCTTGTGTACATTAACAAGAGAGAGGCTTATTCAGACACAACCCTTCATCCTGGAAAGGTTGTTTGCGATGGAAGATGACATTCGCTCTCTCAGGTCCTTCATAGATGCCTACATCTTCTCCAGGGATCAAATTTGCATGGACATTTGAGGTTCTCAGCAGGAGGAAGATACCCTACATTCCTGTATTGTAAGACGAACTCTGTCCCTGCTCTTCTGCAAAGTTAGATTGAGGGAAGAGTGTATGGTTAGGGTTAATAACATGTTTGATTTGGGTTACGAATCATTGCGAAGGATGATTAATAGTATTGGGAACCTGCGATATTTATAAGATTATAGAGGTGAAATATAAGTATGGAAACAGAAATCTAGGTAAGATTTGAAGCCCAGAAGGGCATTAGGCCCTTGATTGGGATACTTAGCTTATAATTACGTTCTGCAGAGATGTCTCAGATAAATCGATAATCAATGGCATAGGACCTTACACCTTGGAAGATTGATTTTAGAAGAGAACATCCACTCAAATTGAGATAGTCGGTGGGATTACGAAGGTAGTCAGTAGGTTTAGGAAATAGAGTGAGTATAGGACATGGAGCAAAAGTTCTGTAGCAATAGTGTTTTGGTTATAGAGTGAATGTAAATTTCAGCACATGTGAAGAGTCATTCACAATGATTAACTGGGGAAAATATGTAGAAAGGAAAATATCAATACAGACCTTACGAAATTAGGCAATTATACAGTGAGTGATAGGATTAGACATTTTCAATAGGGTTGAGATTGAATACATAATCTTAGGAAGAAACAAATATGTCGTCACCAATAGGAATGACATTTGAAAGCATTAGGCAACCAGGACATTTATCGTTTTAGTAATCCATGTTCACTTTCCATTTAGTATTTGGTACAATCATAAGTGTGATTTTTGCATTTTGTGCCCAGAAAAATATTGTGATCAAATGTATATGTAGATCATAAGACATGAGTATTTCTTCCACGATTACTGGGAGCAATATTTGAAGACATACAAATCAGTATTGGGGGTACAAAGTGGTGTACCCTGTGTCTATGAATATAGAGATAATGCATGAATAGACCATACTGTGAATAAATATTATAACTGGTTCCACTTTAAATAATGGATTGAATTGATATCTGAAAATATATAGGAAATCATATATTGACATACAATCATTCACTCCAACCAGTTATATATCTAATGGTAATCTTAGGGTTATTGTTTATCATGAAGTGTGTGTGAGTTTTGTTTCAAAAGTGATTATGGAAATCGAAAATAATATGTTTGGAAAAAAGTCTCATGAAAAGACCAGTCAAGAAATATGGAGGAATCCATGTGTTCTGAAGCAGGAAGTGATTGAAAGTGAAAAAAATGCCTATAAATTTTCTAAATTGTGAATGAAATATATATCCTGTTATGTGCATAAACTGTTGAAATAGTAATGTATCAGTGTTGAATAAAAGTGAAAGTCAAAATACACATCATGTCCAATAGGAATCTACTTGCATTGATGTTAAACTGGGTCAGTTACTGTAGAAATATTAGAATTGTGTGCATTATGCACCAAAGATAGTTTTTTTTTATTTTTATTTATGGTTGTTCAAAACATTACATAGTTCTTGATATATCATATTTCACACTTTGATTCAAGTGGGTTATGAACTCCCATTTTTACCCTGTATACAGATTGCAGAATCACATCAGTTACACATCCATTGATTCACATATTGCCATACTAGTGTCTGTTGTATTCTGCTGACTTTCCTATCCTCTACTATCCCCCCTAGCCTCCCTGCCCCTCCCCACTTCTCTCTCTACTCCCTCTACTGTAATAAATTTCTCCCCCTTGTATTATTTTTCCCTTTCCCCTCAATTCCTCTTGTTTGTAATTTTGTATAACCCAGAGTGTCTCCTTCCAATTCCATGCAATTTCCCTTCTCCCTCCCTTCCACCTCTCATCCCTGTTTAATGTTAATCATCTTGTCATGCTCTTTGTCCCTATCTGTTCTTAGTTACTCTTCTTATATCAAAGATGACATTTGGCATTTGTTTTACAGGAATTGTGTAGCTTCACTTAGCATAATCCAGTCTAATGCCATCCATTTTCCTGCAAATTCTGTGATTTTTTCATTTTTCAATGCAGAGTAATAATCCATTGTGTGTTAATGCCACATTTTTTTTATCCATTATTCTATTGAAGGGCATCTAAGTTGGTTCCACAGTCTTGCTGTTGTGAACTGTGCTGCTATGAACATCGATGTAGCAGTGTCCCTGTAGCATGCTCTTTTTAGGTCTTTAGTGAATAGACCAAGAAGGGGAATAGCTGGGTCAAATGGTGCTTCCATTCCCAGCTTTCCAAGAAATCTCCATACTGCTTTCCCAATTGGCTGCACCAATTTGCAGTCCCACCAGCAATGTACAAGTGTACCTCTTTTCCCACATCCTTGCCAGCACTTCTTGTTGTTTGACTTTATAATGGCTGCCAATCTTACTGGAGTGAGATGGTATCTTAGGGTGGTTTTAATTTGCATTTCTCTGACTGCTGGAGATGGTGAGCATTTTTTCATGTACTTATTGATTGATTGTATGTCCTCATCTGAGAAGTGTCTGTTGAGGTCCTTGGACCATTTGTTGATTGGGTTATTTGTTATCTTATTGTCTAATTTTTTGAGTTCTTTGTATACTCTGGATATTAGGGCTCTCTCTGAAGTGTGAGTAGTAAAGATTTCTTCCCAGGATGTAGGCTCCATATTTACCTCTCTTATTGTTTCTTTTGCTGAGAAAAAACTTTTTTAGTTGAGTAAGTCCCATTTGTTGATTCTAGTTATTAACTCTTGTACTATGGGTGTCCTATTGAGGAATCTGTAGCCCGACCCCACAGTATGTACATCGTAACCAAATTTTTCTTCTATCAGACAGTGTGTCTCTGATTTGATATCAAGCTCCTTGATCCATTTTGAGTTAACTTTTGTGCATGGCGAGAGAAAGGGATTCAGTTTCATTTTGTTACATATGGATTTTCAGTTTTCCCAACACCATTTGTTGAAGATGCTATCCTTCCTCCATTGCATGCTTTTAGCCCCTTTATCAAATATAAGATAGTTGTAGTTTTGTGGATTGGTTTCTGTGTCCTCTATTCTGTACCATTGGTCCACCTGCCTTTTTCGGTACCAGTACCATGCTATTTTTGTTACTATTGCTCTGTAGTATAGTTTGAAGTCTGGTATCGCTATACCACCTGATTCACACTTCCTGCTTAGCATTGTTTTGCAATTCTGAGTCTTTTATTTTTTCATATGAATTTCATGATTGCTTTCTCTATTTCTACAAGAAATGCCTTTGGGATTTTGATTGGCATTGGATTAACCCTATAGAGAACTTTTGGTAATATCGCCATTTTGATGATGTTAGTTCTGCCTATCCATGAACAGGGTATATTTTTACATCTTCTAAGATCTTCTTCTATTTCTCTCTTTAGGGTTCTGTAGTTTTCATTGTATAAGACTTTCACCTCTTTTGTTAGGTTGATTCCCATTTTTTTTTTAGGATATTGTGAATGGAGTGGTTGTCCTCATTTCCATTTCAGAGGATTTGTCGCTGATATACAGGAATGCATTTGATTTATGCGTGTTGATTTTATATCCTGCCACTTTGCTGAATTCATTTATTAGCTCTATTAGTTTCTTTGTAGACCCTTTTGGGTCTACTAGGTATAGAATCATGTCATCTGCAATAGTGATAATTTAAGTTATTCTTTTCCTATTTATATGCCTTTAATTTCTTTCATCTGTCTAATTGCTCAAGCCAGTCTTTTGAGAACTATATTGAACAGAAGTGGTGAGAGCGGGCATCCCTGTCTTGTTCCAGATTTTGGAGGGAATGTCTTCAATTTTTCTCCATTAAGAATGATGCTAGCCTGCGGTTTAGCATAGATTGTTTTTACAATATTGAGGAATGTTCCTGTTATTCCTAGTTTTTTGAGAGTTTTGAACATAAAGGGATGCTGTACTTTGTCGAATGCTTTTTCTGCATCTATCTAGATGATAATATGGTTTTTATTTTTAAGTCTATTGATGTGGTGAATAACACTTATTGATTTTCGTATATTGAACCCTCCTTGCATCCCAGGGATGAATCCTACTTGATCATGGTCCACATTTTTTTGATATGTTTTTGTATCTGATTCTCCAGAATTTAATTTAAGATTTTTGCATTTAGGTTCATTAGAGATATCGGTCTTTAGTCTTCTTTGAAGTGTCTATCTGGTGAAGGAATCAGAGTGATATTGGCCTCGTAGAATGAATTTGGAAGATCTCCCTCTTTTTCAATTTTCTGAAATAGCTTGAAAAGTATTGGTATTAGTTCATATTTAAAGGTTTTGTAAAAGTCTGATGTATACCCATACGGTCCTGGGATTTTCTTAGTTGGTAGTCTTTGGATGGTTTCTTTTATTTCCTCAATTGATATTGGTATGTTTAGGTTGTCTATATCCTCCTAACTCACTCTGGTCAGATCATATGACTTAAGAAATATTTCGATGCCTTCACTATCTTCTATTATTTTGGAGTATAAGGATTCAAAGTAATTTCTGATTATCTTCTGTATTTCTGAAATATCTGTTGTGATATTGCCTTTTTCATCCCATATGATAGTAATTTCAGTTCTCTCTCCTCTTCATTAGCATGGCTAGGGGTCTGTCCATTTTATTTATTTTTTCAACGAACCAACTTTTAGTTTTGTCAATTTTTTCAATTGTTTCTTTTGTTTCGATTTCATTGATTTCTGCTCTGATTTTAATTATTTCTTTCCTTCTACTTCTTTTGCTGTTGTTTGCTCTTGTTTTTCTAAGATTTTGAGATGAAGTATGAGATCATTTATTTGTTGTTTTTTTCTTTTTCTAAGGAATGAACTCCAAGCAATGAATTTTCCTCTTCGAACTGCTTTCAATGTGTCCCATAGATTCCGATATATTGTGTCTGTGTTTTCATTTTTCTCTAAGAATTTTTTATTTTCCTCCTTGATGTCTTCTATAACCCATTGATCATTCAGTAACCTATTGTTCATTCTCCAAATGATGCATGGTTTTTCCTTCCTTCTTTTATCATTGATTTTTAGTTTCATTCCATTATGATAAGATAAGATGCATGGTATTATCTCTACTCCTTTAATTTGTCTAAGAGTTGCCCTGTGACATAATATATGATCTATTTTTGAGAAGGATCCATGTGCTGCTGAGGAAAAATGTAACTGCTTGATGTTGGGTCGTATATTCTATATATGTCAATTAAGTCTAGGTTATTAATTGTGTTATTGAGTTCTATAGTTTCCTATTTCAACTTTTGTTTGGAAGTCCTGTCCAGTGGTGAGAGAGCTGTGTTGAAGTCTCCCATGATTATTGTATGGTGGTCTATTAGACTCTTGAACTTGAGAAAAGTTTGTTTGATGAACATAGCTGCACCATTGTTTGGGGCATACATATTTATGATTGTTATGTCTTGCTGGTGTATGGTTCTCTTGAACAGTATGTAGTGTCCCTCTTTATCCCTTTTGATTAACTTTGGCTTGAAATCTATTTTATTTGATATGAGTATGGACACTCCTGCTTTTTTCCGAAGTCCATATGAGTGATATGATTTTTTCCAAACTTTCACCTTCAGTATATGTATGTCTTTTTCTTATCAAATGCGTCTCCGGTAGGCAGCATATTATTGGGTCTTGTTTTGTGATCCATTCTACTGGCCTGTGTCTGTTAATTGGTGAGTTTAAGCCATTAACATTTACAGTTATTATTGAGATAAGGGTTGTTCTTCCAGCCATATTGGTTTATTTATGTTATTAAACATGGATTGTTTTCCTCTTTGATTATTTCCCCCCTTTAATGTCCTACCTCCCACTGTTGGTTTTCATTATTTTCCAATTACTCTTCCTGTAATATTTTGCCAAGGATGTTTTGAAGAGATGGTTTTCTAGCTACAAATTCTTTTAACTTTTGTTTATCGTGGAAAGTTTTAATTTCATCTTCCATCCTGAAGCTTAATTTTGCTGGATACACAGTACATGGTTGGAACCCATTTTCTTTCTGTGATTGAAAAATGTCATTCCAGGATCTTCTAGCTTTCAGAGTCTTTGTTGAAAGATCAGCTGTTATCCTGATTGGTTTACCCCTAAATGTAATCTGCTTCCTTTCTCTTGTAGATTTTAAAATTCTCTCCTTATTCTGTATGTTGGGCATCTTCATTATAATGTGTCTAGGTGTGGATCTCTTATGATTTTTCACATTCGTCGTCCTGTAGGCTTTTAGAATGTGGGAGTCTGTCTCATTCTTCAAGTCTGGGAAGTTTTCTCATATTATTTCATTGAATAGATTGCTCATTCCTTTGGTTTGGACCTCTATACCTTCCTGTATCCCAATGACTCTTAAGTTTGGTCTCTTTATTTTATCCCATATTTCTTGGATGTTCTGTTCATGGTTTCTTAACAGTTTGGCTGAGCTGTCTATGTTCTTTTCAAGTTGAAATACTTTGTCTTCATTGTCTGATGTTCTATCTTATAAGTGTTCTACTCTGATGGTAGTATTCTCAATTGAGTTTTTAAGATGGTTTATTGCTTCCTGCATTTCTAGGATTTCTGTTTGTTATTTTTTACAACCTCTATCTCCCTGTATAGTTGATCTTTTGCTTCTTGGTTTTGTTTATGTAATTCATTGTTGAAGTGATCTTTCATTGTCTGATTTTGCTGTCTAATGTCTTCCTTGAGACTTCAGATCATCTGAAGAATGTATATCCTGAGTTCTTTATCTGACATTCCATCTGCTGCAGCTATTACCTCTTCTAAAGTTGTGTTGACCTGCATTGCTTGTGGTTCTTTTTTCCTTTTCTTTTCATACTGCTCGCGTTTCTTTCTGCTTGGTGAAACTGTTGTGATTTTGAAATTTTCCCCCTATATATTTATATTGCTCTTGTATATTTGAAAAGTCTTCATTGCAGGGGCAGGGGTGGCTGTGCTGTTCCACCAATTGGGGTGATATATCTACCACGCTGATGGGCCGCTAGGCCTGTTATTCTGATCGGTCGCAGGTCTGCTTACCATGCAGGCGCAGGAGGCTGCTCTCCTCTGCCCCTCCTCCAATTGGTGTGACGTGTCTACCACGCCCGTGGACCCCTGCGGTGTTCTGCCGATCGGTCGCAGGTCTGCCTACCTTGCTTGCGTGGGCGGCGGCTCTGCTCTACCCCTACCCCAATTGGGGTGACGTGACTACCACGCCAGTGGGCCGCTGAGCCTGGTCTGCCGGTTGGTCGCAGGTCAGGATACCTTTTGAGCACGGGCTACAGATCTGTTCTGCCCCTACTCCAAATGGGGTAAAGTGTCTGCCGCGCCAGCAGGCCGCTGGGCCTCTTCTTCTGGTCAGGTGCAGGTCTGCTACCTTGCAGGCGCGGGTGGTGGCTCTGCTCTGCCCCTACTCCAATTGGTGTGTCGTGACTACCATGCCTGCAGGTTGCTGGGCCTGTTCTGGGCATGGGCAAAGGCTCTGCTCTGCCCCTACTCCTATTGGGGTAATGTGACTACCATGCCGGTGACTCACTGGGATTGTACTAGGCACGGGAGAAGGCTCTGCTCTGCAACAACTCCAATTGGGGTGACGTGACTACCACACCTGTGGGTCGCTGGGCCTGTTCTGGGCCCGGGTAGCAGCTCTGTTCTGCCTCTACTCCAATTGGGTTGACGTGACTACCATGCAGGTGTGTCACTGGGTCTGTTCCAGGTGCGGGCAGCTGCTCTGCTCTGCCCCTCTGGCTTGATGACAAAGTGAGAGAGACCCGGGTGTTTGTGACTCACTTTCTTCACCAGGAGACCAACTGTTTCTGTCACTGCTGGTATCAATGAAGTTATCTCCTCTGCTGCTTTCTGATGACATCAGAAATTTGTCATGTTGGTATCCCATGTGAAAGGCAGCATTTTGTTCCCTTTTCTGGGTGACCAAAGCAATGGGTGAGTCCTGACCGGCCCTCACAAGCCGCGTCTCAATCCTGTTGCCACTGCCTATGAAGGCTCGGTTGATATTTACCTCCACAGTATTCAGCAAGACCCGGAACGAGAAGCAGTTTCCGCGGGTTCTTTAGCCCTGGGCCAGATCAGTTCCGAGAGGCGGAATTCGGCCGCTCTGGGCTTGGTGTATGTTCTAATAGGAGCAGGCTCCAAGACGGAGTTTCTGCAGGTTCTTTGGCACTGAGCCTGAGTAATTTGTCTGTGACACAAAGGTGAATGGCATCCTGAAATTACCTGTTCTATAGGTGAATGAGCTTCGATCAGTCGAAAACAGGGATTGTGACATCAGCTCTCCAAGATGGTGGCCGCTGACTTCCTCTGTGGTCTGACCGGTGTGGAGCTCCGAATTGGACCGCATCCTTTCCCGTCTCAAACCCAGAATTCAGCACTTAGCACAGTGATTGCATACCTGTCAGGAGCCCACAGAATCCACACCGCTGTATATTTGCATTGCTATCTCTTCGTTTCCCAGTGCACGCCGCAGACTCTAGCCGCAGACCGATTTCCTGAATAAGCAGCATGACCCTCTATGCGGACAAATCACTCGTGTTTGAGCCCGCGTAGCTGATCCTCGTGAGATGGAAATATGTCGACTAGGTTTTGGAGCACCCCAATTTTGCTGGAAATTTCTAACAAGATAGGTTTTAGCCATTAAAACTCGTCATTCTCCCGCACAGTGACGCGGTACATGGGGGTGATGCACTCCCTTCACCACCATCATATGATCCCCCAAAGTTAGTTTTCAGTACTAAGAAACAAATATGTATTTCTGGTGGATGAATAATTCTGAGAATATTCTTGTGAAAACTTGATTATTAATCCAAATACATGAATATGAGTGAATTTAGGGAGTGTATAATAAGAAAAATATACTTCATATTTTGAAAAATCTGGAGAGTGAATATATATATATATATATATATATATATATATATATATATATATACACACACACACATACACACACAGACATTAAAAAGTAGCATTATGTATGCCAATCGAAATTCACCACGAAGTAATATATCATCCACAGATCCAAAAATATTCATTTTAATGAACATGGATTTATGTTGTTCAAATAAGAAGCTCACTCATATGTTGAATTTTCAGTTCCAACAGCATTTAGTAGGAGTGATCTCTTCTCACAATTTGCATCTGCCAAGCCAGCCACCTCACAAAATGTACGAGTGATACCAGGTAGAATTTTATATGTGCATATAAAAATACATGTGATGAATAGGCTACAGAGAAAGGGAGACAGTTATTCACATGTTTGTTAACTTTTAAAACACATGGAGAACTATTTCAATTAAAATTCGCTAGATTTATAACACCTACCATTTATCATACGAAAGGCAAGTCCAACTATACACCATGCCTCCTGTGAACCTCTTGTATTTCTATTCTGTTTGGGTTATTTTTCTCCACCATATTAGGATTAAAAGTCAAAGTCTAGTAGGGTATGTGTTAGTGTCAGGGATTCAGTATTTCGAATGGAAAATTGGAAAATGTATCCAATGTGTATGCAAATATGTGCTACACAAAAATCTTCCCACCCTCATTCAGCACAATGCCTTGACATTACCTTCGCCCCACATAAGACACAATTAGAGGAGAAGAGTTAGAAAATCTGTGAATACATATGTGTAATGAAAAATGCTCAGGAGTTCACAAATTTGCAGGTGGTAGAGGAGTTTCCAAAAGTAAGGGACAGGGTAAAAACTCCACAAACATGAAGTTCTGCCAGCCTAACATCTGGAGAAACTGCCTCTGAGGTTGGGCAATGAAATATATGCTGTTGTCAGGAGCATTAGCTTCATTTGTTGTGAGACCATCATAGCTGAGTCTTCATCTATGTGATCTGGATGACATGGATTCTTATTTTCCAATGAACATGAGGCAGCAGTGCTGAATTTTCTATTTGTAGGTAACCTGTGGCCACTGGGGTCTAAGTGTCTCCCCTTGTGGACTGTAATTCCATTTGGTCATCCTCCACTATTCGTGGTATTTCTTGCTGCTGCACTGGGAGATTGGTGTTTGCTTCATGAAATACAAGGATTTCAAATGGGACACAGTGCTGAAGTAAGTTCTGTCAAGTGTGGTGGGTCAGGTTCGTCAGGAGAATGCACCAACCAGGCTTCTATCCCACATAGCTTGCCCCATTGACCATAGCAACCTGATTCTGAACATTGCCCTAAAACCTCTCCATATAACAATATGCTTTTACATATAAGGGTCTACTGGCTGCAAAATGTCAGTCACAATCCATTTGGAAGCCAATGGCAGATCCAAATGCCCCCACCACAGATGTTTTATTACACACCTGCCAACCACTACTCTAGTACAACTACTCAGCAGGATCCAACTTACTGGCATCTCTGTTCAACACCATTTTCATAAAACCCAGTCAATCAAGGCACTGTCTTGTATACTCATGATCAGCAAAAGGACATCCAAATATTCTCCAGTGCTACCCGGTCATGGGAATTTCAAAAATTTCATGGTATTGATATAGCCAATTTTCAAGGATGAAGTTGGAGGCACTGTGAATTTTAATTCACTCAGAAACCATTAAATGGTGAGGAAGCTCATTTCAATGAAAACTCTGGAGAATTCTTACAGGCAAGGCTTCCAAAAGTGGCGAAAAGTCAGATTAAGCCAGGCCCCTTGAGGTCTACAATGTATGGTCCATGTGTGTTTCGACTCTCAAATATGGCTGCCAAGTCTTTAAGAATAATATCATGTGATATCCTGGCTGAGATTCCCTGTGCTCTGTGGAAAGTCAACTTGGGCCTAGATGTCACTTTCCAAGGGCAACTCTCATGCATGGCCATCTAAAATTCCAACACAATTCCTGGCAATAATTCTCTGAGATCAGTAAAAGAACTCAGTCTCTAAGGGGAATCACACCAAAGTGCAAGCCTAGGTGGACCCAGAGATCTCTTCCAACCGCCAGACAAATATCCACAATTTAAACCAAACACTCTCACATGGCCCTCATCTTCTTCCATATAGACACTCATCATATTCTCTGGCTGGAGGTTTCCATAAGGGACGCAGCCCATGACAGTGTCCAAAATAAGCTCCGTGCCCCTCATTTGCCTAAAGTCAGGGTGGCCTGGACTCTCTTCCTGTGAACCAGTAGTGATCAAATAGGCCTGCCTTTAATATTGCTTGGCTTCTCCAACTTGAGGCCTTCTAGCTTTGGGGTTTAGATTCTTTAAGTGAATTGGAGTCATGAAAATCAAACACCTATGGCCTAGCCTCTGCAGGGCTTTGAAGAACTCATTTGACCCAAAGGATCCCTATTCTCACTTGATGGATATCAGGAACCTACCAGAGGAAGGCAAGAGAGTTCATCAACAATATCTGATTTTTTGCCATTTTGGTTTTGGATGCATGCATGGGATCTATCTTTAGATCCATCAGGTGCTGAGAATCTAAGCCACAGCCTCACACAGGGCCAACAGGCTGATTCAGACATATCCCAATCCTAAGCAATTAAGCAAAGAGTCACAGGTGATTCCCATTCATTTCCATTTGAAAACTGTTTTCTTCAGGGTTCACAAAGTGGTGGCTTGAGGCAAAAAACTTCCTGACATTCAACAGAACAATAGGTAAGCAAAAGGAACAAAGAGGGGTTTCTCCACTGAGACTTTCCTGGTCAACAGATATTTGAGATTTCTGAGATGCTAGCAATTTCTTTCAGCTATCCAGTACATAGCCATGTCACAGATCTTGGAGGTACAAATCTTGGACACAAAACCACGATACTATTCTGGAGAGTGGCCAGAATTGAGAAAGAAAACAGGAAATTAGGAAGCTTGTAGGTGTTGCCCATCCATAAGGCAAGCCAGAGTCCACTCATGAATTGGGCAGGATGAATGCTGGGAAGCTTTCTACTAGACAGGACACATCCATTGATGCATTGTCTTTTCTAATGTCTACAACAATGGACTCAGTGGGATACACACACATAGAAACACTCGCCTTGTCAAAGGACTTAATAGAAATATTCCACTCCATACCAAACAAACCGCCTTTCCTACCTATTCTCAGAACATGAGACAAAACCACAAACTCACACCCACACCCAAAAAGGCACCTCCTTCCCCCTAGTAGGTCTGTGACTCCCTGGAGTGTCGTCTGACTGGTGGGCCATTCTATGTTCTTCCAAAATGACCTCTCCTGTCTCAGATCATGTCTGCTTGGCCAACTCTGTGAAGTTCTCAAGAGCCAGCGGTGAGACACTACCTGCTTTCTCAGGAAAAGCCCCTCTTCAGAGGTTTCCTGGCATTTGGCCATCCTCACATCTGTAGGTACCAAGAAAGACTGACTCTGTCCTTGGTAAATCCAAACATGTCAGACCACTGGGACTAGGACAGGGACTGTCTCTTGGTGCCTGGCTTCCTGGATTTCAAGTTCAGAGAGTTCCATCACCAAGGAAGTGAGGTGAGATCACTTCCTTCAGGATATGAATGATGTCACTGCCTTGGCAACCACTTTGTCCTAACAGTTGCTTCCAAAAGTATCATGAGGTGGAGGCTGTCCTGATTTTCATGGGACACTTTCTCTAGTTAGAATGTTATATCAACCATAAGCACCCGGGAACAGCTTCCACACAGGACTGGTTTGGTCCATGTTCTATACATTAAGAAGAGAGAGACTGATTCAGACACAACCCTCCATCCTGACCAGGATGATTGCCATGGAAGATGACTTTTGCTTTCTGAGGTACTTCATAGCTGCCTTCATCTTCACCAGGGATCATTTCTGCATGAACATTTGAGTTTCTCAGCAGGTGAAGATCCCCTAGATTCCTGTAGTTTAATACCCACACTGTTATTGCTCTCCTGCAAAGTGAGTGTATGGTTACGGTTAATAATATGTTCGATTTGGGTTAGGAATCATTCTGCAGGAAGAATAATGAGATTGGGAACCTGCGATATTTATAAGAATATATACATGAAATATATGTATGAAAACGGGAATCTAAGAAAGATTTGAAGCCCAGAAGGGCATTGGGCCCTTTATTTGGATACTTAGTGTTGAATTATGTTCTGTACAGTTGTCTCAGTTAAATCGAAATACAGTGGCATAGGACCTTGTACCTTGGATGATTGAATGTAGAAGAGAACATCCAGTCAAAAAGGGATAGTCAGTAGGATTAGGAAGATAGTCAGTAGGTTTAGGAAGAAGAGTGAGTATATGATTTGGAATAAAAAGCTTCTTTAGCAATAGGGTTTCGTTTAGAGAGTGAATGGAAATGTCAGCACATGTGAAGAGTCAGTCACAATGATGAACTGGGGAAAATATGTAGGAAAGCAGGTGTCAATAGAGACATTACGAAATCAGGCAAAGTATAAAGTGAGTGATAGGATTAGACATTTTCAACAGGGTTGAGTTTGAATACAAAATCATAGGAAAAAACAAATATCTCGTCACAAATGGGAATGACATTTGAGAGCATTAGGCAACCTGGACATGGATGTTATTAGTTATCCACGTTCACTTTCCTTTTAGGCTTTGGTACAATCATAAGTGTGACATTTTTATGGTTTTTTTTTTTTTGTTCAGAATATTACTGTGATAAAATGTATATGTAGATCAGGTGGCATGAGTATTTCTTTCACCATTTCTGGGAGCAATATTTTGAAGACGTATACATTAGTATTAGGGGTACAAAGAGGTGTACCCTGTGTCTATTAATATAGAGATAATGCATGAATAGACCATACTATGAATAAATAACGTAACTGATTCCACTTTAAATAATGGATTGAATTGATATGTGAAAATATATAAGAAATCTTATATTGATATACAATCATTCATTCCAACCAGTTATATTTCTAATGGTAATATTAGGATTATGGTTTATGATGAATGGTGTTTGAGTTTTGCTTTACACGTGATGATGTTAAACAAAAATAATATGTTTGGAAAGAAGTCTCATGAAAAGACCAGTCAAGAAACATGGAGGAATACATGTGTTCTGAATCAGGAAGTGATTGATCGTGAAACAAATGCCTATAAATTTTCTAATTTGTGACTGAAATATATATCCCATCATGTGCATGAACTGAAGACATAGTAACCTACAAGTGTTGAATAAAAATGAAAGTCAAAATACACATCATGTCCCCTAGGAATCTACTTGCATTCATTTTAAACTGGCTAAGGAACTGTAGAAATATTAGGGTTTGTATGCACCATTCACTGAATTTAGTTTTCAGTACTAGGAAACAATATGTATTTCAGGTGGATGATTATTTCTGAAAATAATCTTGTTGAAAGTTGATTATAAATCCACAGATATGAATATGAATGTATTTAGGGGCGTGCATAATAAGACACATATATTTCATATTTTGAAAAATCTAAAGAGTATATATATATATATATATATATATATATATATATATATATATACACACACGCGCAAATGCACAGATATTAAAAAGTAGCAATACAGGAGATCCATTATGAAGGCAGGCATGGAGAATTCAAGTCTCTGATCTCTTCAGCTGCGCGGGCATAGGGAGTCGTAAACTGTCTAAATGCTGTTTGCTCAGAATCACTAGGCAATATTGACCTGTTGTGAATCTGGGGCGAACAGTCTGGGCCCCTCAGAACACACACAAAGCCCGGATTGGCTGCATTCAAGCTTAGATTCATCTGGTTTTTGTGACTCAGCACTAACATTCCCGCTGAAATAATTGGTCGGGCTTTCGGAATTGACAGAGTTAAAAGCCAACTGAGCCTTCATAGGCAGTGGCCACAGGATTGAAATGGGGCTTGGGAGAGATAGTCAGGACCCAGCTGTTGCATTGGTCACCCAGCAAAGGGAACGAACGGTCACCATTTTAATGGTATACCACCATGGCAGCGAACTGACGTCACAGTCGGAGGAGATAACTTCATTGAAACCAGTGAGACAAGTATGTTATCCCATTGCCATCTCTCTCAACACCGCAGGGAAACCTCAAGGGCCCTTCCCACCTCTGCCGTAATGGCCCCTCCCAGCTCTCCAAGGAGCGCAATACCCAGACCTAGGGAATCAGGATTGGCTCGGGACTCGAGGCGTGTAATTGCTGGCTACCGCTCCCACCAGTGCTGACAATTGAGGTCTCTTACACCACCTACCGGGGCCATGGCTCCCGAAGGGCAAGCAATTCGCTGCGGTTTCTCAGCCCCAAGCTCTACAAACTTAGGGTCTGAGGGAGGCAATTAAGGAGAGTGTGCCCAGCCGTTCATGGAAACAGGGCTACCAGGAGCAGAGGCCTGGCTTGTAACCAGTATTGTGGTGAGCGTCACAGGTGAGTGGGGCCTGGCTTGAGGAAGCACAAGAAAAGGCCCTAGGCACTCAGGGTTGGAGACCCGCCCAGTCTGGGAGGAAGAGCTGCTGCACAGTGATTGGTTCCCACTTATTGAGAGGAGAAGCTTGGCCCAGTGCGCACAGCTCCACCTACTGGAAGAGAAGTTAATTGAACTCTAGGACTGCATGTATTATTACTATTTTTTTATTTGTATTTTTTTCTTTTTCTTTCATTTTCATTTTTGTTGTTGTTGTTCATTAACGTTTTTAAATGTTTTTATTTTTTTAATTTCTTTTATTTTATTATTATTATTAATATTATTATTTTAAATTTTAATTTTCATTTTTTAATCATCATTATTACTTAAAATTTTCTTTCTTTATTTTCTATTTTTTTTGTCTTTTCATTTATTTTAATTTTTTTATTCCCCCTTACTTGAATTCTACCTGCCTACTCTCATTCTCTTTAGTGACTTCTCCTTCCCTTCTAATATCTTTCCTCTCAAGCATCAAATAAATTTATAAGAGTAAGCAGTAACTCAGTAGTCAAACAGAATGAGAAGTAACATGAGAAGCATAAAAAAGCAAGGAAGAAAAGGAGTACGAACAATGAAGGACAGCCTAAATATTCAAGAGCACCTAGAGTCATCAGAAAAATGGTCATATAAAGAACTCAAGGAATACCTTAGACAGATGGAATGGAACCTTAAAGAGGATACGAGACAGCAAAAACAAACAGTGATAGTACGCATTGAAAATAAATTACATAAACAGATAAAATAAGAAATTAAGCATCTTTATCAGGAGATAGAGATTATTAGAAAAATCAAACAATAATTCTAGAAATCAAGGAAATGATAAACCAAATTAAAAATTCAATTGAGAGTATCACTAACAGTGTAGAGCAAGTAGAAGACAGAATGAAGACAAAATATATCATCTTGAAAAAAGTCTAGCCAACAAAGAAATGCTGTAAAAAATTATGAGAAAACATTCAAGAGATATGGAATAACATAAAAAAAAAAAACTAATGAGTCATATGGATAGAGGAAGGTACAGAGATTCAAACCAAGGGAATGAGAAATCTGCTGAATGAAATAATTACAGAAAACTTTCCAGAAATAAAAATGGAAAGGGATAAACAAATTGTAGATGCTTACAGGACATCGAGCACACAAAATCACAGTAGACCAATGCCAAGAAACATTGTTATGAAGATATCCAATATACAGAACAAAGAGAAAATATTAAAAGCTACCAGAGAAAGGAGGCAGATTAGAATCATTACAATCAGGGGTAAACCAAAAAGGTTAACAATGGATTTTTCATCATAGATGCTGGAAGTGAGAAGATCCTGGAACAACGTACTTCAAACACTGAAAGACAATGGATGCCAACCAAGAATTATGTATCCAGCAAAATTAAGCTTAAGGTAAGACAACGAGATAAAAATATTTCATGATAAACAAAACCTAAAAGAATTTGCAGCCAGATAACCAGCATTGCAAAGCATCTTGAGCAAAACACTACACGAGGAAGAAATGAAAATCAACAACGAAAACCATGAGTGAGAAGTGCCTCAGTAATGACAGAGGGCGGGGGAAAAGCTAATCATGGAGAAACAAACTAATTTAAAAAAAAAGATATAAGCAAACATGGGTGGCAGTACAAACCATATATCATTAGTAACTCTAAAAGTAAATGGCTTAAACTCTCGAATAAAGTGACATAGGCTTGTAACTTGAAATAAAAAAAAAAAAATCCAACAATATATTGCCTCCAGGGGACACATCTGAATGGAAAAGACATACACAGGCTGAAGGTGAAAGATAGGGAAAATTTATATCATGCACACGGTCCTCGTAAGCAAGCAGGGGTGGCCATCCTCCTATCGAATAAAATCGACCTCAAGACTAATTTAATCAAAAGGGATAAAGAAGGACATTATATACTGCTAAAATGAACCATTCACCGACAAGACATAACAATTATCAATATTCACGCAGCAAATAATGGTGCTGCGATGTTCATAAAACAAATTCTCCTCAAGTTAAAGAATCAAATAGACCACAATACAATAATTATGGGTGACTTCAACTCACCTCTCTCACCATTGGACAGATCCTCCAAACAAAAGTTGAAAAAAGAAACTATAGAACTCAATCTCGCAATCAATACCCTAGACTTAACTGACATATATAGAATATATCAACCATCATCAAGTGGATATACTTTTTTCTCAGCAGCACATGGATCCTTCTCAAAAATAGACGATATGTTATGCCATAGGGCAACCCTCAGTAAATATAAAGGGGTGGAGATAATACCATGAATTTTTTGTGATCATAATGGAATGAAACTGGAAACCAATGATAAAAGAAGGAAGAAAAAATCATACATCACATCCAAAATGAAGAATATGTTACTGAATGATCAATGGGTTACAGAAGACATAAAGGAGGAAATCAAAAAATTCTTAGAGATAAATGAAAATACAGACACAACATATCAGATTCTATGGGGTACAATGAAAAGAAGTTTTAAGGGGTAAATTCATCGCCTAGAGGTCATTCCTCAAAATAGAAAAGAAAAACAAATAAATGAGCTCACACTTCATCTCAAAGCCTTAGAAAAGGAAGAGCAAAACAACAGCAAATGTAGCAGAAGGCAAGAAATAATTAAAATCATAGCGAAATTGAAACAAAAGAAACTATTGAACAAATTAACAAAACTAAAAGGGGTTCTTCAAAAAGATAAATAAGATAGACAGACCCTTAGCCATGCTAACGAAGAGAAGAAGAGAGAGAAATCAAATTACTAACATACGGGATGAAAAAGGCAATATTACAACAGATGCTACATAAATACAGAAGAAAATTAGAAATTATTTTGAAAACCTGTATTCCAATAAAATAGAAAATAGTGAAGACATCGATAAATTTCTTAAGTCATATGATTTGCCCAGACTGAGTCAGGAGGAAACACACAATTTAAACAGACCAATATCAATGGATGAAGTAGAAGAAGCAATCAAAAGACTACCAACCAAGAAAAGCCCAGGACCGGATGGGTATACAGCAGAGTTTTACAAAACCTTTAAAGAAGAATTAATACCAATACTTCTCAAGTTATTCAGGAAATAGAAAAACTGGGAGCTCTGCCGAATTCATTCTATGAGGCCAACATCACCCTGATTCTGAAACCAGACAAAGACACCTCAAAGAAAGAAAACTACAGACCAATATCTCTGATGAACCTAGATGCAAAAATCCTCATTAAAATTCTGGCGAATTGGATACAAAGGCACATCAAAAAAATCGTGCACCATGATCAACTTGGATTCATCCCTGGGATGCAAGGAGGGTTCAATATATGGAAATCAATAAATGTTATTCACAACATCAATAGACTTAAAGATAAGAACCATATGATCATCTCGATAGACGCAGAAAAACCATTCAACAAAGTAGAGCATTTCTTTATGTTCAAAACATTTTAAAAACTAGGGATAACAGGAACTTACCTCGACATTGTAAAAGCTATCTATGTTAATCCTCATGCTAGCATCATTCTGAATGGAGAAAAATTGAAGGCATTCCCTCTAAAATCTGGAACAAGACAGGGATGTCCTCTATCACCACTTCTATTCAATATAGTTCTCGAAAAACTGGCCAGAGCAATTAGAGAGATGAAAGACATTAAAGGCATAAAAATAGGAAAAGGAGAACTTAAATTATCACTATTTGTAGATGACATGATTCTATACATAGAAGACCCAAAAGGGTCTACAGAAAAAACTACTAGAACTCATAAATGAATGCAGCAATGTGGCAGGATACAAAATCAACATGAATAAATCAAAGGCATTTCTGTATATCAGCGACAAAACTTCTGAAACAAAAATGAGTCAAAACACTGCATTCCCAATTTCCTCAAATAATTAAATACTTGGGAATAAACCTAACAAAAGAGGTGAAAGATTTATATAATGCAAACTACAGAACCCTAAAAAGAGAAATAGAATAAGATCTTAGAAGATGGAAAAATATACCCTGTTCATGGATAGGCAGAACTAACATCATCAAAATTGCTATATTACCAAAAGTTCTCTATAGGTTTAATACAATGCCAATCAAAATCCCAAAGGATTTTTTTTTGTAGAAATAGATAAAGCAATCATGAAATTCAAATGGAAAAATAAAAGACCCAGAATAGCAAAAGCAATTCTAAGCAGGAAGTGTGAATCAGGCAGTATAGTGATACCAGATTTCAAACTATATTACAGAGCATTCATAACAAAAACAGCATGGTACTGGTACCAAAACAGGCGGGTGGACCAATGGTACAGAATGGAGGACACAGAAACTAATCCAAAAAGCTACAACTATCTTATATTTGATAAAGGAGCTAATGGCCTGCAATGGAGGAAGGATAGCATCTTCATCAAATGGTGTTGGGTAAACTGGAAATCCATATGCAACAAAATGAAACTGAATCCCCTCCTCTCGCCATGCCCCAAAGTTAACTCAATGTGGATCAAGGAGCTAGATTCAAATCAGAGTCTCTGCGTCTGATAGAATAAAAAGTTGGCTCCGATCTACATATTGTGTGGTCAGGCTCCAAATTCCTTAATAGGACACCCATAGAACAAGAGTTAATAATAAGAATCAACAAATGGGACTTACTTAAACTGAATTATTTTTTCTCAGAAAGAGAAACAATAAGAGAGGTAAATATGGAGCTTACATCATGGGAACAAATTTTTAGTCCTCACTCTTCACATGGAGCCCTAATATCCAGAGTATACAAAGTATACAAAGAACTTAGAAAATTAGACAATAAGATAACCAATAACCCAATGGGCCAAGGACCTGAACAGAAACTTCTCAGAGGAGGACATAGAATCAATTAACAAGTACATGAAAAAAATGCTCTCCATTTCTAGCAGTAAGAGAAATGCAAATAAAAACCACCCTAAAATACCATCTCAATCCAGTGAGATTGGCAGCCATTATGAAGTCAAACAACAACAAGTGCTGGCGAGGATGTGGGGAAAAGGGTACTCTTGTACATTGCTGGTGGGACTGAAACTGGTGTGGCCAATTTGGAAAGCAGTATGGAGATTCCTGGGAAAGCTGGGAATGGAAGCACCATTTGACCAAGCTATTGCCCTTCTCGGACTATTCCCTGAAGACCTTAAAAGAGCGTACTACAGGGATACTGCCACATGGATTTTCATAGCAGCACAATTCACAATTGCTACACTGTGGAACCAACCCAGATGCCCTTCAATAGATGAATGGATAAAAAAATGTGACTTTTATATACTATCGAGAATTACGCAGCACTAAAAAATGACAAAATCATGGAATTTGCAGGGAAATGCATGGCACTGAGCAGATTATGCTTAGTGAATCTAGCCAATCCCTAAAAAACAATTACCAAATGTCTTCTTTGATATAATGAGAGCAACTAAGAACAGAGCAGGGAGGAAGAGCATTAAGAAAAGATTAACATTAAGCAGAAACATGATGTGGGAGGGAAAGGGAGAGAAGAGGGAAATTGCATGGTAATGGAGAGAGACAATTATTGTTACACAAAATTACATATAAGAGGTTGTGGGAAAATAAACAAGGAGAGAAATGAATTACAGTAGGTATGGCAGAGAGAGAAGATGGGAAGAGAGGGGAGTGGGGATAGTAGAGTATAGGAAAGGTAGCAGAATACAACAGTAACTAATAGGGCATTATGTAAAAATATGGATGTGTAACTAATGTGATTCTGCAATCTGTATTTGGAGTAAAAATGGGAGTTCATAACCCACTTGAATCTAATGTATGAAATATGATATTCAAGAGCTTTGTAATGTTTTGAGCAACCAATAAAAGAAAAAAAAAGTAGCAACATATATGCCAATAGAAATTCATCATGAAAAGTATATAATCCACAGATCGAAAAATGTTCATTTTACTGAACATGGATTCATGTATAATGTTTTTCAACTAGGAAGCTCACCCATAGGTTGAATTTTCAGTTCCAACAGCGTTTAGGAGGAGTGAACTCTTCTCTCAATTTGCATCTGCCAATTCAGCCACCTCACAAGTGTATACGAGTGATATCAGGTAGAATTCTATATGTGCATATAAAAATACATGTACTGAATAGGCTACAGATAAAGGGAGACAGGGATTCACATATTTGCTAATTTTAAAAACACATTTAGAACTATTTCAACAAAAAAATTGACTAGACTTATAACTCCTACATTATATAATGCAAAAGGCAATTCCAACAATACACAATGCGTCCTCTGAACTGCTTGTGTTTCTTCTCTTTTTGGCTTATTTTTCACCATCATATTAGGATTATTAGTCAGAGACTAGTAGGGTATGGGTTAGTGTCAGGGATTCAGTATTTCAAATGGAAAATTGAAAAATGAATCCAATGTGTATGTAAATATGTGCTACACAAAAATCTTCCCACTCACATCCAGAACAATGCCTTGACATTACCTACGCCCCAAGTAAAACACAATTAGAGTAGAAAAGTGTGAAAATCTATGAATACATATATGGAATGGAATATGCTCGGGAGTTCACAACCTTGGAGGTGGTAGAGGAGTTTCCAAAAGTAAAGGACAGGGTAAACACTCCACAAAAAGGAGCTCTGCTGGCCTAAGAATTCTTGGGAAATGGCTTCTGAGGTTGGGCACTTGAAATATATGTTGTTGTCATGAGCTTTAGCTTCCTTTGTAGTGAGACCATCATAGCTGGGTCTGCATCTATGTAACCGAAAGACATGGTTTCTTATATTTCAATGAACATGAGGCAGCAGTGCTCAATTCTCTCTTTGTAGCTAAACTGTGTCCATTGGAAGCTAAGTGTCTCCCAGTGGGGACTGTGAAGACATTTGGTCATCCTCCACTTTTCGTGGTATTTCTTGCTGCTGCACTGGGAATTTGGTATTTGCTTCACAAAACATAAAAAGTTCATCTGAGATACAGTGCTGGAGGGAGTTCTGTCACGTGTGGTGGGTCAGGGTCTGCAGGAGAATGCACCAACCAGGCTTGTATCCCACATAGCTTGCCCCAATAACCATAGCAACCTGATTCTGAATATTGCCCTGAAAACTCTCCATTTAACAAGATGCCTTTACATATAAGGGTCTGATGTCTGCACTATATCAGTCACAAAAAATTTGGAAGCCAATGGCAGATTCACATGGCCCCAACATGATGTTTTATCACACACCTGCCCACCACTGCTCTAGCCCCCCTACTCAGCAGGCTCCAAATTACTGGCTTCTCTTGTTCTACACCATTTTAATGAAACCCAGTCAAAAACAAGGCACTGTCTGGTATACACATGATCAGCAACAGGACATCAAAAGTTTCTGCAGTGCCACCTGGTCATGGGAATTTCAAAAATTTCATGGTATTTATCTTGAAATTTTTCAAGGATGAAGTTAGAGGCACTGTGGGTTTCAATTCATTCAGGAACCATTAAGTGTTGAGAAAGTTCATTACAATGAACGCTCTGGAGAACTCTCACAGTCAATGCTTCTCAAACAGTTGCCAAAAGGTCTCCTAAAGCCAGGCCAACTGACATCTACAATGTGAGGTCCATGTGTGTTTTGACTCTCAAATATGGGTGCTAAGTCTTTCAGAATAAAATCATGTGATATCCTGGCTGAGATTCTCAGGCCTCTGTGGAAACCACCCTGGGCCTAGATCTCAGTTTCCAAGAGTGAGTCTCATGCGTGGCCTCCTAAAATCCCAACACAATTCATGGCAATACTTCTCTGAGGTCAGTTTCAGAACTCAGTCTCTAAGGGGAATCACACCAGAGTTCAAGCCCAGGTGGACCCAGTCATCCCTTCCATCCGCCAAAAAATGACCACAATTAAAATCAAAACACTCCCACAGGGCCATCATCTTCTTCCATGTAGACACTCATCATAACCTCCAGCTGGAGGTTTCTATGAGCCCAAATAAGCTCACTTGCCCCTCATTTGCCTAAAATCATGATGGCCTGGACACTCTTCCTGTGAACCAGGAATGATCAAATATTCCTGCTGTTAAAGTGTTCCACTTCTCCAATTTGAGGCCTACTGGCTGTAGGGTATAGATTCTTTATGTGATTTGGAGTCATGAGAAAACCCAAGCAAATATGGGCTAGCCTCTGCAGGGATTTCAAGAACTCATTTGACCCAAAGGATCCCTATTCTCACTTTATGGAGGTCAGGAACCTAAAACAAGAAGGCAAAAATATTCATCAACAATGACTGCTCTTTTGGCCATTTTAGTTTTGGAAGCACATGGGATCTTTCTTTAGATCCATCAGGTGCTGAGAATCAAAGCCACAACCTCATACAAGGACAAGAGGCTGATTCAGACACATCTCATTCCAAATCAATTAAGCAAAGAGCCACAGGTGATGTCCATACATTTCCATATGAAAACAGTTTTCTTCAGGCTACACAAAGGGGTGGCCTGAGGCAAAGACCTTCCTGACATTCAGGGTAATAGAAATAGAAGTAAGCAAATGGCCCAAAGAAGGGTTTCTCCACTGAGACTTTACTGGTCACACTGAAATCTGAGTTTTCTTAGATGCTCCCATTCCCTTCAGCAATCCAGCACATGGCCATGTCACAGAATCTTGTGGTGTTACATATTTGGGAAACAAAACCATGAGCCTATTCTGGAGAGTGGCCAGAATTCACGAAGAAAACAGGAACTTTAGAAGATAGTAGATGTTGCCCATCCATAAGGCAAGCTGCAGTCCATTCATTAATTGGGCAGTATGAATGCAGGGAAGCTTTCAACTAGAGACAACACATCCATTGATGCATTCTCTTTTCTAATGTCTACAACCACGGATACAGTGGGATACACAGACCTAGAAACACTCACCATGTCAAACGACTTACTAGAAACAGTCCACTCCAAACCAAACAAACCACTTTTCCTACCTATTCTCAGAACATGAGAAAAAACCACAAACTCACACCTACAACGGCAAAGGCACTTACTTCCCCCAAATAGGTCTGTGACTATCCGGAGTGTCTTCTGACTGGTGGGCCATATTATGTTCCCACAAAATGGCCTGTCCTGTTTCAGATCTGGTCTCCTTGTCCAACTCTGTGAAGTTGTCAGGAGCCAAAGGTGAGCCACTACCTGCTTTCTCAGGAAAGGCCCCTCATCAGAGCTCTGCTGGCATTTTTCCATCCTCACATCAGTAGGTACCAAGAAAGACTGACTATGTCTTTGGGAAAAGCAAACAAGTTAGCCCACTGGAACTGGGAGTGGGACTGGCTCTGGGTGCCTTCCTTCCTGGATCCCAGGTTCAGAGAATTCCATCACCAAGGAAGTGAAGTGAGGTCACTTCTTTCAGGAACTGAATATGGTCACTACCTTGGTAACCACTTTGTGCTAACAGTTGCATCCAGGGTTCCCATGAGATGGAGACTGCCCCAACATCCTGTGACACATTCAGAAGTTAGAATGGTATATCAACCATAGGCACCAGGGAACAGCTCTCCACAGAGGCCTGGTTCAGTCCATCTTCTCTTCATTAAGAAGAGAGAGGCTGATTCAGACTATCAATTAATCCTGACCAGGTTGTTTGCCATGGAAGATGACTATTGCTCTCTCAGGTCCTACATAGCTGCCTATATCTTCTGCAAGGATCATTTCTCCATGGATCTTTGATGTTCTCAGCAGGTGGAAGATCATCTACATTCCTATATTGTAAGACCCACACTGTCCCTGCTCTTAAGTAAGTTATACTGAGGGAACAGTGTATGGTTAGGGTTAATAACATGTTCAATTTGGGTTACAAATCATTCTGCGGGATGAATAATGGTATTGGCAAAATGCGATATTTACAAGAGTATATATGTGAAACATAAGTATGAAAGCAGAAATCTAGGTAAGATTTGAAGCCCAGAAGGGCATTGGGGACTTGAGTGGGATACTTAGCTTTGAGTAATGTGCAGCACAGATGTCTCAGATAAATCAATATACACTGGCATCGTACCTTGTACCTTGGATATTGAATGTTGAAGAGAACATCCAGTCAAAAACTGATAGTCGGTAAGATTAGGAAGGTAGTTGGTAGGTTTAGAAAGAAGAGTGAGTATAGGATTTGGACCAAAAGTTCTTTCGCAATAAGATTTCGGGTAGAGAGTGTATGTAAATGTAAGCACATGTGAAGAGTCAGTCACAATGATGAACTGGGGAAAAATATAGGAAAGCAGATATCAATAGAGACATTAGGAAATCAAGCAAAGTACAAATTGTGTGATAGGGTTAGACATTGTCAACAGGTTTGAAGTTGAATATATAATCTTAAGAAGAAACAAATATGTAGTCAAAAATAGAATTGATATTTGAGAGCATTAGGCAACCTGGACATGAATGTTTTTAGTAATCCATGCTCACTTTCCATTTACGCTTTGGTACAATTGTAAGTGTGACCTTTGCTTTTTGTGTCCAGAATATTTCTGTAATAAAATGTGTATGTAGATCAGGTGAAAAGAGTATTTCTTCCACCAATTCTGCGAGCAATATTTTGAAGACTTACAAATTAGTATGGGGGTACAAATAGGTGTACCCTGTTTCAATGAATATAGACATAATGCATGAATAGACCATACTGTGAATAAATAATATAACTGGATCCACTTTAAATAATGGATTGAATAAATATCTGAAAATTTATAAGAAATTTTATATTGATATGCAATCATTCATTCCAACCAGTTATATATCTAACGATAATCTTAGGATTATGGTTTATCATGAAGGGTGTGTGAGTTTTGGTTCAAAATTGATTATGGAAATCGAAAATAATATATTTGGAAAAAAGTCTCATGAATAGACCAGTCAAGAAACATAGAGGAATACATGTGTTCTGGAGCAGGAAGTGATTGAAAGTGAAACAAATGCCTATAAATTTGCTAACTAGTGAATAAAATATATATACTGAGATTTGCATAAACTGAAGAAATAGTAATGTACCAGTGTGGAATAAAAATTAATGTCAAAATACACATCATGTCCCATAGGAACCTACATGCATCGATGTTAAACTGGGTCAGTTAAAGTAGACATATTAGGATTTGTATGCACCTTTTACTGAAGTTAGTTTTCAGTACTAGGAAACAAATATGTATTTCGGGTGGATGAATATTTCTAAGAATAATCTTGTGAAAAGTTGATTATTAATCCACATACATGAACATGAATGAATTTAGGGAGTGTATATAAGACACACATATTTCATATTTTTAAAAATATGGAGAGTATATATATATATATATATATATATATATATATATATATACTCTCCATATATATATATATATATATATATATATATATATATATATATATACATATACACACACACACACACACACACACACACACTAACACAGACATTAAAAAGTAGCAATATATATGCCAATCGAAATTCATCATGAAATATATATCATAAAGATGCAAAAACATTCATTTTAGTGAACATGGGTTTATGTATAATGTTGTTCCACTGGGAAGCTCACCCATAGGTTGAATTTTCAGTTCCAACAGCGTTTAGGAGGAGTGATCACTTCTCACACTTCGTATCTGCTAAGTCATATACCTCACAAGGATGTACGTGTGATACCTTGTAGGATTCTATTTGTGCATATAAAAATACATGTGCTGAATAAGCTCCAGAGAATGGGAGACAGTAATTCACATATTTGTTAACTTTAAAAACACATGGAGAACTATTTCAATTAAATATTGAATAGATTTATAACACCTACCCTTTATCATGCAAAAGGCAAGTCCAACTCTGAACTGCAAGTATTTATGTACTGTTTGGGTTATTTTCTTCCATTATATTTGGATTAGTAGTAAGAGTCTAGTAGAATATGGGTTAGTGTCAGGGATTCAGAATTTCAAATGGAAAATAGAAAAATTAATCTTCTGACTCTCATCCAGAACAATGCCTTGTCATTAATTTCACCCCAAGGGAGACACAATTAGAGTAGAAGAGTTACAAAATCTGTGATTACATTTCTGGAATAGAAAATGCTCAGGAGTGCACAAACTTGGAGGTGGAATAGAAGTTTCCAAAAGTAAGGACAGGGTACACACTCCACAAACATGAAGCTCTGCTTGCCTAAAACTTCTTGAGAAACTGCCAGTGAAATTGGGCACTGAAATATAGGTTGTTGTCAGGAGTTAAGCTTCCTTTGTAGTGAGACCCTCAAAGCTGTGTCTGCCTCTATGAGACCTGGAGGACAACATTTCTCATTTTCCAATGAACACGAGGCAGCAGTGCTGAATTCTCTCTTTGTAGGTAAACTGTGGGCACTGGGGGCTTATTGTCTCCCCGTGTGGACTGTGAAACCATTTGGTCATCCTCCACTTTTCGTGGTGTTTCTTGCTGCTGCACTTGGAGTTTGGTTCATGCTTCACGAAATACAAGGAGTTCAACTGGGAAACAGTGCTTGAGGTATTTCTGTCACGTGTGGTGGGTCAGGGCCTGCAAGAAAATTCACCAACCAGGCTTCTATCTCTCAAAGATTGCCCGCTTGTCCATAGCAACCTGATTCTGAACATTGCCCTGAAACTACGCCATATAACAAGATGCTTTTACATATAAGGGTCTGATGTCTGCACTCTGTCAGTTACAAGCCATTTGGAAGCCAATGGCAGATACAAATGGCCCCACCATGATGTTTTATCACACACCTCTCCACCACTGCTCTAGGCCCACTACTCAGCAGGCTCCAAAATACTGGCTTCTCTTTTCTAAACAAATTTCATGAAACCCTGTCAATCAAGGCACTGTCTGGTACACTCATGGTAAGCAACAGGACATCGAAAGTTTCTACAGTTCCACCTGGTCATGGAAATTTCAAAAATTTCGTGTTATTTATCTAGCCATTTTTCAAGGATGACGTTGGATGCACTGTGGATTTCAATTATTCAGGAACCATTAAATATTGAGAAAGTTCATTTCAAAAAAATTCTAGAGAACTCTCACAGGCAAGGCTTTCCAAAGAGTGGACAAAGGTCACTTGAAGCCAGGACCATTGAGGTCTACAATGTGAGGTCCTATGTCTTTTGACTCTCAACTATGGCTGCCAAGTCTTTCAGAATAAAATCATGTGATATCCAGGCTGAGATTCCCAGTTCTTTGTGGAAAGCCACCCTGGTCCTAGATCTCAGGTTCCAAGGGCGACTCTCATGCGTGGCCTCCTAAAATCCCAACACAATTCATGGCAATACTTCTCTGAGATCAGTTTCAAAACTCAGTCTCTACGTGGAAACACACCAGAGTTCAAGACCAGTTGACCCAGTCATCTCTTCCAACCGCCACACCAATGACCAGAATTAAAACCAAAACACTCCCACATGGCCCTCATTTTCTTCCATATAGTCACTCATCATAACCTTGGCTGGAAGTTTTTATGAGGCACACAGCCCAAGACAATGTCAAAATAAGCTCCCTTGCCCTTCATTTGTCTAAAGTCAGTGTTTCCTGGACAACGTTCCTGTGAACCAGGACTGATCAAAGAGGCATGCCATTAATACTGTTCCGCTTTTCCAATTTGAGGCATACTGACTGTCGGGTATAGTTTCTTTATGTGATTTGCAGTCATAAGAAAACCCAAGCACCTATGGGCTAGCCTCTGCAGGGCTTGAAGAACTCAGTTGACCCAAAGATCCCTGTTATCACTTGATGGAGATCAGGAACCTTACAGAGGAAGGCAAGAGACTTCATCACAATGACTTCTCTTTTGGCCATTTTGGATTTGGATGCACACATGGGATCTTTCTTTAGGTCCATCAGGTGCTGAGAATCTAAGCGATAATCTCAAACTGCACTGAGAGGCTGATTCAGACATATCCCTTTGCAAAGCAATTAAGCCAGGAGCCACAGGTGATGCCCATTTATTTCCATTTGAAAACTGTTTTTTTCAGGCATTGGAAATGTGGGGCCTTAGGCAAAGACCTTCCTTACATTCAGGGCAACAGAACAATAGGTAAGCAAAATCCCAAAGCAGATTTTCTCCACTGAGACTTTCCTGGTCACACTGATATCTGAGTTTTCTGAGATATTCACCATTCTCTTCAGCTATCCAGTACATGGCCATGTCCCAGATTGTGGAGGAGATACATATCTTGAACACAAAACCATGAGCCTATGGGAGAGTGGCCAGAATTCAGGAAGAAATCACGAATGTAGGAAGGTAGTAGGTGTTGCCCATCCATATGGTAACCTGCAGTCCATTCATAAATTGGACAGGATGAATTCTGCGAAGATTTCTACTAGACAGGACACATCTATTTATGCATTCTCTTTTCTATTGTCTACAACCACGGACACAGTGGGATATGCAGACATAGAAACACTCGCCTTCTCAAAGGACTTACTAGAAACAGTCCACTCCAAACCAAACAAACCGACTTTCCTACATATTCTCAAAACATGAGACAAAATCAAAAACACACACACACACACACCCACAAAGGCACCTTCTTTCCCCAAATAGGTCTGTGACTATCCAGAGCGTCCTCTGACTGGTGGGCCATACTATGTTCCCCCGAGACGGGCTGTGCTATGTCAGATCTGGTCTCCTTGACCAAAACTGTGATGTTATCAGGAGCCAGCGGTGAGCCACTGCCTGTTTTCTCAGGTAAAGCCCCTCTTCAGAGCTTTCCTGGCATTTGTCCATCTTCAATTTAGTTGCCAAGAAAGACTGACTCTGTCCTTCTTAAATCCAAACATTTGAGACCACTGGGACTTGGACTGGGACTGCCTCAGGGTGCCTGGCTTCCTGGATCCCAAGTTCAGAGTGTTCTATCAACAAGAAAGTGACATAGGTCACTTCATCTAGAACTGAATGAGGTCACTGCCTTGGCAACCACTTTGTCTTAACAGTTGCTTCCAAGGGTCCCTGAGATGGATCCTGCCCCAACTTCCTATGACAGTTTCACAAGCTAGAATGGAATATCAACCACAGGCACCCGGGAACAGCTCTCCACACAAGCCTGGTTTGGTCTATCTTCTCTACATTAAGAAGAGAGAGACTGCTTCAGACACATCCCTTCATCCTGACCTGTTTTTTTTTTGTCATGAAAGATGACTTTCGCACTCTCAGGTCCTTCATAGCTGCCTACATCTTCTTTAGGGATCATTTCTGCATGGACCTTTGAGGTTCTCTGCAGGTTGAAGATCTCCTACATTCCTGTATTGTAAGACCAACTCTGTCCCTGCTATTCTGTAAAGTTAGATTGAGGGAACAGTGTATGGTTACGGTTAATAACATGTTTGATTTGGGTTAGGATCATTCTGCTGGATGAATAATGGTATTGGGAACCTGCGATATATATAAGATTATATAGGTGAAATATATGAATGAAAGCAGAAATCTCGGTAACATTTGAAGCCCAGAAGGGCATTAGGTCCTTGATTGGGATACTTAGCATTTAATTATGTTCTGCACAGATGTCTCAGATAAATCTATACACAATGGCATAGGACCTGATACCTTGGATGATTGAATGTTGAGGAGAACAACCATTCAAAGAGGGAGAGTCGGTAGGATTAGGAAGATAGTTGATAGGATTAGAAAAAAGTGTGAGTATAGCATTTGGACAAATAGTTCTTTAGCAATAGGTTTTCAGGTAGACAGAAAATGTAAATGTCAGCACATGTGAAGAGTCAGTCACAGTGATGAAATGGGGAAAATATGTAGGAAAGCAGATATCAATAGCGACATTAGGAAATCAGGCAAAGTATAAAGTGAGTGATAGCAATAGACACTTTCAACAGGCTTGAGATTGAATATATAATCTTAGGAAGTAACAAATATGTAGTCACCAATAGGATTGACATTTGAGAGCATTAGGCAACGTGGACATGGGTGATTTTCATAACCCATACTCACATTCCATTTAGGCTTTGGTACAATCGTAAGTGTGACTTTGCATTTTGTGGCCAGAATATTACTGTGATAAAACGTATATGTAGATCAGGTGACATGAGTCTTTCTTGCACCATTTCTTGGAGCAATATTTTGAAGGGGTATAAATTAGTATTGGAGGTACATATAGGTGTACCATGTATGTATGAATATAGAGATAATGCATGAATAGACCATACTGCGAATAAATAATATAACTTGTTCCAACTTTAAATAATGGATTGAATTGATATCTGAAAATACACAGGAATCATATATTGATATATATACATTCATTCCAACCAGTAATACATCTAATGGTAATATTATGGTTGTGGTTTATCATAAAGAGTGTGTGAATTTTGCTTCAAAATTGATTATGGAAATCGAAAATAATGTGTTTGGAAAGAAGTCTCATGAAATGACCAGTCAAAAACAAGGAGGAATACATATGTTCTGAAGCAGGAAGTGATTGAATGTGTTACAAATTTCTTTAAATTTGTGAACTTGTGGATGAAATGTATATTCTATGATGTACAAAAACTGCAGAAATTGTAATGTACCAGTGTTTAATAAAAATGAACGTCAAAATACACATCATGTCCCATAGGAATCTACTTGCATTGATGTTAAAGTGGGTCAGCTACTGTAAAAATAAAAGGATTTGTTTGCACCATTCACTGAAGTAACTTTTTAGTACTAGAAAACAAATATGTATTTCAGGTGGATGAATATTTTTAAAATAATCTTATGAAAAGTTTAATATAAAACCACATACATGAACAAGAATGAATTTAGGGAGTGTATAATAGGACACATATATTTTATATTTTGAAAAATCTAGAGAGTATATATATATATATATATATATATATATATATATATATACACACACACACACACACACACACACACACACACACACACAAAACACACACAGAGACATTGAAAAGTAGCTATATATATGCCAATTAAAATTCATTGTGAAATATATATCATCCACAGATCCAAAAATATTAATTTTACTGAACATGGATTTATGTATAATGTTCTTGAACTAAGAAGCTCACTCATAGTCTGAATTTTCAGTTCCAAAAGTATTAATGAGGAGTGATCTCTTCTCACACTTTGTATCTGCCAAGTTAGCCACCTCTCAAGAATATACGTGTGATACCAGGTAGGATTCTATATGTGCGTATAAAAATACATGTGCTGAATAGGCTACAGAAAAATGGAGACAGGAATTCACAGATGTGTTAACTTTAAAAACACATGCAGAACTATTTCAACAAAAAATTGACAAGATTTATAACTCCTACCCTATATCATACAAAAGGCAAGACCAACTATACACCATGCCTCTTCTGAAGTGCTAGTATTTCTATTCTGTTTCGGTTATTTTTCTCCATCATATTAGAATTAATAGTCAGAGTCTAGTAGGGTATGGGTTAGTGTCAAGGATTCAGTATTTCGAATGGAAAATTGAACAATGAATCCAATGTGTATGTAAATATGTGCTACACAAAATTATTCCCACTCTCAACCAGAACAATGCCTTGACAATCCCTTCACCCCAAGTAAGACACAATTAGAGGAGAAGATTTAGAAAATCTGTGAATAAATTTGTGGAGTGCAATATGCTCAGGAGCTCACAACCTTGGAAGTGGTAGAGTAGTTTCCAAAAGTATGGGACAGGGTAAAAACTCCACAAACATGGAGGTCTGCTGGCCTAGAGACTTCTTGAGAAACTGCCTGTGAGGTTGGGCACTTGAAAAATATGTTGTTGTCAAGAGCTTTAGCTTCCTTTCTAGGGAGACCATAAAAGCTTGGTCTGCATCTATGAGACCTGGAGGACATGGTTTCTTATTTCCCAATGTACATGAGGCAGCAGTGCTGAATTCTCTTTTTAGATAAACTGTGGCCACTGGGGGCTAAATGTGTGCCGGTGTGCACTGTGAAGGCATATGGTCATCTTCCATTTTCGTGGTGTTTCTTCCTGCTGCACTGAGAGTTTGGTATTTGCTTCACAAAATACAAGGAGTTCAACTGGGTCACAATGCAAGAGGAAGTTCTGTCATGTATGGTGGGTCAGGTTTTGCAGGAGGATACAAGAACCAGGATCCTATCCCACATATCTTGCCCCCTTGACCATAGCAACCTGATTCTGAACAATGTCCTGAAACCTCTCCATATAACAACTTGCCTTTACATGGAAGGTTCTGCTGGCTGCACCATGTCACTCACAAGCCATTTGGAAGCCAATGGAAGATTCACATGGCCCCACCACAGATGTTTATCACATACCTGCCCACCACTGCTCTAACCTACTACTCAACAAAGTCCAACTTACTGGCATCTCTGTTCTACACCATTTACATGAAACCCAGTCAATCAAGGCACTGTCTGGTATATTCATGATCAGCAACAGGACATCAAAAGGTTTTCCAGTGCCACCTGGTGATGGGAAATTCAAAAATTTCATGGTATTTATCTAGCCATTTTTTAAGGATGAAGTTGGAGGCACTGTGAGTTTCAATTTTTTCAGGAACCATTAAATGTTTAGGAAGCTCATTTCAATGAAATCTCTGGAGAACACTCACAGGTAAGGCTTCCCAAAGAGTGGCCAGAAGATCATATTATGCTATGCCCATTTAGGTCTACAATGTGAGGTCCATATGAGTTTTGACTCTCAACTATGGGTGTCAAGTTTTTCAGAATAAAATTTGTGGTATCCTGGCTGAGAGGCTCAGTGCTCTTTGGAAAGCCACCCTGGGCCTAGAACTCAGATTCCAAGGGCGATGCTCATGCCTGGCTTCCAAAAATCTCAACACTATTCTTGGCAATACTTCTCTGAGGTCAGTTGAAGAACTCAGACTCTAAGGGAATCACACCAGAGTTCAAGAACATGTGGACCAAGTCATCTCTTCCAACCGCCACCCAAATGACCACAATTTAAACCAAAACACTCCAACGTGGCGCCCATCTTCTTCCATATAGACACTCACAATAAACTCCACTATGGCTGGAGTTTTCCATGAGGGGCATAGCCCAAGACCGTGTCCAAAATAAGCTCTTTTGCACCTAATTTGGCTAAATTCAGGGTGGCCTGGACACCCTTCTTGTGAACCAGAAGAGATTAAATAGGCATCCCGTTAATACTGCTCCGCTTCTTCAATTTGAGGCCAAATGACTGTGGGGTTTGGATTCTTTATGTGAATTGGAGTCTTGAGAAAACCCAAGCAACTATGGGCTAGACTCTGCAAGGCTTTGAAGAACTCATTTGACCCAAAGGATCCCTAATCTGACTTGATGGAGGTCAGGAAAGTTACAGAGGAAGGCGAGAGACTTCATCCACAAGGACTGCTCTTTTGGCCATTTTGGTTTTGGATGTACACATGGGATCTTTCTTTAGATCCATCAGGACCTGAGAATCTAAGCCACAGCCTCACACAGGGTAAATAAGCTGATTCAGACACATCCTTTCCAAAGCAATTAAGCAAAGAGCCACAGGTAATGCCCATTCATTTCCATTTGAAAACTGTTTTCTTCAGGCTTCACAAAGTGGTGGACTGAGGAAAAGACCTTCCTGACATTCAGGGCAACAGAAGAGTAGGTAAACAAAAGGCCCCAAGCAGGGTTTCTCCACTAAGACTTTCCTGGTCACACTGATATCTGAGTTTTCTGAGATGCTCACCATTCCCTTCAGCTATACAGGACATGGTCATGTCACAGAGCTTCGAGGTTGTACATATCTTAAACAGAAAACCATGAACCTATTCTGGAGAGTGGCCAGAATTCAGGAATAAAACAGAAACTAAGGAAGATAGCAGGTGTTGCACATCAATAAGGCAAGCTGCAGTCCATTCATAAATAGGGCAGGATGAATGCTGTGAAGCTTTCTACTAGACAGGACATATTAATTGATGCATTCTGTTTTCTAATGTCTACAACCACGGACACAGTGGGATACACAGACATAGAAATTCTCGCCTTGTCAAACGACTTACTAGAAACAGTTCACTCCAAACAAAACAAACCGCCTTTCATACCTATTCTCAGAACATGAGACAAAACCACAAACCCACACCCACACCACAAAGGCACCTCCTTCCCCCAAGTAGGTCTGTGACTATCCGGAGTGTCCTCTGTCTGGTGGGCCTTATTATGTTCCCTGGAAATAGCCTGTTCTGTCTCAAATCTGGTCTTTTGGCCAACTCTGTGAAGTTGTCAGGAGCCAGCGGTGAGCCACTGCGTGCTTTCTCAGGAAAGGCCCCTCTTCATAGCTTTCCTTGCATTTGGCCATCCTTACATCAGTAGGTCCCAAGAAAGACTGAGTCTGTCCTTGGTAAATCAAAATAAGTTTGACCACTGGGACTGGGACTGGGACTGGCTCTGGGTGCCTGGCTTCCTGGATTCCAAGTTCAGAGAGTTCCATCACCAAGGAAGTTAGGTGAAGTCACTTAATTTTGGAACTGAATGAGGTCACTGCCTTGGCAACAACTTTGTCCTAACAGTTGCTTCCAAGGTTCCCATGAGAGGGAGGCTGCTCCTACTTCCTGTGACACTTTCACAGGTCAGAGAGGTATGTCAACCATAGGCATGCAGGAGCAGCTCTCAACACATGCCTGCTTTGGTCCATCTTCTCTACATTAAGAAGAGAGTGGCTGATTCAGACACATCCCTTCATCCTGAGCAGGTTGTTTGCCATGGAAGAATTTGCTCTCTCAGGTCCTTCATACTTGCCTACATCTTCTCCAGGGATCATTTCTACGTGGACCTTTGAGGTTTTCAGCAGGTGGAAGATCCTCTATTTTCCTGTATTTTAATACCAATTCTGTCCCTGCTCTTCTGTAAAATTAGATTGAGAGAACAGTGTATGGTTAGGATTAATAACAGGTTCGATTTGGTTTAGAAAGAAAACTACACGGTTGAGCAAACAGGGTCCTACAGTTAGCAATAATATGAGGAATTTTAATGGACCGGCCATGGCAGATAAAAGCGCAGTTAATCAGGTCACTATGTGAACCAAGACTCAAACCTCCCTTTTGGGGCCTCTGTCTCTCTTTGACGCTCTTCAAGTCGTTTTCTTAATTTATTCATAGATTCTTTTACAACTCCAGTATTGTCGGCACAAGAACAACATTCTTCCCTCAATGCAAGCAAAAAGGAACCTTTCTCTCATGAAGAGGAGGTCCAACACTCGCCTGCTTTGTAAAACAACTTCAGAAAGAGAGAGGTTAAAATTCCTGTAAAGCTGTGATGTCGGTTTTTAATGTCTTTAAGGTTTGGCCTATTTCTGCTTCTAATTGTGTCTTTGTTGTGTCTCATGGACTAGCCCACCCCTTAAGCAACTATTATTTCTAATAGGATGGCTAAAGTGAGGGATACAGGTTCCCGCTGGAACCGGGTTGTATGGCCCCCTATTTGATCTTTAAATGAACCTACGTCATGATAGAGAACTCTGGAAAACATCTGCATCATTACATAATTAATCACATATATTGACCATTTTATGAAAACATAAATAATGTTAAAGTGTATAGAATTATACTGTTGTAGGGATGGACAAGGAAAGGGACCTAAGATAGCACCAAACACAGGAAAACAGCCTTATTTGGTTGCATCCGGATTTAGAGGGCATTGCTTCTGTTGTAATCAATTAATCCCCTGAACCCCAAGTTTTGGTAGTTTTAGAATTTGTACCCAATATGTAAGGGAAGTGGATCAGAAGTTCACAGTCTGTAGAAATTCACAAAAATCAGGTTTTGTTTCTGTTTTTGTTCCTCTGTTCTGGGCAAGTTAACTTTTCAAGGACACCTTGGAAAGGGAGAGCTTTTTTGTCTCTTTTTTTTCTCCCTGCCAGCTGTCACCATGAAGCCCAGTTGGTAACTTTTTTATCTTAGAAATGTAGTCATCTCTGTGAAGCCCCAGCTCAAGGCCAGAGGCTTTGTTCACATATTTTGTGAAAACCTAGTAAGGCGGTGTCAAGCTTAGGGGTGGTGATTTTTCCAGCCAGTTGCCAAGTAGAACAGGGCAACACGAAAAGTGGAAGTTTATCTACATTGAACTCTTTCAGAGGGACTCTTTTGCTGAAAGACCTAATGTAAGCCTCGGTGAAGACTTCTGGAGAAGGTTATTTAAGACATATCTATGGACCTGGTACAGAGGGGGAAGACTGGGAAGGCGAGGCTGAGAGCAGCTCCGTGGATCTGAGAATGAGGAAGATGAGATGTAAAAGAATAATGGAAAAGGGGTTTGGGATTTTCCTAGAACAAAACTTGAGCAGTAGAACAGGTAGAGCAGAGGTGAAGATGGGAGTGAGTATTCCAAAAACCCCTGAGGGACTTTAAATTTTTAGAAACCTGTTTTCAGTGATGACAAAGCAACTTTAAAGGCCATTTTTATTACATCTTGGATAGGGGTCTGAGGGCTCTTCTCAGCTGGTTTGAGCTTTGGTTTAGCTTCTTAGAGGACTTGGTGGGACCTAGTGCACGCACAGACAGAAAAAGAGAGGAGTGAGTGAGTGGAGGGGTACCTCGGTACCTGCTACCTCAGCAAGGGGGCAATGGTCTGAGAACTGGCAGAGGTTTGGGTTTTTGATCTAGTAATTGGAGGTGAGAAATCACGTTGCTTAGGTGGGAGTGACAGCAGAGACTCTAGAGCAGAAGACTGAGGGTGAGGAACTATTGGAGAAGCATAGTACAGGATGTGAGTGAAGGAGGGAAAAGGATTCCACATAGGGGAATTTTCCCCTTTTGAGCACTTGCCGAAGTTAAAAATGTCACGCAGAATTTGAGGATCTAGAGAACCCTCTGGGGGCCATAGCTTTTGGTTGTCTAATTGGTAATATGGCCAATGCTGTGTACTGAATGTGATGAGGAGTTTGGGTTCCACCAGGCAGCCCCGGTATGCTCACATCCCCATGAGTTACACAAGAAGTTGGCTTTTCCCCCACACAGCCATGGCTGTTTGTGGCTTTGATAGTCCGCCGGGCATACATCATAATCTAGGCTAGCCAACCTGAATCTGGCTCGCGTTTCTGTGCATCCATAATGTTTGTTTCAATTATCTATGGAACGGAAGTGATTTAATGAATCTTTAGTGGGATCCTCTTCATCAGGGTTATCTCAATAGGAAAGATGTATACCAAGCTGAAAAATGTCTGGGTGGAGAGATAGCCACCAGGTCCCTAAGGGGGCTGTATGCGAGATATACCATACTTCTTGTCTAGTAGGATTTGAGATCAGCCTTCACTGCTGAACAGGCTGATGAGGGTTAGGAGTACTGGTGGCCAAGTTGAGAATCTACAGTCTTGTCCACATAGCGAATACGAAATTTGAAATGGTTACCAGTCTTTTCCAGTTTCCAACCAGAGTCTGGACACAGCGAAGGCTTTAGATGAGAGGCATGGATCCAAAAAGTGATTCTGTCTACTTTTACCGCTGTAGGTGTTATAAGTAGCACCTGGTATGTTCCTTTCCAGCGGGGTTCTAGGAATGACACCTGATGTTGTCTTATGTAGACGAAGTCTCTTACTTGATATTGATGTGGAATCCCCTCGTCCCCAGGTTGGTAGGCAGTGGCCAGCTGTTTCCACAGTTATCACTGAGTTCTTTCAATGGCTTTAAGTCTGTCAAGCAAGGGGTGTGGAAGGGATTGTTAGGCCTTAGAGTTGGGGATTAGGTCCCTTACTGGATGATGGGCATCATAGAGAATTTCATAGGGGGTGAGGTTACACAGAGAAACTGAGGGAGTATTTCTCGCATGAAACAGTGCATAAGGCAGGAGCATAGTCCAATCTTTTATGCCAGTCTCTAAGCTTAATTTTGTTAAGGTCTCTTTAATGGTTCTATTTATTTTTTCTACCTCTCCTGAGCTCTGGGGTATATAAGCATAATGTAACTTACAATTAATCCACACGTGACTTACCTGGGCCATGAACACAAGTCCATTATCAGACCCTATTACCTTAAACAGACCATATCTTGGAAAAATATCTTCCAGGATCTTCTTGAGAACCATTTGGGCCATTGTTTTTTTTTTTTTTTTTCCTGTGTGTGTGTGTGTGTGTGTGTGTGTGTGTAAGGCTTCAATCCATCCTGAAAATGTATCGACAAAGACTAGGAGATATTTAAGTCCATACCTTGCTGGCTTAAATTCAGTAATGTCCACTTCCCAGAATTTTCCTGGTCTGGTTCCTCATAGGTGCTTTCCTCTAAGAAACTTGGAAGGGTAAGCATTAAACAATTGACTGACCCAACAGGCTTTTGTTACCGGTTCAGTTTTTTTCTTTCGCTGTGTGTTGGTTAGTGGAAAACTCTGTTCTTAATCCTACAGGAGTGCCTGAAGTTTCTTTGAACCAAGGTGATTGAGTTGACGTACATTTTTAACTTAGTGTAGGGCTTTCTGTAATTGCAGGCTGAGCTCAGTAAAGTTGAGGCGTTCAGTGTCAGTGTCCTTAGATGTTATCTAAAACTTCCTGTTACTCAGGGGTCCATTGGAATTGGGCATCTCCCTTTAACAGCGGGTATAAAGGAGCAGCTAAGGACGCGAACCCATTTATCCATAACCTGCAAAACCCAGCAATCCCAAGAAACTCTCTTAGTTGTCTGCTGTAAGATGGGGTTGGTATCTGCTCAACGGTTTGTTTTCTGGGCTCAGTGAGCCATCGTTTACCACCCCTGAGGAAATAGTCATGGAAGATTACTTCTTGCTGGCAAATTGGGCAATTTTGGCAGAAGCTCTATACCCGAGTTGAGCAAGCTCCGATAATAGTGCTTGGGTCCCAGTTCAGTTTTCCTTGGTGTTGGATGCCAGTAGCAGGTGATCCACGTATTGAAGCTGGGTGACTTCGGGGTGTGTAGTTCTGAAATTGTTGAGATCTCTGTGGAGGGCTTCATCAAAGAGAGTGGGGGAGTTTTTGAACCCCTCTGGGAGTCTAGTCCAAGTTAGTTGACTATACTTTCCGGTTTCTGGGTCTACCCACCCAAAAGCAAACAGCAACTGACTATCTTTATGCAGAGGCAAGCAAAAGAAAGCTTGTTTTAAGTCCAGAACAGTATACCATTTCTGCTCAGGGTTCAGAGTGCTAAGCAGTTGGAACAGATTAGGTACTGTGGGGTGAATGTCCTGCACTCTGTTTTTGATCTCTCTTTGGTCTTTAACAGGTTGATAGTCCCCGGTTCCTGGCTTTTTCTTCTAATAACAGGGGAGTGTTCCAGGCCAATTGACAGGGCCTTAGGACCCCTAAGGCCAGATATTTCTGAATATAGGGCCTTATCCCATCTTTAGCTTTTTATGCTTAGAAGATATTATTTGACATTGATTGGGGAGGCTGAGGTTTTTAACTCCACTGTTATTGGAGGTTGTTTCACGGCCAGGCCTAACACAGCAGTTTTTGCCCAGGCATCTGGGTTATCTGTTATCCATTTCTGCGGTAGCTTGCCTGTTTGATCAGTCTTGGGGGGTGTGAAGAGTGGATGTTTATCTCCTACTAATATAGTTACAGCCGTGACTATAGGAGTTTTTACTGAAGGATTTAGAAATTTCTTTTGGGGGCTTTCAGGGTTAAAAGTTATTTTGGCCCAGAGCTTGGTGAGCAGATCTCTGCCCATCAATGGGTGCGGGCATTCTGGGATTACTAGGAAGGAGTGATGGATTTTTCCTTTCCCCAGGTCCATGGTCCTCTTAGTAGTCTAAGCCCGATATTTACTGCCATTAGCCCTTTGAACTACAGACCTTTTATTTGATAGACGGCCCAATGGGGCCCTAAGGGCTGAGTATACTGCTCCTGTATTCATTTCAAAGTTTACTGGGGTCCCCTACTCTTCAAAAGTTACCCTGAGCTAGGGGAAGGAATCTGAGCCCCAACTTTCTTAGTCATCCTCCAGAGTCAGAATGGCTGGCTGGCGTGTCTGTCTCTTTATAGGGCACTCTTTGGCCCAGTGTCCTTTTTTTTTACGGTAGGCACATTGATCTGAGGCCAGGGGTGGCCTCTGGCACGGGCCCAGGTATCCCTTCCTGTCACCTTATGTCTTAATTTCTGGCCTCTTTCTTGTTGTGACCAGGATCTAAGTCAATGCCTTAGTCTTTCTCTTGCTTCTCTCATCATCCCTTTGCTCCCTTTCTTTTTCCCTGTTTCTCTTTTATAGTATATTTTTTTGGCTTCTCTGACTAAATCTCTCTTTTAACTTTTTTTTTTTTAATATCCATGGCAGCTTCCCCAATTAAGGCCATCATGACAGATGCCTTTTGATCTGCTGCCTGAGGATCGAAAGGAGTATATCTCTTATATGCCTCCATAATTCTCTCTAGAAACATAGAGGTAGATTCATCAGGCCTTTTAATAATTTCTCTTACCATGGCCAAATTAGTTGGTCACCTAGCGGCCCCTTGGATACCCGCTATTAGAGCCTGGCAATAATTGGACATATGCTCCCTATCTTCAAAGGTGTTGGGGTCTCAGTTGGGTTGGTTTAAGGGGAAGCCGGCTTTGATTATGTTGGGAAGTTGTGTTGGTCGCCCATCAAGTCCGAGGATATTTTTTTCTAGCTTCCAGGAGGTTTTTCCTCTCATTCCTCTGTCGTGAAGAGAGTCCCTAGGAGTTGTTGGCAGTCATCCCAAGTAGGCAGGTGTGAAAACGCTGGCGAGTTCTCTGAGTTTTTTTAGCCGGGCCAGCTTCCTCTAGGGAAGGAGGGGCTGTGTGTGCCATTCGACAGTCATCTGGAGGGTGCTGGGCCATCCTGGCTTCCTCGAATGGTGGAGAGGCTGAGTAAGCAGCAGGGGAATTACTTACAGGGTTTTGGGGGTTGGGGGACAAGGGCAGAGGATAAGGACGAGTAGAGTCTTGAGACTCAGGGAGAACAGAGGGTGGAGGTTGAGGAGCAGAGAGTTTGAGAGATAGAATCGTAGGGGAAGGAGTAGGAGTGGGTGCAGGGACAAGGAAAGGCTTCACCCATGGAGGAGGAGATTTGCAGAGGTCCTGACAAGTTAAGATATATGGCTATTGATCTGGATGGCTATGTGGCCCCGGCTGAAAGACAATATCTCAGACTTTTCAAATTAGTGCGAAGTAGAAACATCTTTCTAGGGGCCATCCGACTACAAAGGTGGGTTATTCTGAGACACAGAATCTGCCAGGTCTTGTGTTTTAATGAAAAAGAAAGAATCTGAGCCCTTAAGCAGACTTTGGTCCAGTGATTAAGGGTCAGGGACAGAGGCATTGAAGTGCTCTGTCCCATAATGAAATATACACAGACAGTGAAAGCAAAGACACACGACACAGACAAGACAAGACAATAAAGACAGACAATGGACGTCCAATACTGAGACCAGGACTGAGTAGCGGGCAAATCCTGATGGGCTGCCAATTCCAAATCTGAAAGAAAATATCACTGAGTCGAGGAGACTATGGTTCTTCGATTTCCCGAGTCCATCCCACAGGAACATGGCCTGTGGCTCTGTGACATGTGTGTCAGCCACCGTGGGAGAGAGCTCACGCTCTTTACCAATAGCCATTTTGTCAAACCCTAACCTGAATCCTGAAACCAGAAAGAGGGGCCTTATTTACCCCCAGAGGAGACCATTGGGGGTCTTTCATCTGCAGCTGCCGGATCTCGCTGGGGCCACCAGAAGTAAAGGTCCGGTGAGCGTCGCTGGAAGAGACCACCAAGAGACTGTCTAATGCAACCTCAAAGGGTTTATTGGGAGTCCGGCATGCAAGGGCTCAGAGATCAGTTGAATAGAGCAGAGAGCCCTGAGAACAGCTTAAGAAGTGCTTATATATTTTCCTTGGAGAGGGCAGGGAGGGAAGTTTATTGATGGTTAAGGGCGAGTGGGCGGTTTGCGTGCAAATGGTTGATGGAGTACATTCTGCAGTTTGGCAGTTGGGGGCAGCACATTCTGGGAACAAGAAGAGCAAACAGTTCTCAAGATTTCAACAGTGTTTTATTAAGCATACAGAAAAACAGGACGTGACAAGTACCTATTTTATTAACCTTTCAATATAAGTATGAAAACAGAAATCTAGGTAAGATTTGAAGCCCAGAAGTTCATTTGGTCCTTGATTGGTATACTTAGCTTTGAATTACATTCCGTGGAGATGTAATAGAATTATGGATATACAATGACACAGGACCTTGTACCTTCTCAGAGGTCAGTTCCAAAACACAGTCTCTAAGGGGAATCACACCAAAATTCAAGACAAGGTGGACCCAATTATCTCTACCAACCGCCACACAAATGCCCACAATTAAAACCAAAACACTCCGAAATGGCACTCATCTTCTTCCAAATAGACACTCATCATAACTTCTGGCAGGAGGATTCCATGAGAGGCGCAGCACAAGACAGTGTCCCAAATAATCTCCCTTTCCCCTCATTTGCCAAAAGTCAGAGTGGCCTGGACACCCTTCCTGTGAACCAGGAGTGATCAAATATGCCTGCCATTAATACAGCTCTGTTCTTCAATTTGAGGCCTACTGTCTGTGGGGTTTAGAGTCTTTATTTGAATTGGATTCATAAGAAAACCCAAGAACCTATGGGCTAGCATCTGCAGGGCTTTGAAGAACTCAATTGACCCAATGGATCCCTTTTCTCACTTGATGGAGGTCAGGAACCTTACAGAGGAATGCGAGAGACTTCATCAACAATGACTGATTTTTTGGCCATTTTGATTATGGATCCACACATGGGATCTTTCTTTAGACCCATCAGGTGCTGATAATCTAAGCCACAGGCTCACACAGGGCCAAGAGGCTGATTCAGACACATCCCTTTACAACGCACTTAAGCAAAGAGCCACAGGTGATGCCCATTCATTTCCATTTGAAAACTGTTTTCTTCAGGCTTCACAAAAGCGTGGCCTGAGGCAAAGAACTTCCTGACATTCAGGGCAACAGAACAATAGGTAATCAAAAGGCCCTTTGCAGGGTTTCTCTACTGAGACTTTCCGGGTCACACTGATATCTGACTTTTCTGAGATGCTTGCCATTCTCTTCAGCTATCCAGTACATGTCCATGTCACAGTGGTTGGAGGTGGTACATATCCTGGATGCAAATGCATGAACCTATTCTGGAGAGTGGCTAGATTTCAGGAAGAAAACAGGAACTTAGGAAAATAGCAGGTGTTGCCCATCGATAAGGCAAGCCCTAGTGCATTCATAAATTGGGCAGGATGAATGCTGGGAAGCTTTCTACTTGACAGGAAACATCCATTGATGCATTCTCTTTTCTAATGTCTACAAGCACGGACACTGTGGGATACACAGACATAGAAACACTCGCCTTGTGAAACAACTTACTAGAAACAGTTCACTCCAAACCAAACAAACCGACTTCCCTGCCTATTCTCAGAACATGAGACAAAACCACAAACACACATCTACACCCACAAAGGCACCTCCTTCCCCAAGTAGGTCTCTCACTCTCCAGAGTATCCTCTGACTGCTGGGCCATACTATGTTCCCCCAATATGGCGTGTCCTGTCTCAGATCTGGTCTCCTTGTCCAACTTTGTGAAGTGTTCAGGAGCCAGCTGTGAGCCACTACCTGCTTTTTCAGGAAAGGCCCCTCTTCAGAGAACTCCTGGCATTTGGCCATCCTCACATCAGTAGGTACCAAGAAAGACTGACTCTGTCCTTGCTAAATTGAAGCAAGTGAGACACTGGGACTGGGACTGAGACTGACTCTGTGTGCCTGGCTTCATGGATCCCAAGTTCAGAGAGTTCCATTACCAAGGGATTGAGGTGAGGTCTCATCCTTCAGGAACTGAATTAGGTCTCTGCCTTGGCAACCACTTTATCCAAACAGTTGCTTTCAAGCGTACCATGAGAAGGAGGCTTACCCTATTTTCTGTGGCACTTTCACAAATTAGAATGGTATATCAACCATAGGCACCAAGGAACCGCTCTCCACGAAGGCCTGATTTGGTCCATCTTCTTTATATTTGGAAAAGAGCCTTTAGTCCAGGGAGCACTACAGTGAACCTCTGCACTAAAACTATTAGCAAGCACCTGATGGAGGAGGCCTCCATAGGTAAGTGGCTCCTTTATAACATCTGATATCCAGTTAAGGGAGATCTCTTCTGATGACAGAGATGTGGCACGGGGAGGCTCACATATACTTCTGTGCAGAACAGTAACGAGAATCATTCTGTCCTCTGTTCTGTTCTGTAGGGAATTCCTCTGGAACTGTAGAGAGGTGGCGATGAGCACGCACGCGCTTCTACCCTGGAGCTTTAGCAAGATGTTGCACTGTTCCCCTGTTTCTGTGTTTAGCCACCGGGTTTCTGTTTATTTGTGTTCTGTGTTCTATTTTTTGTTTTTTTGTTTGTTTGTTTTTGTTCGTTTTGTTGTGTGATTTTGGTGGTAAAAACTTAAGTATATTGGACATGAAAATCAGAAATAAAGAGAGTAAGCCTGACACCCCTTTGGACTGTGTTTTAAGGAACTGCAATGAACTTTATCCCCCTTTGCGAAGCAGGATGATAGAAGCCCCTAGCTGGCTGCCTGGAGCACACCCATTGCAGAGGGAAATGCCTGCTGGGGACCTAAGAACAGAGTATCTCCCAGGTTAACAAGTGAAACTCCTTTAAAACCCCTTGTCCCTCCAGATAAAGAGAGTCACAACTTTGGCAGAGTCCCCTGTGTTTCTCCTTTGTTAGCCAAGCAATAAACCTCCTTTTTTCTTTTTCTCAAAACCCAGTCCTCATTATTAAATTGGTATTAATTGGCTTCAAGGTCAGGAACCAAACTTTAAGTTACAAATCTTGTACCCCCCCTCCGCCCCGGAACTTTGTGAGACCTATCTACTGAAATGTTAGGAGATAGAGCATGCTTGGTGTGGAACTGAATCAGAAGAGCTAATCCTGTATGTAAAAGGAGAAACTGAGGGACTCCCAGCAGCTGCCAAAGCCCTGTTGATTCAGGGAATTACCTCCTTCCTTCCCTGCACTGTAAGGATTATGCCACCTCTGTCTTTTTAAAAAAAGAGAAAAAGAAAAAGGTGACACTAAATGCAGTAAAATCACCATGGAGACACTTTATTTTACATTTCAGGTTGCCCCTCTGTGAAAACATCTGGTCCCCTTGTGGGGACAGCTATGGTCCCACTGGTGTATGAGATTTTTCTCTTATCTGCTCTGGTTTAAAGGGTTCTCTCTGACAGCCATAGTCTGGACCTCCTTTTGGTCTGTATTGTGTCTTTCTTTCTGGCCCTTTTAGGCATGTGCAATAATGTGTTGATATTATAAATTGTTTTTGGGGAATGATCTTAGCTGAATGTGTGTCTAAATGATGATGTTTTATTTTAACAATCTGGTATCTGAATGGGTTTTTGAAGCATTGCACAATCTTGCAGTTAAAAGTCGGGTTTAGGTAATTGTTTAGTTTATGATTTCAGATAATTCATGCCAGAGAACTTAAATACTTACAATGGATAACTGAAGAACTCTACTGCCAAGTTGGCAAGAAACTTCCCAATCATACAGTCTTTTTTTTTCACCAATTTTGAATTGGGTAGCCTGGGAAAATGTCACTGTGTGTACCAGTGCATTAATTTGGACATGGATAGTAAATCATAGTATGGTGTCTGTTGACCAAACAAGATGTAAAGATATAAAATTTTGTGAATTGTATCTTAAACTTGTATCATAATTTTCAACATCCGAACCTGAAAATTATGGTTAAAATGCCTTAGTCCTGAGATGTCTGTTCAGAATAGCAGTTTTTTTCCTGCTCCTTCCAGACCTCAGCCATGACTTATGTTGAAATGCAAATGAAAGAAGCCTGCAAGCTTTGTAGGAGACTGATTTGAGATCTAAGGGAAAAAAAGGTAAATTGTATGGTATTTTCTAATTACTGGCAAGTCATTTTTTCTAGGACTCTTATTTTTTTCTGAGATACTTTATGTTTTTTGACCTCATGATTTTGAGCATACAGACCTAGGTTAATGTTTTTCTGATCAGTTCTATCTTTGACCAACTGTGGACTTCTTGAAACATTGCAATAAAGATTTCACCTGCGAAATGCTACGAGGCCTTTACTATTATTATGTGTGCACAATTTTGTTATGTGTTGTATGTCTATATATACATATGTCCGTATATCATATATATGATACATAAATTAACATATATAAGGAGTGCTCATAAAATAAAGCGCTCATAAAAACAAATTTTAAAAAGTGGATCCAAAGATCTTTAATTCACGTGATTTAAATGTTTCAAATTAAATTGGATAAAGAGATAAAAACAAATGTCTTTAAATTTAAGCTTACAAAGTTTTCTAGGTGTTCAAACATCTAACAAAATATTAACATCTACAAAATGTCTAATATGCCTTGGCTCTAGTACCTTTCCTTCAACATAAAAATGGTTTACACTGTTCAATACGTTTCTCTAACTTTTTGATAAATAAGCAAAGTAAATTTGATATGGGATTACTCATTCATGAGTACTTTAGTTAGATATCTGATTGATTTACTAAGATCTGTATTTTTTTTAGTAAACTCTGTATAAGATTGTAAAAATCAGTCATGTTTTAATGAGGCAAAAATTTCTTAAAACATAAGTTTACCCATAACATTGAGTTTATTAAGATTTACGTTTTCTAGAGCAAGCAACCATAAAAATTAAACAACTGATTAAATAAGAACTGTTATTTTAGAGCACTGTACTGCCATTTCTTTAAAAGCCAAACTTGATTAATGTAGAAACATAAATGTAATTGTTATGCTATTAATGTTTTCATATCTTACAGGTATGCAAGTCTGTAAGGTAGAAACCTTAAAAGAGCATTATATCAAGCTGGTGCTCTGAAGTTGTGTGGTAAAAAATATATTGTGGATTTATTTACCTGTTATCAATAAGATATGTAAATTTTTATGTTACTTTTTACATTGGGGAACAATTTAAATGTATTTTTAAGTTAATTAGAGCCTAATCTTTGTAAAGGTTAAAAACTTTCAGCATTTCTTTAATTCATGTTTTAAATGTGATATCATATGGTGTTAGCTAATGTTCATGTGACCTCAAACAATTTATGTAAACTTTGTCAAAAGATATTTAAAAATAAAGATCAGCTTTAGAATTAAAATACTTAAGATTTATAAAGAGCCCTGTCTTACCTGAGTTAAGGCTGTGTGTCCCATCTTACTACATGTGAGAATGACTATGAAACATGTAGGTCAGATAATATTTCTTTAAAGTTATGTTAAAAAGTTTTTTTTTTTATTGTCAATATTCCTAGGATCTCAAACAGGGGATATAATGTATAACTCAGCCAAAAAATTCAGGGAAGATATTACACGAACTAAGTATTTTTACTTTTGTTAATTTTAGTTTGAAATTTTCTTATAAGTGATCTAAAGATTCCCTGTTAGTGTTTTACAAATGCGTTGCTAAAAGAACACAACATGGGTTTATTCAAGATAATAAGTCATCAACTACAATACAGACAGAATAATACAGATCCCAATTAATAAAAAGGTAATTATAAAGTTATAGACATTAAAGCCCAGTACTCTTAATATAAGGCTGTTAAAATTTATTTGCTGGATGTTTAAGATTAGGATTTAAAATTAATGTTAAATGAAAAGGGCCAAGAAAACCAATATTTGGCTCTTGCCCTCTGAGTCAGTCTGAATCCAGGGAACAGGGGACTTCTCTAAAGAGCTTTGCAACTCTGAGCCACATAACCTCCTGATCAGGGAGATTAATGAGACCACTGGAGAACAGAAAGCCAATCAGTGCATTTGTTACAAAGAGGAGAGTCATCATAGAAAGGAGACATCCATGATGCTTCTGAGGGAAGCCAAATGGTCAAGCAAGACCTGGACCCACCTAGCGCAAATGGCACTAGCAGAACTGAGAATCTCTTCTCAAGTTTCCCCAGAATTGACTCCCATAAAAGGTCAGCTGACTGTTAACAATAGATGGAAACAAAAGTCAGTTTGACTGCTTCATCTTAAATACTTAGCAAAGACAGTTAAGACCAAAATACAGCCACTCCTGGGCATATTAAATAATAATAATAATAATAATAATAATAATAATAATAATAATAAAATTTTAAGGTATGCACTTTATCTTATCCTCCCAAAACAAGTAAGACTGGAGGCTACAAAGAAGGATTCTCACACAGGAATGCCTAATACTTATAAAAAGAGACTATCAAGAAGAGCTGCCACAGGCAGAAGTTTTCAGTTTAAGACCTACAGATATTCCTAACCTACAAAGGTAGGCTTGGTGTTTGCTAGTACGATTATCCAGCCCTGAGTAACAGAATTAAAGGTTTCTCTATTAGACGCAGAGGTCATACTAGTAAAAGGATTTTACAAGATCAGATGACATTAAATTATTAAACTGTGTCTTATTGGGAGGGCCAACTGTAACACTTAAAGTTAAATATTAAGTTGACAGTCCTGATAACTGGGGATATTAAAGACTGGTGAGGGAATGTCTATACAGTGACATGTTCTAGCTGCTGCAACATTTATCCAGTACTCATGGTTTTTGTTTCACTCATAGAAGAACCCATTCACAGATGACTTTACAACCTGTTCTTCCCCAACCTGACTTCAAACCGAACTGACTTCTAAAAGGCAACTCATGTCTCTCAACTGACTTCTAATAGGCAACTCATGTCCCTCACGCCGAGCCCACTTACGTCACCCTGTCTCAGGACAGAAGAAGAAAAAATTAGTGATGCCACTCTTCTTACAACAATGGAGAGAAAGATAAATAGACTATCAATATAAGTAATTAAGAAGGGTAAAATCAGCGAGATCGGGTTTGGGTGAGTTCTAAAAATTTGGAGACTCTTACCTGAGGGATTAAAATTTCCTCAGTGCTCTTCCCATAATCTCTCAAAGATTTGAAAGGAACACAGAGAAAAGGGGGGAATTGTAGACCCAACCTGATCTTTTATTAAAATTGGGAGCCATCATGCCACAAAGCCATGAAAAGATAATTTTGGCTTTACCATTAATTACTTCAAATTCTGAACCTGCGTGGAATGCCTGCCCGCGCCTTGAACTCACACATGCCTGGCTCTCTGACCAGATAGCAGCCCTCTCTGAAACTTTAGTGACACATCATAAATATTTGCCTTCTCTGGCAAGACAACAACCCTCTCTGAGGCTCTAATGGTCCTCATGAATTCTCATGTAGGGACAGCAAAAAAATTGTAAACTACCTTTAGTGTGATGTTTATCAGAGTTCTGTTATCTGTAACCCCCCTTTTGTGTAACTTTCTGGGCTATAAAGCTGGGCTGTAGGAAAGCTGGGGTTGCTGTCTTGTTCCCTTCGTTTTGGGAGGGAGAGGCAGCATGGCCGGTGGAAATAATAAGCTTAATTTTATTTGATTTTAATTTGAGTCAGTGGTCTTTTCTAGCGTCCTGGTCTAACAGGTAAACACTCCAAAAACATGGAGCTCTGCCGGCCTAAAGACTTCTTGAGAAACTTCCTCTGAGTTTGGGCACTTGAAATATATGTTGTTGCAAGGAGCTTTAGCTTCCTTTCTAGTGACACCATAAAAGCTGGGTCTGCATCTACGTGACCTGGAGAACATGGTTTCTTGTATTCTGATGAACATGAGGCAGCAGTGCTGAATATTCTATTTGTAGGTAAACTGTGGCCACTTGGTGCTAAGTGTCTCCCCGTGTGAACTGTGAAGCCATTTGGTAATCCTCCACTTTTTGTGGTGTTTCTTGCTGCTGCACTGGTAGTTTGGTATTTGCTTCATGAAATACAATGAGTTCAACTGGGACCCAGTATTAGAGGGAGTTCTGTCACTTGTGGTGGGTCAGGGTCTGCAGGAGAATGCAACAACCAGGCTTCTATCTCACAAAGCTTGCCCCTTTGTCCATAGAAATCTGACTCTGAACTTTGCCCGGAAACCTCTCCATATAACAAGAAGGGTCTGCTGGCTGCACCATATCAGTCACAAGCCATTTTGAAGGCAATGGAAAATCCTCCTGGCCACACCACAGCTGTATTATCACACACCTGCCCACCACTGCAAAAGGCCCACTACTCAGCAGGGTCCAACTTACTGGCATCTTTGTTCTACACCATTTTCATGAAATACCGTCAATCATGGCATTCTCTTGTACACTCATGACCAGGAAAAAGACATCCAAAGGTTCTCCAGTGCCACCTGGTTAAGGGAATTTAAAAAATTTTATTGTATTTATCTAGCCATTTTTCAAGGATGAAGTTGGAGGCACTGTGGGTTTCAGTTCAGTAGTGAGACACTACCTGCTTTCTCAGGAAAGACCCCTCTTCAGAGCTCTCCTGGAATTTGGCCATCCTCACATCAGTAGTTACCAAGAAAGACCGATTCTGTCCTTGGTAAATCCAAACATGTGTGGCCACTGGGACTGTGACTGGGAATGCCTCTGGGTGCCTGGCATCCTGGATCCCAAGTTCAGAGAGTTCCATCACCAAGAAAATGATATAGGTCACTTCCTTCAGGAACTGAATGAGGTCACTGCCTTGGCAACCTCTTTGTCCTAACAGTTGCTTCCAAGTGTCCCAATAGATGGAGGCTGCCCCTACTTCCTGTGACACTTTCACAAGTAAGAATGGTATATCAAACATAGGCACCCGTGAACAGCTCTCCACACAGGCCTGGTTTGGTCCATCTTCTCTACATTAAGAAGAGATAGACTGCTTCAGACATACCCCTTCATCCTGACCTGTTTTTTTTTTTTTTTTTTTTGTCATGAAAGATGACTTTTGCTCTCTCAGGTCCTTCATAGCTTTCTATATCTTCCCCAGGGTTCACTTCTGCATGGACCTTTGAGGTTCTCAGCAGGTGGAAGATCTCTTACATTTCTATATAAGACCAACTCTGTCCTTGCTTTTCTGTAAAGTTAGATTGAGGAAACAAAGTATGGTTAGGGTTAATAACATGTTTGATTTGGGTTAGGAATCATTCTGCTGCATGAATAATGGTATTGGGAACCTGCAATATTTATAAGTATATATAGAGGTGAAATATATGTATGAAAACACAAATCTAGGTAAGATTTGAAGCCCAAAAGGGCATTGGATCCTTGATTGGGATACTTCACTCGGAATTATGTTGTGCACATGTGTCTCAGATAAATCTATACATTATGGCATAGGACCTTGTACCTTGGATAATTGAATGTCGAAGAGAACATCCAGTCAAAAAAGGATAGTTGGTAGGATTAGGAAGATAGTTGGTAGGATTAGAAAAAAAGAGTGAGTATAGGATTTGGACAAAAAGTTCTTTAGCAATAGGGTTTCAGGTAGACAGAAAATGTAAATGTCAGCACATGTGAAGAGTCAGTCACAATGATGAACTGGGGAAAATATGTAGGAAAGCAGATATCATTAGAGACATTAGGAAATCAGGCAAATGATGAAGTGATTGATAGGATTAGACATTTTCAACAGGCTTGAGGTTGAATACATAATCTTAGGAAGAAACAAATATGTAGTCACCAATAGGATTGACATTTGAGAGCATTAGGCAACCTGGACATGGGTGATTTTCATAATCCATACTCACATTCCATTTAGGCTTTGGTACAATTGTAAGTGTGACTTTGCATTTTGTTGACAGAATATATATGTAGATCAGGTGACATGAGTCTTTCTTGCACCATTTCTGGGAGCAATATTTAGAAGAGATATAAATTAGTATTGGGGGCACAAATAGGTGTACCATGTGTGAATATATAATATAACTGATTCCAACTTTAGAAATTGGAATAAATTGATATCTGAAAATACACAGGAAATGTCATATTGACATACATACATTCATTCCAACCAGTTATACATCTAATGGTAATATTAGGGTTGTGGTTTATCATAAAGTGTGTGTGAGTTTTGCTTCAAAATTGATTATGGAAATCGAAAATAATGTGTTTGGAAAGAAGTCTCAATAAATAACCAGTCAAAAGCAAGGAGGAATACATGTGTACTGAAGCAGGAAGTGATTGAATGTGTTTCAAATGTCTTTAAATTTGTGAACTTGTGGATGAAATGTATATACTATGATGTACAAAAACTGAAGAAATAGTAATGTACCAGTGTTAAATAAAAATGAACGTCAAAATACACATCATGCCCCTTTGGAATCTACTTGCATTGATGTTAAATTGGGTCAGTTACAGTAGAAATATAAGGATTTGTTTGCACCATTCAGTGAAGTGAGTTTTCAGTACTAGAAAACAAATATGTATTTCAGGTGGATGAATATTTCTGAAAATAATCGTATAAAAATTTGATTATAAAACCACATACATGAGCATGAGTGAATTATTTAGGGAGTGTATAATAGGACACATATATTTTATATTTGGAAAAATCTAGACAATATATATATATATATATATATATATATATATATATATATATATATATATCACAGAGAAACATTAGAAAGTAGCAATATATATGCCAATCAAAATTCATCGTGAAATATATATCATCCACCGATCCAAAAATATTAATTTTACTGAACATGGATTTATGTATAATGTTGTTCAACTAAAAATCTCACTCATAGTTTGAATTTTCAGTTCCAAAAGCATTTAGGAGGGGTGATCTCTTCTCATACTTTGTTTCTGCTAAGTTAGCCACCTCACAAAAATGTACGTGTGATACCAGGTAGGATTTTTTATGTGCATATAAAAATACATGTGCTGAATTGGCTACAGAAAAAAGGAGACAGAAATTCACATATGTGTTAACTTTAAAAACACATGGAGTACTATTTCAACAAACAATTGACAAGATTTATAACTCCTACACTATATCATGCAAAAGGCAAGACCAACTATACACCATGCCTCCTCTGAACTGCTTGTATTAATATTATGTTTGGGTTATTTGTCTCCATCATATTAGGATTAGTAGTCAGAGTCTATTAGGGTATGGGTTACTGACAGGGATTCAGTATTTCGAATGGAAAATTGGAAAATGAATCCAATGTGTATGTAAATATGTGCTACACAAAAATCTTCCCACTCTCATCCAGAACAATACCTTGACAACACCTTCACCCCATGTAAGACACAATTAGAGGAGAAGAGTTAGAAAATCCATGAATACATATCTGGAATGGAATGCGATCAGGAGTTCACAACCTTGGAAGTGTTAGAGGAGTTTCCAAAAGTAAGGGACAGGGTAAACACTTCAAAAACATGGAGGTCTGTTGTCCTAGAGACTTCTTGAGATACTGCCTGTGAGGTTGGGCACTTGAAATATATGTTGTTGTCACGTGCTTTAGCTTCCTTTCTAGTGAAACCATAAACCTGGGCATCTATGTGACCTGGAGGACATGGTTTCTTATTTTCCAATGAACATGAGACACCAGTGCTGAATTCTCCCTTTGAAGGTAAACTGTGGCCCCTTGGGGCTAAATGTCTCTAGTGTGGACTATGAAGCCATATGGTCATCCTCTATTTTCGTGGTGTTTCTTGGTGCTGCACTGGAAGTTTGGTATTTGCTTCATGAAATACAAGGAGTTCAACGGGGACACAGTGTGTGAGGGATTTCTGTCACATGTGGTGGGTCAGGGTCTGTAGGAGAATAAAAGAACCAGGCTTCTATTCCACATAGCTTGCCCTCTTGAACATAGCAACCTGATTCTGAACAATGTCCTGAATCCTCTCCATGTAACAAGATGCCTTTACATATAAGGGTCTGCTGGCTTCACCATGTCAGTCACAAGCCATTTGGAAGCCAATGGCATATCCACATGGTCCCACCACTTATGTTTTATCACACACATGCCCACCTTTGCTCTTGGCCCACTAATCAGCAGGATCCAACTTTCTGGCATCTCTGTTAAACACCATTTTCATAAAAACCAGTCAATCAAGGCACTGTCTGGTATACTCATTGTTGGGAAAAGTATAAACGGCAGCCATACCCCAGAAAAAAAAACCCAACATGGCGCCTAAGCACTTCTTCTTCCTACATTCTTCTTTTCTGCAGTGGTGCGAAATGTTCCCGCCCGTGTGAACTCTTCTGCTGGCGAATATTTCAAACCTTGCTGGCCGGGAATCTTAGCCCCAATAAGAACTAATTCCTGGGCTCCGGAGCTGATATCTGAAAGAACTTGCCAATAAGCGGATTGTCTGCCATTTATCTAAGCCCTCCAATCTCCTCCTTAGTTCTATATAAGCACACAGCTTTTTGCAATAAAATTGGAATTCTCCCGGTGAAGTGCCTTTGCGTGGGGAGTTCTTTCATTCTGGTGCCCCGTGTGAGGATATGGGTGAGCTCTTTCCAACAAGAGCCCCATCCACTGCTCCACCGTGGCACTCTGCCCTGGTCTGCTCTTTTCAGACGCAGGCTTCCTGCACTCACCACTGATTTGTTGTATGTAAGCTTCCCCTGACCCCGGCTTGCCAACTCCCTTCGGGCTACCGCTGGCTTTGTGACCATGATCGTCTGTCACACTCTAGACGCCTGGTAGGGGGGAGGGAATTCCTCCCACTAAGACCTTTACTGGTTGCAGTGGACCCTCTGGTGATCCGTTTCCCTTTGGGGTGTGAGGCTTCTGAGTTTACATGAGAGGCTCTGTGGTTTTTCCTCCTCTGCTGCTGCTGCCGCTGCTGGCTAGAGTTGCTGTTTCCTGCGGGCCTGCTGTGTCTGGCTGAAGCTGCCTCTCTGCTCGGGGAAAACTGAACTCCCATCCTGGAACTGCATTCTGTTGGAGCCGGAGTTCTGTTTTCATTACTTACTTCTTCTGCTGCGTTCGAAAACTTTCCTGATGTCAGGTTGCCCGTGGCTCCGAACCCATTGGGTCTCACAGATCGCACTTCACTGGTGACGATCAGGTAGTGCCCTCTGTATTTCCTCATGATGGCTGGTCATTTTGGGGATGCCCACCTGACCCCCATTCGCCCTGAGCGCTTCCTGGAGTCTGTTCCAGGCCGGGTTTTCTCTTTGTCTCTCTTGCTTACACTTATTCTCTCTCTCTCTCTCTCTCTCTCTCTCTCTCTCTCTCTCTTCCATCTCTCCCTGTGACTGTGGACACCTCTTTATCTGTACCTGAAACCTCACCTCTCAAAAGTTTAATAAAAAATCTGGCCACACTCTCCCTCACACCAGACATCAAGCCCAAACTTCTAATCAAATTCTGTACCCAAGATTGGCCTACATATCCACTGGATAATGGCAATCATTGGCCTCCAGAAGGCTCCTTAGATCCAAACCTCCTCTTGGACCTTTTTAATTACTGCCAGCATCTGAAAAAGTGTAGTGAGATTCCCTGTATTGAATGTTTTAGCCTTCTCGCACAGCACCCTGTCTCTGCTCCTCCTGCCCTCCCTCTCAGGTCCTTCTTGCTTGCAAACCCCTCTCTTCCCCTAGTTCTACTCCTGACTTCGCAGATTCTTCCTCATTCGACCCAGCAGATCAACCCCCACCTTATCCCCCAGCCCCAACTGACCCTTCTCTCCCGCAAAATCCTCCTCTTCCTCTGCCTGATTCCACGGATCCTCAACCTTCCATTTCATCCCCCTCCCTTCCCCACTCTTCTGCCTGCTCCACCTCCTCCTCTTCCACAGAGACATTCCCTTCCCCTCCCTCTCCTTCCTGTCCACCGCCTGCCTCTTTCAGTCCTCCTGTTATCAGGTCTAAGGGACTCCTTCCCACGCCCAAGACAATCGCACCCCTTCATGAGGTAGCTGGTCCCAAGGGTGTCATCAGAGTCCACGTGCCCTTCTCCATGTCGGACATTACTCAGCTAGAGAGGAAGTTAGGCTCTTTCACCACTGACCCCACCACTTACATTCGGGAGTTTCAATGGGTACTGCAAGCATATAGCCTCACTCATCATGACATCTACATGCTCTTGGCCAATAAACTTCTCCCCAAGGAAAGGCAATGGTTCTGGGAGCTAGCCCAAGCCCATGCTGATGAAAATCATAGGACCAATCATAACCACCCACAGGCCCTCATGCTGTCCCAGAGCAGGATCCCCTATGGGCTTACAGTCTAGTGACCTTTTTACATCCTGCCTCTTGGCGGGACTGAAAAAGTCCACCCGCAAGGCTGTTAACTTTCAAAAGATGCAGGAGGTCATTCAAAGGAAGGAGGAAACACCTTCAGAATTCCTGGATAGACTAACCAAGTCCCTTCAGCAGTACACAAACCTCGACCCAGAAACCCCTGATGGCCGTCATGTCTTAATGACATATATTCTGGCCCAAAGCTACCCTTACATTAAAGCCAAGCTTAAAAAGTTTGAACAGGGCCCTGCTACTCCTCAGACCAAAATCCTCGCTGTCACTTTCAAGGTTTTTCATGGTAGAGAGGATGAAAGTGAATTCCGTAGGCAGAGGGCTGAAAATGCCAAATTCCAAATGTTGGCCCAGCTCATTCAGAGAAGGCCATCACCATGCCGTCCCAATATGACCCCCCCTGGAGCTTGCTTCAAATGAGGTAAGGAGGGACATTGGACCAGGAATTGTTCTTCGCCGAGGACACCCTACAACCCCTGCGCAAAATGCCATCAAAGTGGACACTGGGGGGCAGACTGCCCAACAACCCAGAAGGAAGGTTGGTCTGCTGCCCAGCAACCCCAGCCTCACCTGGGCTTGGCAGAGGAGGATTGATGGAGTCCTGGGCCTTCCCTCCAGACTATTACCATCAAGAATCAAGAGCCTAGGGTCACCTTCCTGGTGGATGGACGCTTCATTAACTTCCTCTTGGATACTGGTGCCGCTTTTTCGATTTTGAGGGAGTATTAGGGTCCTACCACACCCTCAAAAACTCCTATTGTCAGGGTAGGAGGTAAAAAGATTTTTCCTCAAACCCCCCCCCCAATCATGTTATATGCAGCGATCCCTTTTGTCCTTCACTCACTCCTTTCTTGTTATGAGCCATTGCCCCATTCCCTTTCTGGGAAGGGACATACTCTCACTATTAAAAGTCACCATTCACTTATCAACCCACACCTCTCCTACCTCTCATTTCCTCATGATATTCCTAGGGGCAGATACACCTCCTTCATGCACTCTCCCACGACTATCTAAACCATTTAACCCTGAGGTTTGGGACACAATTACACCCTTTATGGCTAAATGCAGTTCTATTCATATTGTCTTACGGGACCCTTCAAGATATGTTAGTCAACCACAATATCCACTTACAACCACATTTCTCCTTGGATTAGAACCCATCATCCAGGATTTATTATGAAAGGGGTATCTTAGGCCTACACACTCTCCTTTCAACACACCCATTCTGGCAGTTAAGAAACCTAACGTGTCCTACAGGCTGGTTCAAGAACTTCGCCTTGTCAACTCCTCTGTGGACCCCATCCACCCGCTAATGCCCAACCCTTACACCCTCCTCTCTCAGATCCATGCCACTACTACTCACTTCTCAGTCCTAGATTTAAAAGATGCATTCTTTTCTATTCCCCTGTTCTCAGAATCTCAGGATATCTTTGCTTTTTCATGGACTGACTCTCACACCCGCCATTCTCATCAGCTTACCTGGACTGTCCTCCCACAGGGATTCAGGGATAGCCCCCATCTCTTTGGCCAATTTCTTGCCCAGGACCTCACATCCTTTCACCTGACCTGTCCTGACTCTACTCTACTTCAATATGTCTATGACCTTCTTCTATGTAGTCTTTCTGGAACACTCTCAATCCCACACCGCTCAGCTTCATAAATTCCTAGAAGACAAGGGATATAGGGAGTCTCCCCACAAGGCCCAGGTTTCCCAGTCTTCGGTCACCTATCTTGGTTTTTGCCTTACACCCGGGAAAAAGGAAATAACACTGGATAGGAGGCAACTCCTCTGTGATCTTTCAGTGCCCTATACGAAAGCCAAAATACTATCATTCCTAGGATTAGCAGGTTATTTTAGGGCCTGGATCCCAAATTATTCTCTTCTCTCCAAACCCCTGTATGACCTAGCAAAGGGACCCCCTAGTGAATCTCTTGCCTCCTTTCCCATCTACCACTTCCGCAGGCTTCAGCAACTCCTCTTAAAGGCACCTGCCCTTCACCTTCCAGATCTTTCAAGAACATTTCATCTATATGTCCATGAAAAAGGGGGGCAAGCACTTGGGGTCTTAGGTCAAAACTATGGGCGTACATTTGCACCTGTGTCATATTTGTCCAAGCAACTAGACCCTACCATCCGTGGGTGGGCCCCTTGCTTAAGAGCTCTGGCTACTGGACAAATTTTACACAAAGAAGCCTCTAATCTGACTTTTGGGGCCCCTTGAACTATCCACTCCCCACATCACTTGAAGGATCTTTTAGCTTAAAAGGGCCTTCAAACTCTCCCTACATCCAGATTTCTGTCGCCCCTCACTTCCTTTCTGGAAAACCCTAATATTATTTTCCTCCCCTGCTCTGCACTGAACCCTGCCTCACTGCTCCCAATGACTCCCATGTCTCACATACCAACTCATAATTGCTTGGAAACCTTAGATGATTTCCTCCCCTGTCATTCTTCCATTTCTGAGAGACCACTCAGCAAGCCTGACCTTATCTGGTTTACTGACAGCAGTTCCTTTAGGGAGAACGGAACTCATTACTCTGGATACGCTGTATTTTCAGCCACTGAGATTATAGAGGCCAAAGTTTTGCCTTCAGGAACTACAGACAAGTAGGCTGAACTTATAGCATCCACTCGTGCCTGCCTTCTAGCACAAGGCAAATCCCTCACCCTCTAAACTGATTCAAAATATGTCTTCCATATCTTATTATCCCATGCTGATATTTGAAAGTAGCGAGGCCTACTTACCACCAAAGGTAATGCGATCACTAATTCAGCTTTTATAACCAATCTAATAGAGGCCACTTACCCACCCAGTTGGGAGTTGTCCATTGTAGGTCCCATCAGAAGGACGGCTTTCTTATCACTGAGGGCAATGCCAAAGCTGACCAGGCGGCACGAATGGCTGCTACCACTTTCAATTATGGCCTCCATGGGGGACATATAATGGCCACTTTAGACAGCTCATCTGAAGCCCCTACGTCTTTCAGTAAGAACAAGAATCTTTTCAAGTTCCTTCATACTCTATTCCTTTCCAATTCTCAGTCTTTGACCCTCTTTTTACAGAGTTTCTTTTCCCTCACCCCCTCTGACAAGCCATGCTACAGAATATAGCCTCTAATTGTCAGATCTGTCAGCGGACCAACCCTCATACTCCTTTAAGGCCCAAACCTTTCCCTTTCCACCAAGCCCGGGGACACATTCCCGCTGCTGACTGGCAGGTAGACTTCACCAACATGCCCACAGTATGGCGCACTAAATACCTCCTTGTCTTTGTGGACACTTTCTCTGGTTGGGTTGAGGCATTTCCCACTTCCAATAAAAAGGCTTCCACTGTAGCTTCAATCTTACTGACAGACATCATCCCCAGGTTTGGTATGCCCACTTCCCTACAATATGACAATGGCCCTGAGTTTACTTCTAGGATCACACAAAAGGTCTCTCAAGCCCTCTCCTTCAAGTGGCATTTCAACTGTCCATATTTCCCCCAGGCTTCAGGGAAAGTGGAAAGGGTAAATCGTACTCTAAAGGAAGTCCTTACCAAATTGACAATGGAATTAAACATAGACTGTTTCAAACTCCTTCCCTTGGCTTTGCTTCGAATCAGAGCTCTCCCTAAGAAACCATCTTTACTGTCTCCTTTTGAAATAATGTATGGAAGACCTCTTATAACCCCTGGGTTGGTCATTTCACAAGGACCTCTCACCCGAGATTTGTCTTTGCCTCTCTTGCTCCATCTCCGCTCGGAACTCTGGAAATATCAGGACTGGCTTCTTCCGGACCCAGTCTCCTCTCCAAACACTCCTCCCTTAACACCTGTTAGTCTAGTCTATTATAATACCCCAGAGGAGAAAGGGACTCTTGCCGCAAAATGGGAAGGCCCCTATCCTGTCATTCTCTTTACCCTTACCGCCGCCAAACTCTCCTTACCAGACAACTGTCTCACTCCCTGGATTCACATGTCTAGGTTGAAGCCACATCACCAGGAGGCCCCACCTGCTGAAGACAGGGCCACCCCAGAGGAACTCCAAGAATCACCTACTGAACCTCCCCTTTACTCCTGCTCTCCATACCCATCTCACCCATTTTAGTTGTGGCTCACACGGTTTTCCTTGCAGCCCAATTCCTCTTAAAGAAGGCACAATGAGCTCTCCCAACACCCTAGTCTTCTCTAACTGCTTGTTTTTTGTGCTCTGCTTATTTTCTGTGCTCTGTCAGGACTGGTCTTCACCCTCCTCACCTACCATGCATTTATTCACTTTTCGGGAACGATACTCAGAACATGGCATGCAGAAGGTCTGCGCAGTGGATGCAACTACTTGCTTCATCCACAACTGCACCTCTATTTCCCTAAAATTGTCACCTTCAAGGACCTTCGTCCCTGGTAGCTGGAACTGGCCTTTCATTTGCTTCCTTTTTGATCAAACAAAAGACTATTGTCATTGGTGGCCTGAGATATATAATGGGTGCCCCTATTGGTCATGCATGTTCCATGATGAACGTGGTAGCTATTCTTACCACTCATTTGGTTACCCTGAAGGGTGGACTTCTAGTTACATAAAGTGGCATAAAGGCTCTTCATCCAGTAACAATGGATGGTATACTTTAGATAAACCTGACCCCAAGGCCAAACGATGGGGCTATGTTGAATTTGCTGTCTATGCTCGGACAACCTCAGTCAGACCCACAGGGTGGATGACTATTGGCCGCACCCTGATTACGCAACCTAAGGCAACCATCCAGCTAGTCGAACACATTAAGGACTCAGAATCAAAACTTCGAGATCATATCCATAGCTCATCCAAAAAGGATTCAGAGCCTTCAACCCTCTCAGGTCCCCCTCCCACATGGCTCAATTTGCTACACCAAACTTTTTGATTATTAAACTCCACCCCTCTTTCTGTGCCTACTTCTCAGTGCTTTCTCTGTGCTTCACTTAGTCGTCCACTTCTAGCAGCAGTCCCATTAGCGGCAGGAAATATTCCAGCAAAACCCTACAATTTCTCTAAAAAGGACAACCCCTACATGTGACACGTATCCCACTGTGGGAAAGTTATTCCACCAATACATTATTTCCTTTCATCTGTTTCCACCTGCCAGTAATGAATCCTTTACCCATTTGTTCCTTGAGCTACAGCACTCCATAGAGCCCTGTGTTTATGCAACATGGACATTTCCTCTGGGGTAATGGTTCTTTAAGTACCTCAACCATCAATGTCTCTGGCGCCTGTTTCTTGGTTACTGTAGTTCCTCAGCTATCTTTGTATACTCCCACCGAATTCTGACAGTTGGCCCTACCTTCCCGCACCCGTAGGGTAGTCTTTTTGCCGGTTCTGGTAGGCCTCATTTTAACAACCTCAGTGATGGGTCTCAGACTCTCTGGTGGAGCTATAGGTCATGCTCTATGGGATCCAATGACCTTCAACAAAAACTGCAGGAAACACTCAATACCATGGCTGAGTCTCTGGGTTCCTTGCAGCGGCAGGTTACTTCATTGGCACAAGTGGCTTTACAGAACCAAAGGGCAATTGATCTTCTCACTGCAGAAAAAGGGGTTACATGCCTATTCCTCAGAGAGGAATTTTGCTATTATGTTAATGAATCTGGGCTAATAAAAAAAAATGTTGTTAAATTGCAGGAATTATCGACCCAATTGCTCAAACCTACCTCCTCCAATCCCATAACGGGGTTCTTCCAATCCTATCTTGCCATGTACTTACTACATATCTTGGGTCCCCTTATTTGGATGCTCCTTTTTTGTGCTCTCTTGCCCTGCATAATGAAGTGCCTTCAAACCCAACTGCATAAAATTCCTAATCAAACTTTCAACCAGCTTTTGCTTAGTCACTACCAGCCTCTGATGACCGATGAATCCCCAACATCTCCAAGAGAACAGTTCACTCAGTGATGAAGCTCACTACCAGGCACGATGGAATGCAACGGGTATTAGACAGCGGGAGACAACGAGCTCGGAGAACCTCTTAATCTGCCATCCTGGATTCATAGTCTTTACCACCTTCTAAGCTTTCTCATGGCCCTTGGCCTCTTCTATGTCAGTCCCCCCACATGGAACTTCTGCCAAAAATTGACATTTGCTTTAATTTTTATCTTCATTCTGTTTTTATTCGCTCTGTTCTTCTTCAGGTGCTGGCGACACCATGTCCAGGCAACGCTTCCAGTATTTCCTTGAGTCTCTGTTACAGGACCAGTGGCTGATACCAACAATCTCTTCCATCCAGGACTGGTTCCATGCCATCGACATCTTTGGCTTCAGGGAACATTCATTGACTTCACCCCTATGAAAATAGCTATCTATAGCCACTGGGTTTTATTTCTGGCTGCCATGATATCCCCATACCTGCCCCCTGAGCATTCCTCCACTTCTCTTTCTAGGCCCCACACCAGCCCCACACAGCAGGAAGCAGCCAGATATGACAAACGATGCCCCACTTCCTAAGAAAACAAAAAGGGTGGAATGTTGGGAAAAGAATAAATGGCAGCCATACCGCAGAGAAAAACCCCAACATGGCGCCTAAGGACTTCTTCTTCCTACCTTCTTCATTTCTGCAGTGGTGCAAAAAGTTCCCGCCCTTGTGAACTCTCCCGCCAGCGCCAATTTCAAATCTCACTTGTGGGGAACCTTAGCCCCAATTAGAACTAATTCCTGGGCTCTGGAGCTGATATTTGAAAGAACTTGTCAATAAACGGGTTGCTGCCATTTATCTAAGCCATACCATCTCCCCCTTAGTTCTATATAAGCACACAGCTTTTAGCAATAAAATTGGAATTCTCCCGGTGAAGTGTCATTGCGTGGGGAATTATTTCACTCATGTTCAGCAACAGGATATCCAAAGGTTCTCCAGTGCCACCTGGTAATGGGAATTTCAGAAATTTGATAGTATTTATTTAGCCATTTTTGAAGGATGAAGTTGGAGTCACTGTGCGTTTCAATTAATGCAGGAACCATTATGTGGTGAGGAAGCTCATTTAAATGAAATCTCTGGAGAAATCTCACAGGCAAGGCTTCCCAAAAAGTGGCCAAAAGGTCACATGAAGCCAGGATCATTGAGGTCTACAATATGAGTTCCATTTGTGTTTAGATTCTCAATTATGGCTTCCAAGTCTTTCAAAATAAAATCATGTGATATCCTGGCTGAGATTCTCACTGCACTGTGGAAAGACACCCTGGCCCTCGATCTCAGTTTTCAAGGGCGCATCTCATGCGTGGCCTCCTAAAATTCCAACACATTTCATGGCAATACTTCTTTGAGGTAAATTCCAGAACTCAGTCTCTAAGAGGAATCATGCCAGAATTCAAGCCCAGGTGGATCCAGTTATCTCTTCCAACCGCCAAACAAATGACCACAATTAAAACCAAACACTCCCACATGGCCCTCATCTTCTTCCATATAGACACTTATCATAACCTCTGGCTGGAGTTTTTCATGAGGGGTGCAGCCCAAGACAGTGTCAAAAATAAGCTCCCTTGCCCCTCATTTGCCTAAAGTCAAGGTGGCCTGGACACCCATCCGGTGAACCAGGAGTGATCAGATAGGCCAGCTGTTAATACTGCTCTGCATCTCCAATTTGAGGCCTACTGACTGTCAGTTATAGATTCTTTATATGATTTGGAGCCATGAGAAAACCCAAAAACCTATGGGTTAGCCTCTGCAGGGCTGTGCATAACTCATTTGAACCAAAGGATCCGTATTCTCAGTTGATGGTGGTCAGGAACCTTACAAATGAATGCGAGAGACTTCATTCACAATAATTGCTCTTTTGGCCATTTTGGTTTTGGATGCACACATGGGATCTCTCTTTACATCCATCAGGTGCTGAGAATCTAAGCCACAACCTCACACAGGGCCAAGAGGCTGATTCAGACACATCCCTTTCCAAAGCAATTAAGCAAAGAGCCACAGGTGATGCCCATTAATTTCCATTTGAAAACTGTTTTCTTCAGGCTTCACAAAGGGGTGGCCTGAGGCAAAGACCTTCCTGACATTCAGGGAAACAGAACAATTGATAAGCAAAAGGCCGAAAGCATGGTTTCTCCACTGAGACTTTCTTGGTCACACTGATATCTGAGTTTTCTGAGATGCTCGCCATTCCCTTCAGCTATCCAGGACATGGCAATGTCACAGAGCTTGGAGGTGGTACATATTTTGGACACAAAACCATGAGACTATTCTGGAGAATGGTGAGAATTCTGGAAGAAACAGGAACTTAGGAAGGTAGCAGGTGTTGCCCATGGATAAGGCAAGCTGCAGTCCATTCATAAATTGGGCAGGATGAATGCCGGGAATCTTTCTACTATACAGGACATATCAATTGTTGCATTCTATTTTCTAATGTCTACAACCACGGACACAGTGGGATACACAGAAATAGAAACACTTGCCTTGTCCAACGACTTACTAGAAGAAGACCACTCCAAATCAAACAAACCGTCTTTCCTACCTATTATCAGATCATGAGACAAAACCACAAAATCACACCCACCCCACAAAGACACCTCCTTCCCCCATGTAACTCTGTGACTATCCGGAGTTTCCTCTGAGTGGTGGGCCATACTATGTTCCCCCAAAATGGCCTGTCCTATCTCAGATCTGGTCTCCTTGGCCAACTCTGTGAAGTTGTCAGGAGCCTGCGGTGAACCACTACCTACTTTCTCAGGAAAGGCCCCTATTCAGAGCTCTCCTGGTATTTGGCCATCCTCACATATGTAGGTACCAAGAAAGACTGACACTCTCCTTGGTAAATTCAAACAAGTGAGCCTACTGGGTCTGGGACTGGACTGGCTCCAGGTGCCTGGCTTCCTGGATCCCAAGTTAAGAGAGTTCCATCACCAAGGAAGTGAGGTAGATCACTTCTTCAGGAACTGAATGAGGTCATTGCCTTGACAACCACTTTGTCCTAACAGTTGCTTTCAAGAGTCCCATGAGATGGAGGCTGCCCCTACTTCCTGTGACACTTTCACAAGTTAGAATGGTATATAAACCATGGGCACCCGGGAACAGCTCTCCACCTAGGACTGTTTTGGTCCATCTTCTCTACATTAAGAAGAGAGAGGCTGATTTATACACATCCATTCATGCTGACAAGGTTGTTTGCCATTGAAGATGACTTTTCTCTCTCAGGTCTTTCGTAGCTGCCAACATCTTCTCAAGGGATCATTTCTGCATGGACCTTTGATGTTCTCAACAGGTGGAACATGCCCTACATTCCTGTATATTAAGAGCAACCCTGTCCCTGCTGTTCTGTAAAGTTCGATTGAGAGAACAGTGTATGGTTTGGGTTAGTAACATGTTCAATTTGGGGTTAGGAATCCTTCTGCATGACGAATAATGGTATTGGGAAACTATGATACTTACAAGAATATATAGGTGAAATATAAGTATAAAAACAGAAATCTAGGGAAGATATGAAGTCCAGAAGGGCATTGGGCCCTTAATTGGCACACTTAGCTTTGAATTATTTTCTGCAAAAATGTCTCAGATAAATCTATATACAATGGCATAGGAGCTTGTACCTTGGATGATTGAATGTCGAATAGAACACCCACTCAAAGAGGGATTGTCGGTAGGATTAGAAAGATAGTCAGTAGGTTTACAAAGAAGAGTGAGAATAGGATTTAGACCAAAAGTTCTTAAGCAATAGGGTTTCAGGTAGACAGTGAATGTAAATGTCAGCACAAGTGAAGAGTCAGTCACAATGATGAACAGGGGAAAATATGTAGGAAAATAGATATAAATAGAGACATTACTAAATCAGGCAAAGTATAAAGTGAGTGATAGGATTAGACATTTTCAACAGGCTTGAGGTTGAATATATAATCTTAGAAAGAAACAAAAATGTAGTCACCAATAAGATTGACATTTGAGAGCATTAGGCCACCTGGACATGGAAGGTTTTAGTAATCCATGCTCACTTTCCATTTAGGCTCTGGTACAACCTTAAGGGTGACCTTTGATTTTTTTGTCCAGAATATTACTGTGATAAAATGTATATATAGATCAGGTGACATGAGTAATTCTTCCACCATTTTTTGAGGAATATTTTGAAAACGTATAAATTAGTATTGAGGGTAAAAATAGGTGTACCCTGTGTCTATGAATATAGAGATAATGCATGAATAGACCATACAGTTAATAAATAATATAACTGGTTCCACTTTAAATAATGTATTGAATTGATATCTGAAAATACATAAGAAATCATATATTGATATATAATCATTCATAACAACTAGTTATACGTCTAATTGTAATCCTAGGGTTATGGTTTATCATGAAGAGTGAGTGAGTTTTGCTTCAAAAGTGATTATGGAAATCAAAAAAAATGTGTTTGGAAAGAAATCTCATGAAAAGACCAGTTTGAAACATGGCGGAACACGTGTTTTCTGAAGCAGAAAGTGATTGAAAGTGAAATAAATGCCTATAAATTTGTGAACTTGTGGATGAAATATATATCCAATAATGTGCATAAACTGAAGAAATAGTAATGTACTAGTTTTCAATAAAAATGAACTTCAAAATACTTATCATGTCCCATAGGAATCTACTTGCATTGATGTGAAAATGGATCAGTTACTGTAGAAATATTAGGATTTATATGCACCATTCACTGAAGTTAGTTTTCAATACTAGGAAAAAAATATGTATATCAGGTGAATGAATATTTCTGAGAATAATCTTGTGAAAAGTTGATTATAAATCCACATACATAATCATGAATGAATTTAGGGAGTGTATAATAAGACACATATATTAAATATTTTGAAATATCTGGAGAGAATATATATATATATATATATATATATATATATATATATATATATATATCCACACACAGATTTTAAAAATTAGCAATATATATGCCAATCGAATTACACCGTGAAATATGAATCATCCACAGATCCAAAAATATTCATTTTACTGGATATGGATTTATGTATAACTTTTTTCAACTAGGAAGCTCACCCATAGGTTGAATTTTCAGGTCAAACAGCGTTTAAGAGGAGTGATCTCTTCTCACACTTTGTATCTGCCAAGTCATGTAACTCACAAGAATGTACGTGTGATACCAGGTAGGATTCTATATGTGCATATAAAAATACATGTGCTGAATAGAATACAGAGAAAGGGAGACAGGAATTCACATATTTGTTAACTTTAAAAGCACATGGAAAACTATTTCAACAAAAAATTGACTAGATTTATAACTCCTACCCTATATAATGCAAAAGGCAAGTCCAAGTATACAACATGCCTCCTCTGAACTGCTTGTATTTCTATTCTGTTTCCGTAATTTTTCTCAATTATATTAGGATTAGTATTCAGAATCTAGCAGGGCATGTGTTAGTGTCAGGATTCAGTATTTCAAATGTAAAATAGAAAAATGAATCCAATGTGTTTGCAAATATGTGCTAAACAAAATCTTCCCACTCTCATCCAGAACAATTCCTTGACATTTTTTTCGCCCAAAGTAAGACACAATTAGAGGAGAAGAGTAATAAAATCTGTGAATAATATGCTCAGGAGTTTACAACCTTGGAAGTGGTAGAGGAGTTTCCCTAGTATGGGACAGGGTAAACACTCCATAAACATGGAGCTCTGCTGGCCTAAATACTTCTTGAGAAACTGCCTCTGAGTTTGGGCACTTGAAATATATGTTGTTGTCAGGAGCTTTAGCTTCTTTTTAGTGAGACTATCAAAGCTGTGTCTGCATCTATGTGACCTGGAGGACATGGTTTCTTATTTTCCAATGAACATGAGGCAGCAGTGCTGAATTCTCTCTTTGTAAGTAAACTGTGGCCACTGGGGGCTAAGGGTATTCCCATGTGGACTGGGAAGCGATTTGGTCATCCTCCACTTTTCGTGGTGTTTCTTGCTGCTGCACTGGGACTTTGGCATTTGCTTCATGATATAAAAGAAGTTCAACTGGGACACAGTTCTGGAGGCAATTCTTTCATGTGTGGTTGGTCAGGGTCTGCAGGAGAATGCACCAACCAGGCTTCTATCCCACATAGCTTGGCCCCATGTCCATAGTAACCTGATTCTAAACATTGCCCGGAAACATCTCCATATAACCAGAAGCCTTTACATGGAAGGGTTTGCTGGCTGCACCATGTAAGTCACAAGCCATTTGGGATCCAATGGCAGATCCACATGGCCCCACCACAAATTTTTTATCACACACCTGCCTACCACTGCTCTAGGCCCACTACTCAGCAGGTTCCAACATACTGGCATCTCTGTTCTACACCATTTTCATGAAACCCACTCAATCAAGGCACTGTCTTGCATATTTACAATCAGCAACAGGACATCCAAAGTTTCTCCAGTGCCACCTGGTCATGGGAATTTCAAAAATTTCATGGTATTTATCTAGGCATTTTTCAAGGATGACGTTGCAGGCACTGTGGGTTTCAATTCATTCAGGAACCTTTAAATGGTGAGGAAGCTCATTTCAATGAATGCTCTGTAGAACTCTCACAGGCAAGGCTTCCCAAAGAGTGGCCAAAATGTCACATGAAGCCAGGCCTATTGAGGTCTACAATGTGACGTCCATGGGTGTTGTGACTCTCAACAATGGCTGGCAAGTCTTTCAGAATTAAATCATGTGATCTTCTGGCTGAGATACCCAGGGCTCTGTGGAAAGCCACCCTGGGCCTAGATCTCAGTTTCCAAGGGTGATTCTCATGGGTGGACTCCTAAAATCCCAACAAAATTCATGGCAATACTTCTCTGAATTCAGTCTCTAAGGGGAATCACACCAGAGTTCAAGCCCAGGTGGTCCCAGTCATGTCTTCCAACCGGACACAAATGACCAAAATTAAAACCAAAACCCTCCCATATGGCCCTCATCTTCTTCCATATAGACACTAATCACAACCTCTGGCTGAAGTTTTCCATGAGTGGCGGAGTCCAAGAGAGTGTCCAAAATAACTCCCTTGCCCCTCATTGGCGTAAATTCAGGGTGGTCTGGACACCCTTCATGTGAAACAGGAGTGATCAAATATGCTAGACGTTAATACTTCTATGCTTCTCCAATTTGTGGAAAACTGAGTGTCAGGTATATATTTTTATGTGATTTGCAGTCATGAGAAAACACAAGCTCCTCTGCAGGTCTTTGAAGAACCCATTTGACCCAAAGGATCCCTATTCTCACTTGATGGAGTTCAAGAACTTTAAAGAGGAAGGCGACAGACTTCATCCACAAGGACTGCTTTTTGGCCATTTTGGTTTTGGATGCACACATGGGATCTTTCTTTACATCCACCACGTGCTGAGTATCTAAGCCACAACCTCACACAGGGCCAAGAGGCTGATTCAGACACATCCCTTTTCAAAGCAATTAAGCAAAGAGCCACAGGTGATCCATATTCATTTCCATTTGAAAACTGTTTTCTTCAGGCTTCACAAAGGGGTGGCATGAGGCAAAGACCTTCCTGACATTCAGGGCAACAGAACATTAGGTTAGCAAACGGCCCAAAGCAGTGTTTCTCCACTGAGACTTTCCTGGTCACACTGATATCTGAATTTTCTGAGACGCTCGCCATTCCCTTCAGCTGTCCAGTACATGGCCATGTCACAGAGCTTGGAGGTGGTACATAACTTGGTCACAAAATCATGAGCCTATTCTGGAGAGTGGCCAGAATTCAGGAAGAAAACAGGAACTTAGGAAGATAGCAGGTGTTACCCATCCATAAGGCAAGCCGCATTCCTTTCATACATTGGGCAGAAAGAATTCTGGTAAGCTTTCTACTAGCCTGGACACATCCTTTGATGCATTCTCTTTTCTAATGTCTACAACCATGGACACAGTGGGATACACAGACATAAAAACACTCGCCTTGTCAAATCACTTGTTAGAAATCGTCCACTCCAAACCAAACAAACTGCCTTTCCTACCTATTCTCAGAACATGAGACAAAATCACAAACACACACTCACACCCACAAATTCACCTCCTTTCCCAAAGTAGGTCTCTGACTATCGGGTGTGACCTCTGACTGGTGGGCCGTACTATGTTCCCATCAAATGGCCTGTTCTGTCTCAGATCTGGTTTCCTTGGCCAACTCTGTGAAGTTGTCAGGAGACAACGGTGAGCCACTTCCTGCTTACTCAGGAAAGGCCACTCTTCAGAGCTTTCCTGGCATTTGGCCATACTCACATCAGTAGATACCAAGAAAGACTGACTCTGTCTTTGGTAAATCAAAAGAAGTGAGACCACTGGGACTGGGCCTGGGACTAGATTTGTGTGCCTGGATGCCTGGATCCCACGTTCAGAGAGTTCCATCACCAAGAATGTGAGGTGAGGTCACTTCCTTCAGGAACTGAATGAGGTCAATGCCTTGGCAAGCACGTTGTCCTAACATTTGCTTCCAAAGGTCCCATGAAATGGAGGCTGTCCCTAATTCCTTTGACACTTTCACAAGTTAGAATGGTATATCAAACATTGGTAACCGGGAACAGCTCTCCACAGAGGCCTCGTTTGGTCCTTCTTCTCTACATAAAGAAGAGAGAGGCTGATTCAGACACATCCCTTCATTCTGACCAGGTTGTTTGCAATGAAAGATGACTTTTGCTCTCTCAGTTCCTTCATAGGTGCCTACAACTTCTCTAGGGATCATTTGCGCATAGACCTATGAGTTTCTCAGCAGTTGGAAGATCCCCTAAATTCCTGTATTTTAAGACCAACTCTGTCCTTGCTCTTCTCTAAAGTTAGATTGAGGGAACAGTGTATGGTTACGGTTAATAACAGGTTTGATTTGGAATAGAAATCATTCTGCTGGATGAATAATGGTATTGGGAACCTGCGATATTTTCAAGAATATATAGGTAAAATATATGAATCTGAAAACAAAAATCTAGGTAAGATTTGAAGCCCAGAAGGGCATTGGGCCCTTGATTGGGTATTAAGCATAGGACCTTGTAACTTGGATGATTGATTTTCAAAGAGAACTTCCAGTCAAAATGGATAGTCAGTAGTATTAGGAAGATAGTCGGTATGTTTATAAAGGAGAGTGAGTATAGGATTTGGACCAAAAGTTCTTTAGCTATAGGGTTTCGGGTATTGAGTGAATGTAAATGTCAGCACATGTGAAGAATTAATCACAATGATGAACTGAGGAAAATATGTAGGAATGCAGATATCAATAGAGACTTTAGGAAATCTGGCAAAGTATAGTTGGTAGTGAAATGTTAATAAAATAGATTCTTGTCACTTCCTGTTTTTCTGTATGCTTAATAAAACACTGTTGAAATCTTGAGAAGTGATTTCTAATCTTTTTCCCAGAATGTGCTGTCCCCAACTGCCAAACTTCAGAATGTACTCCCTCACCCAGTTGCACGCAAACTGCTCACCCGCCCAGGCCCATCAATAAACTTTCCTCCCTGCCCTCTTCAAGGAAAGTATATAAGCTCTGCTTAAGCTGTTCTCAGGGTTCTCTGCTCTATTCAAATGAGCTCTGAGCCCCAGCATGCTGGACCCCCAATAAACCCTTTGTTTTTGCATGAGAGAGTCTCTTGGTGGTCTCTTCCCCCAATGCTCTTCCGATATTTATATATGGAGGTTCCACCGAAATCCAGCAGTGGTGAACGAGAGACCCCAATGGGCTACTCTCAGGGTAAGTAAGGCACCTCTTTCTGGTTTCAGGTTTCAGGTTAGGGCTTGGCAAAATGGCTGTCGATGAAGTGTGTGAGCTCTCTTTGATGGTGGCTGGCAGACGTGTCACAGAGCCACAAGCCAAGTCCCTGGGGGACGCCACAGAGGACTCGGGAATCGAGGAATAATAGTCTCCTCGACTCAGTGATACTTTGTTTCAGATTCGGTATTGCCAGCCCATCGGGTTTTGCCACCTGCTCAGTCTTGGTCTCAGTGTTGGACGTCCATTGCCTGTCTTTATTGTTTTCTCTTGTCTGTGTCCTGTGTCGTTGCTTTTACTGTTTGTGTATCTTTCATTATGGGACAGATCACTTCAATGCCTCTGTCTCTGACCCTTGATCTATGGACCAAAGTTCGCTTAAGGGCTCAGAATGTTTCTTTTTCAGTAAAACGCTGGACCTGGCAGACTCTGTGTGCCACAGAATGGCCCACCTTTGGATTCTGATGGCCCCTAGAAGGATCTTTCTACTTCCCACTAATTTAAAAAGACAGAGATATTGTCTTACAGCCAGGGCCACATAGCCATACTGATAAACAGGAATATACCTTAACTTGGCAGGACCTCTGCAAATCTCCTCCTCCATGGGTGAAGCCTTTCCTTGCTGTGTCCCCGTTCCTACTCCTTCCCCCACGATCTCTCAACCCCTCTGCTCCTCCTCCTCCTCCACCCTCTGTTCTCCCTGAGTCACAAGATTTGACTCTACTGGACTCTCGTTCCCCTCCTTATCTTCTACCCTTGTCCCACAACCCCCAACACCCTCTAAGTGATTCTCCAGCTGCTGACTCAGCCTCTCCGCAATTGGAGGAAGCTAAGCCAGCCCAGGGCCCTCCAGATAACTCCCCTGCGTCACACACAGCCCCTCCTCCCCTGGAGGAAGCTGGAGTTGCTAAAGGAACTCGCTGGTGGCAAATGATTGAAAACCCTGGAACTCCCGTGTTGCTTCCCTCCATCCCTAAGGACCAATGATTGACGATGGCCATAGGGAAAAAATGTAAGCCTACCAGTATTGGCCTTCTCCTCTTCAGACCTATATAAATGGAAAAATAACAATCCTCCTTTTACCGAGGACCCAACCTGGCTCTCAGGTCTGGTGAAGTCATTGATGTTTTCACACCAACCTACTTGAGATGACTGCCAACAACTCCTAGGGACTCTCTTCATGACAGAGGAACAAAAGAGAATCCTCCTGGATGCTAGAAAAAAGTATCCTCGGACCAAATGCGTGACCGACAAAACTTCCCAATATATTCAAAGCCGGCTTTCTCTTGAAACGACCCAACTGGGACCCCAACACCTTTGAAGGTAGGGAGCATCTGTCCACTTATTGCCGGGCTCTAATAGTGGGTATCTTAGTGGCCGCTAGGTGACCAACTAATTTGGCCAAGGTAAGAGAGATTATTTAAGGGCCTGATGAATCTCCCTCTATGTTCCTAGAGATAATTATGTAGGTATATAAGAGACATACTCCTTTCGATCCTCAGGCAGAGGATCAAAAGGCATCTGTCACAATGGCCTTTATTGGGAAAGCTGCCCTCATATTAAAAGAAAGTTACAATGCTTAGATGGATTACAAGATATGACTTTGAGGGATTTAGTCAGAGAACCCGAGAAGGTATACTTTAAGAAAGAAACTGAGGAAGAGAAGGGAGCTGAGTGAGGATAAAAGAAACAAAAGACAGACTAAGGCATTGACTAAGGTCCTGGTCACAACAACAAATAGGCCAGAAACTAAGAAACAGAGAGACAGGAAGGGATACCTGGGCACACACTAGAGGCCACCCCTGGCTTCAGATCAATGTGCCTACTCTAAAGAAAAAGGACACTGGGCCAAAGAGTGCCCTAGAAAGAGACAGCCATGCCAGCCAGATATTCTGACTCTGGAGTAATACTAAGAAAGTCCGGGCTCAGATCCTCTCCCTGACCTCAAGGTAACTTTTGAAGTGGAGGGGAACACAATAAACTTTGAAGTAGATGCAGGGGGAATATACTCAGCCCGTAAGGCCCATTGGGCCCTCTACTGAATAAAAGGTCTCTAATTCAAGAGTCTAACAGAAGTAAATATCGGGCTTTGACAACTACGAGGACCATGGACCAGGGAAAAGGAAAAATCCATCACTCCTTCTAGTAATCCCTGGCCACATTGATAGGCAGAGTTCTGCTCACCAAGCTCTGGGCCAAAATAACTTTTAAGCCTGAAGGCCCCCAAGTGGAATTTTTTAATCCTTCAGTAACTACTCCTATAATCATGGCTCTAACTATGTCAGTAGCATATGTTCATCAACTCACTCACCTTTGTTCAAAGAAACTGCATTCATTCGTGAAGGATCAAGAACACAGTTTTCCACTAACCTACTCACAGCAAAAGGAAATAACTGAATGGGTAACAAAAGCCTGTCAGGTCCATTAATTGGTTAAAGCTTACACTTCCAAGCTTCCTGCAGGAAAGCACCTATGAGGAACCAGACGAGGACATTTCTGGGAAGTGGACTTTACTGAAATTAAGCCAGTAAGGTATGGACTTAAATAACTCCTAGTCTTTGAACATACATTTTCAGGATGTATTGAAGCCTTCCCCACACACACACAAAAAAAGAAATAAAAAAGAAGAAAAAAGAAACATTGCAAATGGTTGTAAAGAAGATCCTGGAAGATATTTATTCTCCCCTTGACGACCAGTAGTCTTAACCCTCATCAGCCCCTTAAGCTGCGATGCTGATCACAAATCCTACTGGACACGAAGTATGGCCTATCTCGAATACAGCCAGCTTACGAACCTGGTGGCCATCTCTCCACCCAGTCATTTGTCAGCTGGCTATAGGTCTTTCCTATTGGGATATCCCTGATTAACAGGATCCCACTAAAATTCCATTAAATCCTTTCCGTACCATAGATAATGGAAACAAACATTATAGATGTAGGGACACGTGAGCCAGATGCAGGTTGGCTAGCCTAGATTACTATGTTTGCCCGGCAGACTATCAAAGCCACAAACAGTCACGGCTGTGGGGGGGGAGAGCAGACTTCTATTGTAAGTCATGGGGATGTGAGCATACAGGGACTGTCAGATGGAACCCAAACTCCTCATCAAATTCTGTACACAGCATTGGCCATATTACGAATTAGATAACCAAAACCGATGGCCCCCAGAGGGGTCTCTAGATCCTCAAATTCTGTGTGACCTTTTTAACTTCTGCAAGTGCTCAAAAGGGTAAAAGGAGATTCCGCTATGTGGAGGCCTTCTCTCTCCTTTGCTCACATCCTGAACTATGCTTCTCCAATAGATGCTCACCCTCAGCCTTGTGCTCTAGACTCTCTGCTGTCACTCCCACCTGAGCAACTTGATTTCTCCCCTAAAATATCTAGATCAAAAACCCAAATCTCGACTGGTTCTCAGACCATTGCTCCCTTGCTGAGGTTGCAGGTACTGAGGTACCACTCCATTCACTCACTCCTCTCCTCTCCTGTCAGTGCCCGCACCGGGTCCCACCCAGTCCTCTTACCACCTAATGCAAAGCTCAAACCCGCTGAGAAGAATCCTCAGACCCTAATACAAGATGTAATGAAAATGGCCTTTAATGTTGCTTTGTCATCACTAAAAACAGGTTACTAAGAATTTAAAGTCCCTCACAGGCTTTTTGGAATCTCACTCCCGTCTCCCCCTCTGTTCTATCTGTTCTACTGCTCAAGTTTTTGTTGCTATTAAGATCCCAAAGCCCTCTCCCAATATTCTTTTACATCTCTCCTTCCTCATTCTCAGATCCACAGAGCTGCTCTTATCCCTGCCTTCCAAATTGTCCCCCTCTGTACCAGGCCCACAGAAAAGTCTTAACTGACCTTCTCCAGAAGTCTTCACCATGGCTGATTTAGGACTTTCAGCAAAAGAGTCCCTATAAAAGAGTTCACTGTAGATAAACTTCCTATTTTTGTGTTGCCCTGGTCTCCTTGGCAACTGGCTAAAAAATTCAGCACTCCTGATCTAGACACACACTTACTAGTTTTTCACAAAATATTTGGAAAAAAGTCCTCTGGCCTTGAGCTGGGGCTTCCCAGAGATGGCTACATTTCTAAGATAAAGAAGTTACAAACTGGGCTGTATGGAAACAGCTGGAAGGGGGAAAAAAAGAAAGGGAAGACACCCCCACCCAGGTGTCCTTGAAAAGTTAACTTGCCCAAACTGAGGAAAAAAGAGAAACAAAAACTGCTTTTTGTGAACTTCTGCAGACTGTGAACTTCTGAGCCCCTTCCGTTACGTGTTGGGTACAAAATTCTGAAACTACGTAACTTGGGTTTCAGGGGATTAATTGATTACAACAGAAGCAATGCCCTCTGAATCTGGTTGAAACCAAAAAAGACTGTTTCCATGTCTTTGGTGCTATCTTAGGTGCCTTGCCTTGTCCGTCCCTACAACAGTATAATTCTATATACTTAAACATTGTTTATGTTTTCATGAAATGGTCAACAGATGTGATTAATTGTGAAATGGTGCAGATGTTTCCCAGAGTGCTCTATCATGACGCAGGTTCATCTGAAGATCAAAGAGGGGGACATACAACCTGGTTCCACTGGGAACATATGTCCCTCACCTTAGCCATTCTATTACGAATAGGAGTTGCTGCAGGGTTGGGCACAAGAACCACTGCTCTGGTCCATGGGACACAACAAGTGACCCAATTAGAAGCAGCAATAGATCAAAACTTAAAGATTTTAGAAACCTCCATCACAGCTTTGCAGGAATCTTTAACCTCTCTCTCTGAAGTTGTTTTACAGAACAGTCGAGGGTTGGACCTCCTTTTCATGACAGAGGGGGGCCTTTGTGCTTCTTTGAGGGAAGAATGTTGTTTTTATGTCGACAATACTGGAGTTGTAAAAAAATCTATGAGTAAATTAAAAAGATGCCTTGAAGAGCAACAACGAGAGAGAGAGGCACAAAAAGGGTAGTTTGAGTCTTTTTTTACACAGTCCCCCTGGTTAATTACGTTTTTATCAACCCTGGCCGGTCCAATAATAATCCTCATAGTATTACTAACTATAAAACCCTGTTTCCTCAACCATGTAATTTCTTTTCTCCAAGCTCAAATTGGACAAATTAAAATTATGGTAATACCCCACTAGCAGACATAGAATGTGACACCCCACAAAGATCACTTTTATGATTAAAATTAGCCAGAAAAAGAAGTGGGGAATGAAAGGTTAATAAAATATGTACTTGTCACTTCCTGTTTTTCTGTACACTTAACGAAACACTGTTGAAATCTTGAGAACTCTTTGCTAATCTTGTTGCCAGAATGTGCTGTCCCCAATTGCCAAACTGCAGAATCTACTCCCTCACCCGTTTGAATAGAAACCTGAACTGTACTTGGATCATTGAATGTAGAAGAGAACATCCATTCAAAAAGTTATAGTCAGTTGGATTAGAAAGATAGTCAGTAAGTTTAGGAAGAAAAGTGAGTATAGGATTTGGAACAAAAGTTCTTTAGCAATAGGGTTTTGGTTAGAGAGTCAATGTAAACGTCAACACAAGTGAAGAGTCAGTCACAATGATGCACAGGGCAAAATATGTAGGAAAGCAGATATCAATAGAGACATTAGGAAATCAGGAAAAGAATAAAGTGAGTGATGGGATTAGATATTTTCAACAGGGTTGAGGATGAATATATGAGCTTAGGATAAAACAAATATGAAGTCAACAATAGGATTGACATTTGATAGCATTAGCGTAGCCCAAGACAGTGTCAAAAATAAGCTCTGTTGCCCCTCATTTGCCTAAATTCCCAGTGGCCTGTACACCCTTCCTGTGTACCAGGAGTGATCAAATAGGCCTGCCCTTAATACTGCTCTGCTTCTCCAATTTGAGTCCTACTGAGTGTCGGGTACAGATTCTTTATGTGAATTGGAAAGATGAGAAAACTCAAGCACCTATTGGATAGCCTCTGAATACATTTGAAGAACTCATTTGACCCAAAAGATCCCTATTCTCACTTGATGGAATTCAGGAACCTTACAGAGGAAGGCAAAATACTTCATCAACAATGACTGCTCTTTTTGCCATTTTGGATTTTATGCACCCATGGGATCTTTCTTTAGATCCATCAGGTACTGAGAATCTAAGTCAAAGAATCACACTGGGCCAAGAGGCTGATTCACACACATCTCTTTCCAAATCAATTAAGGAAAGAGCCAAAGGTAAAGCATATTCATTTCCATTTGAAAAATCTTTCCTTCAGGATTCACAAAGGGTTGGCCTGAGACAAAGACCTTCCTGACTCTCAGGGCAACAGAACAATAGGTAAGCAAATGGCCCAAAGCAGGGATTCTCCACTGAGACTTTACTGGTCACACTGATATCTGAGTTTTCTGAGATGCTCGCCATTCCATTCAGCTATCCAGTACATGGCCATGTCACAGAGCTTGGAGGTAGTACATATCTTGGACACAAAACCATGAGCCTATTCTGGAGATTTTCCATAATTCAGGAAGAAAACAGCAACTTAGGAAGGTAGCAGGTATCGCCCATCAATAAGGCAAGCCGCATTCAATTCATAAATTGTGCTGGATGAATGCTGGGAAGCTTTCTATGAGACAGGACACATCCATTGATGCATTCTCTTTTCTAATGTCTACAAGCACGGACACAATGGGATACACAGACATAGAAACACTTGCATTGTCAAACGACTTACTAGAAACAGTTCACTCCAAACCAAACAAACCGCCTTTTCTAACTATTCTCAGAACATGAGACAAAACCACAAACCCACACCCGCAATGGCACCTCCTTCCCCCAAATAGGTCTGTGACTCTCCGGAGTGTGCTCTGACTGATGGGCCATACTATGATCCTCCGAAATGGCCTGACCTGTCTCAGATCTGGTCTTCTTGGCCAACAATGTGAAGTTGTAGAAGCCAAGAGTGAGCCACTATCTGCTTTCTCAGGAAGAGCCCCTCTTCCGAGCTTTCCTGACATTTGGCCATCCTCACATCAGTAGGTATCAAGAAAGACTAACTCTGTCCTTTGTAAATCCAAAAAAGTGAGACCACTGGGACTAGAACTGAGACTGGCTCTGGGTGCCTGGCTTTCTGTATCCCAAGTTCAGATAGTTCCATCACCATGGAAGTGAGATGAGATCACGTCCTTCAGGAACTGAATGAGATCACTGCCTTGGCAACCACTTTGTCATAACAATTGCTTCCAACGGTCCCATGAGATGAGGGCTGCCCCTACTTCCTGTGACACTTTCACAAGTTAGAATGGTATATCACCCGTAGGCAAAAGGGAACAGCTCTCCCCACAGGCCGGGTTTGGTCCATCTTCTCTACATTAAGAAGAGATAGGCTCATTCTGACTCAACCCTTAATCCTGACCAGGTTGTTTGCCATGGAAGATGATTTTTGCTCTCTCAGGTCTTACATAGCTGCCTACATCTTCTCCAGAGATCATTTCTGCATGGAGCTTTGAGGTTCTCAACAGATGGAAGATCCACTGCATTCCTGTATTGTAAGACCAACACTGTCCCTGCTCTTCTGTAAACATAGATGTGAATTGGAGTCATGAGAAAACCCACGAACCTATGGGATAGCCTCTGCAGAACTTTAAAGAATTCACTTGACCCAAATGATCCCTATTCTCACTTAATGGAGGTCAGGAACCTTACAGAGGAAGGCGAGAGACTCTATCCACCATGACAGTTCTTTTGTCCATTTTGGTTTTGGATGCACACATGGGATTTTTCTTTAGACCCATCATGTGCTGTGAATCTAAGCCACAGCCTCACATAGGGCCAAGAGGCTGATTCAGACACATCCATTTCCAAAGCAATTAACCGAAGAGGCACAGGTAATGACCATTCAATTCCATTTGAAAACTATTTTCTTCAGGCTTCACAAAGTGTGGCCTGAGGCAAAGACCTTCCTGACATTCAGGGCAACAGAATAGGTAAGCAAAAGGCCCAAAGCAGGGTTTCTCCACTGAGACTTTCTTGGGCATACTAATATCTGAGTTTTCTGAGATACTCACCATTCCCATCAGTTATCCAGTACATGGCCATGTCACAGAGATTGAGGTGGTACATATCTTGGACACAAAATCATGAGCGTATTCTGGAGAGTGTCCAGAATTCAGGAAGAAAACAGGAATTTAGAAAGATACCAGGAGTTGCCCATCCATACGGCAAGCTGCAGTCCATTCATAAATTGCTCAGGATGAATGCTTTGAAGCTTTCTCGTAGACAGGACACATCCATTGATGCATTCTCTTTTCTACTGTCTACAATCACGGACACAGTATGATATATAGACACAGAAACACTCACGTTGTCAAAGGACTTACTAGAAACAGTCCACTCCAAAACAAACAAACCATCTTTCCTAACTATTCTCAGAACATGAGACAAAACCACAAACTCACACTCACACCCAAAAAGGCACCTCTTTCCCCCAAGTAGGTCTGTGTCTATCCGGAGTGTCCTCTGACTTGTGGGCCATACTATGTTCCCCAAAAGTGGCGTGTCCTGTCTCCGATCTGGTCTCTTTAGCAAACTCTGTGAAGTTGTCAGGAGCCCGTGGTGAGAAACTACCTGCTTTCTCTGGAAAGGCCAGTCTTCATAGTTTCCAGGCATTTGGCTGTCCTCACATCAGTAGGTACCAAGAAAGAGTGACTCTGTCTTGTTAAATCCAAACAAGTGAGCCCACTGGGACATGGAGTGGGTTTGACTCTGTGTGCCTGGTTTCCTGGATCCCAAGATCACAGACTTTCATCACCAATAATGTAAGGTGAGGTCACTTCCTTCAAGAACTGAATGAAGTCACTGCCTTGGAAACCACTTTGTTTTAACAGTTTCTTCCAAGGTTCCCAAAAGATGGAGTCTGCCTCTACTTGCTGTGACTCATTCATAAGTTAGGATGGTATATCAACCATAGGCACTGGGGAACAGCTCTCCACACAGCCATGGTTTGGTCCATCTTCTCTACATTAGGAAGAGAGAGGCTAATTCAGACACATCCCTTCAACCTGACCAGGTTGTTTGCCATGGAAGATGATTTTGCTCTCTCAGATCCTACATACCTGCCTACACCGACTCAAGGGATTATTTCTGCAGGGACTTTTGAGGTTCTCAGCTGGTGGATGATACCCTACCTTCCTGGATTTTAAGACCAACTCTGTCCCTGCTCTTCTGTAAAGTGAGATTGAGGGAACAGTGTATGGTTAGTGTTAATAGCATGTTCGATTTGGGTTAGGAGTCATTCTGCTGGATGAATTATGGTATTGGGAACCTGTGATATTTATAAGAATATAAATGTGAAATATATGTATGAGATCAGAGATCTAGGAAAGATTTGAAGCCCAGAAAGGCATTGGGCCCTTGATTGGTATACTTAGATTGAATTATGTTCTGCACCGAGGTCTCAGATAAATCGATATACAATGGCATAGGACCCTATACCTCGGATGATTGAAAGTAGAAGAGAACATCCAGTCAAAAAGGGATAGTCTGTAGGATTAGGAAGATAGTCAGTAGGTTTAGGAAGAAGAGTGAGTCTCGGAGTTGGACCAAAAGTTCTTTAGCAATTGGTTTTCAGTTAGAGGGTGAATGTAAATATCAGCACATGTGAAGAGACAGTCACAATGATGAACTGGGAAAAATATGTAGGAAAGCAGATATCAATAGGGGCATTAGGAAATCAGGAAAAGTATAAAGTGAGTGATAGGATTAGATATTTTCAACAGGCTTGAGGTTAAATATATAATCTTAGGAAGAAACAAATATGTAGTAACCAATAGGATTGACATTTGAGAGCAGTAGGCACCCTGTACATAGATGCTTTTAGTAATCCATGGTCACTTTCTATTTAGGCTTTGGTACAATCATATGTGTGACCTTTGCATTTTGTGTCCAGAATACTACTGTGGTAAAATGTATATGTAGATCAGGTGACATAAGTATTTCTTCCACCATAAAGGGGAGTAATATTCTGGAAACTTATAAATTAGTACTGGGGATACAAATAGGTGTACCTTGTGTTGATGATTATTGAGATGATGCATGAATAGACCATATTGTGAATAAAGTATGTAACTGGATCCAACATTAAATAATGGATTGAGTTTGCATCTGAAAATATATTGGAAATCTTATATTGATATATATACCATCATTCCATCGAGTTATATATGCAATGGTATTATTAGGGTTACGGTTTATCGTGAAGAGTGAGTTTTGCTTCAAAAATGATTATGGAATCGAAAATAATGTGTTTAGAAAGAAGTCTAGTGAAAAGACCAGTAAAGAAACATGGAGGAATACATGTGTTCTGAAGTAGTAAGTAATTGAAAGTGAACCAAATGCCAAAAAAATTTGTGAAGTTGTGGATGAAAAAATACATCCTATGATGTCCATAAACTGAAGAAATAGTAATGTACCAGTGTTGAGTAAAAATGAACTTCAAATTACACATCATGTCCCATAGCAATCTACTTGCATTGATGTTAAACTGGGTCAGTTACTGTAGAAATATTAGGATTTTTAAGCACCATCCACTGAACTTAGTTTTCAGTAGTAGGAAACCAAAATATATTTCAGGTGTATGAATATTACTGAGAATAATCTTGTGAAAATTTGAATTTAAATGAACATAAATGAATATGAATGAATTTAGGGAGTGTATAATAAGACACATATTTTTCATATTTTTTTAAAATCCGTAGAATATACACACACACACACGCCCACACACACACACACATGCACACACACACACACATTAATATTTAGCAATATATATGCCAATCGATATTCTTCATGAAATATAATTCATTCACAAATCCAAAAATATTCATTTTACTGAACATGGATTTATGTATAGTGTTTTTCACTAGGAAGCTCACCCATAGGTGGAATTTTCAGTTCCATCATTATTTAGGGAGAGTCATCTCTTCTCACAATTTTTATATTCCAAAGTCAGTGATCTTACAAGAATGTACGTGTGATACCAGGTAGGATATTGTATATGCATAAAAAAATTACATGTGCTGAATAGGATACAGAGAAAGGGAGACAGGAATTTACATATGTGATAACTTTAAAAAATCATGGAGAAATATTAAAATGAAAATTTTACTAAATTTAAAACACATACTCTTGATAAAGAGGAAGACAAATACAAATATACACCATGCTTCCTATAAAAGGACTGTACTTCTATTCAGTTAGGTTTTTTTTTCTCCATGATATTAGGATTAGTAGTCAGAGTCTAGTAGGGTATGGGTTAGTGTCAGGGATTCAGTATTTCAAATGGAAAATAGGAAAATGGATCTAATGTGTATGCAAACATGTGATACACAAAAATCTTCCCTCTCTTATCCAGAACAATACCTTGACATAACCATCGCTAAAAGTAAGACACAATTAGAGGAGAGGAGTTAGAAAACCTGTGAATACATATGTGGAATGAAAAATGCTCAGGAGTTCACAACACTGGAGGTGGTAAAACAGTTTACAAAAGTATGGGAGAGGGTAAACAGTCCAGAAACATGGAGCTGTGCTGACCTAAAGACTTATTGAGAAACTTCCTCTGAGGTTAGGCACAAGAAATATATGTATGGCAATATGTAAATCAATGGTTCTGCAACTGATGTGATTCTGCAATCTGTATATGGAGTAAAAATGGGAGCTCATATCCCACTTGAATCAAAGTGTGAAATTTGATATATCAAGAAGTATGTACTGTTTTGAACAACCTACAATAAAAATTAATTAAAAAAAGAAAAAGAAATATATGTAATTGTCAGGAGATTTAGCTTCGTTTGTAGTGACACCAAAAATCTGGGTCTGCATCTATGTGACCTGGAGGACATGGTTCTTTATTTTGTAATGAACATGAGGCAGCAGGTCTGAAATCTCCCTTTGTAGGTAAACTGTTGCTACTGGGAGCTAAGTGTCTTCCCGTGTGGTCTGTGAAGCCATTTGGTCATCCTCCACTTTTCAGGGTGTTTCTTACTGCTGCACTGGGAATTTGGTATTTGCTTCATGAAATACAATATGTTAAACTGGGACACAATGCTGGAGGGAGTTCTGTCATGTGTGGTTGGTCAGGGTCGGCAAGAGAATGTACGAACCAGGCTTCTATCCCACATAGCTTTCCCCTTGACTATAGCAACCTGATTCTGAACATTGCCCTGAAACCTCTACATATAACAAGATGCCTTTACATATAAAGGTCTGCTGCCTGCACCATGTCAGTCGCAAGATTTGGAAGCCAATGGAAGATCCAGGTGGTCCTACCAAAAATATTTATTTACACACCTATAGTCCACTGCTCTACGCCCACTACCCAGCAGGCTCCAACTTACTGGCATCTCTGTTCTACACCATTTTCACGAAACTCAGTCAATCAAGGCACTGTTTGTTATACTCATGATCAGCAACAGGATATCTTAAGGTTATCCAGTGCCACCTGGTCATGGGGATTTCAAAAATTTCATGGTATTAATCTAGTCATTTTTCAAGGATGAAGTTGGAGGCACTGTGGGTTTCATTTAATTCAGGAACCATTAAATGGTGAGGAAGCTCATTTCAATGAAAGCTCTGGAGAACACTCACAGGCAAGCCTTCCCAAAGAGTGGCCAAAAGGACACATGAATCCAGGCCCATTGAGGTATACAATGTGAGGTCCATGTGTGTTTGGACTCTCAACTATGGCTACCAAGTCTTTAAGAATTAAATCATGTGATATCCTGGCTCAGAATCCCTGAGCTCTGTGGAAAGCCATCCTGGGCCTAGATCTCAGTTTCCAAAAGCGATTCTCATGCGTGGTCTCCTAAAATCCCAACACTATTCATGGCAATACTTCTCTGAGGTCAGTTCCAGAACTCAGTCTCTAAGGAGAATCACACCAGAGTTCAAGCCCTGGTGGACCCAGTCATCTCTTCCAACTACCACACAAATTACCACAATTAAAACAAGAACCCTCCCATAAGGCCCTCATCTTCTTTCATATAGACACTCATCATAATCTGGCTGGAGGTTTCCATGAGGGGTGAAGACCAAGACAGTGTCCCAAATAAGCTCCTTTGCCCCTCATTTGGCTAAAGTCAAGGTGGCCTGGACACCCATCCTGTGAACCAAAAGTGATCAAATAGGCCTGCCGTTAATAACTCTCCAATTTGAGGACTACTGTCTGTGGGGTTTAGATTCTTTATGTGAATTTTAGTCATGAGAAAACCCAAGCACAATGGGCTAGCCTCTGCAGGTTTTGTAGAACTCTTTTGACCCAAAGGATCCCATTCTCACTTGATGGAAGTCAGGAACCTTACAGAGGAAGTCGAGAGACTTCATCCCAATAATTGCTCTTTTGGCGAATTTTCTTTTGGATGCACACATGGTAACTTTCTTTAGATCCATCAGGTGCTGAGAATCTAAGCCACAGCCACACACAGGGTCAAGGGCCTGATTCAGACACATCCCTTTCCAAAGCAATTAAAAAAAAGTGCCACAGGTATGCCCATTCATTTCCATTTGAAAACTGTTTTCTTCAGGCTTCACAAAGGGGTGGCCTGAGGCAAAGACCTTCCTGACATTCAGGGCAACAGAACAATAGGTAAGCAAAAGGCCGAAAGCAGGGTTTCTCCTCTGAGACTTTTCTGGTCACACTGATATCTGAGTTTTCTGAGATGCTCGCCATCCCCTACAGCTATCCAGTACATGGCCATGTCACAGAGCTTGGAGGTGGTACATATCTTGGACACAAAACCATGGGCCTATTCTTGAGATTGGCAGGAATTCAGGACGAAAATAGAAACTTAGGAAGGTAGCAGGTGTTGCTCATCGATAAGGCAAGCTACAGTCCATTCATAAACGGGGCAATATGAATGCTGAGAAGATTTCTACTAGACACGACACATCCATTGATGGATTCTCTTTTCTAATGTCTACAACCACGGAAACAGTGGAATACACAGACATAGAAACACTCACCCTGTGAAAAGACTTACTAGAAACAGTCCACTTCAAATGAAACAAACCGACTGTCCTACCTATTCTCAGAAAATGAGACAAAACCACAAACCCACAACCACACCCACAAAGGCACCTCCTTCCCCTAAGTAGGTCTGTGACTATCCAGAGTGTCCTCTGACTTGTGGGCCATAATATGTTCCCCCAAAATGGCCTTTCCTGTCTCAGATCTTGTCTCCTTGGCCAACTCTGTGAACTTCTTAGGAGCCAACGGTGAGCTACTACCTGCTTTCTCATGAAAAGCCCTGCATCCGAGCTTTCCTGGCATTTGGCCTTCCTCACATCTGTAGGTACCAAAAAATACTGACCCTGTCCTTGGTAAATCCAAACAAGTGAGACCACTGGGACTGGGACTGGGACTGGCTCTGTGTGCCTGGCTTCCTGGATCCCACGTTCAGAGAGTTCCATCACCAAGAAAGTGAGGTGAGGTCACTTCCTTCCTGAACTGAATGAGGGCACTGTCTTGGCAGCCACTTTGTCCTAACTGTTGCTTCCAAGGGTCCCAAGAGATTGAGGCTGCCCCTACTTCCTGTGACATTTTCACAAGTTAGAATGGTATATCAACCAAAGGCACCCAGGAATAGATCTCCACACAGGCCTGGTTTGGTCCATGATCTCTACATTAAAAAAAATCTGATTCAGACACAACCTTTTATCCTGACCGGGTTGTTTGCCATGGAAGATGACTTTTGGTCTCTCAGGTCCTTTATTGCTTCCTACATCTTCTCCAGGGATCATTTCTGCATGGACCTTTGAGGTTCTCAGCAGGTGGAAGTTTTTCTACATTTCTGTATTGTAATATCAACTCCTTCCCTGCTCTTCTGTAAAGTTAGATTGAGGGAACAGTGTCCGGTTATGGTTAAAAACATGCTCGATTTGGGTTAGAAATCATTTTCCTGGATGAATGATCGTATTGGGAACTTGCTATGTGTAGAAGAATATATAGGTGAAATATATGTATGAAAAAAGAAATTTAAGTCTGATTTGAAGCCCAGAAGGGCATTGGGCCCTTGATAGTGATACGTGGTGTTGAATTACGTTCTGCAGAGTTGTCTCAGATAAATCGATATACAATGGCATAGCACCTTGTACGTTGCATGAATTAATGTAGAAGGAACATCAAGTCAAAAAGGCATAGTCGGTAGTGAAAGGTTAATAAAATTAATAAAATAGGTACTTGTCACTTCCTGTTTTTCTGTATGCTTAACAAAACACTGTTGAAATCTTGAGAAATGTTTGCTAATCTTGTTCTAGAATGTACTGTTCCCAACAGCCGAACTGCAGAATGTACTCCCTCACTCGGTGTCATGCAAACCGCCCACTCGCCCTTACCCATCACTGAACTTCCCTCTCTTCCCTCTCCAAGGAAAGTATATAAGCTCTGTTTAAGCTGTTCTCAGAGGTCTCTGCTCTATTTAATTTAGCTCTGAGCTCCAGCATGCTGGACCACAAATAAACCCTTTGCTGTTGCATGAGACAGTCTCTTGGTAGTATCTTCCTCTGACACTCGCCTGACCTTTACATATTGAGGTTCCACTGAGTTCCAGCAGTGGCGGATGAGAGACCCCAACGGGCTCCTCTCGGAGCAAGTAAGGCGCCTCTTTCTGGTTTCAGGTTTCTTGTTAGGGCTTGGCAAAATTGCTGGCGATGAAGAGCCTGGGCTCTCTCCGACGGTGGCTGAGAGACATGTCACAGAGACAAAGGGCACCTCTCTGGAGGACCCCGCAGAGAACTCGGGAAATCAAGGAACAATAGTCTTCTCGACTCAGTGATATTTTCTTTTAGATTCGTTATTGCCATACCATTGGGTTTTGCCGTCTACTCATTCCTGGTCTCAGTGTTGGACGTTCATTGCCTGTCTTTATGGTCTTGTCTTATCTGTGTCGTGTGTCCTTGCTTTTACTGTTTGTGGAACTTTCATTATGGAACAGAGCACGTCAATGCCTCTGTCCCTGACCCTTTATCACTGGACCAAAGTCCGCTTAAGGGCTCAGAATCTTTCTTTTTTTAGTAAAACGCTGGACCTGGCAGAATCTCTGTGCCTCAGAATGGCCCATCTTTGGAGTCGTATGGCCCCTAGACGGATCTTTCTACTTCCCACTAATTTAAAAAGTCAGAGGTATTGTCTTTCAGCCAGTGCCACATAGCCATCCAGATCAACAGCCATATATCTTAACTTGGCAGGACCTCTGCAAATCTGCTCCTCCATGGGTGAAGCCTTTCCTTGCCCCTACCTCTGCTCCTACTCCTTCCCCCATGATCTCTCAAACCCTCTCAACCTCCTCCTCCTCCACCCTCTGTTCTCCCTGAGTCACAGATTTGACTCTACTGGACTCTTCTCCCCCTCCTTATCCCCTGCCCTCGTCCCCTAACACACAACACACTCTAAGTGATTCCGCTGCTGCTGACTAAGCCTCCCTACCATTGGAGGAAGCTAAGCCGGTAATAGGATCTGACAATGGACCGATGTTCATGACCCAGGTAAGTCAGGGGTTAGCCAGGAACCTGGGGATTAATTGGAAGTTAAATTGTGCTTATAGACCACAGAGTTCAAGACAAGTAGAAAGAATGAATAGAACCATTAAAGAGACCTTAACGAAATTAAGCTTAGAGACCAGCATAAGATTGGACTATGCTCCAGCCTTATGCAATGTTTCATGCAAGAAAAAATCCCTTTGTTTCTTTGAGTAACCTTACCACATGTGAAATTCTTTATGGTGGCCCTCCTCCAGTAGGGGACCTAAGCCCAACTGTAAGACCTAAAGATCCTTTCCACACCCCCTTGCTTGACAGACTTAAAGATCTTGAAAGAACTCAGTAATACCTGTGAAAACAGCTGGCCACTGCCTACCCAACTGGGAACCAGGGGATTCCACATCCATATCAAGTAAGAGATTTCATCTATGTAAGATGATATCAGGTGTCAGCCCTGGTACCCCGCTGAAAAGGACCATACCAGGTGCTATTATAACACCTACAGTGGTAAACGTAAACAGAATCACTTCCAGGATCCATGCCTCTCATCTCAAGCCTGCTCCCTGTACAGAATCTTTCTGGAAACTGAAAAAGACTGGTAACAGTTTCAAATTGTGTATTGGCAATGTGAATAAGGTTATATACTCTCCCCTTGGCTACAAGTAGTCCTAACCCTCATCAGCCCATTAAGCCGTGATGGCTGATCACAAATCCTACTGGAAAAGAAGTATGGTCTATCTCGCATACAGCCCCCTTAGGGACCTGGTGGCCATCTCTCCACCCAGACATTTGTTAGCTGGCTATAGGTATTTCCTATTGTGATATCCCTGATGAAGAGGATCCCACTAAAATACCATTAAATCCCTTCTGTACCATAGATAATGGAAACAAACATTATGGATGTAGGGACACGCGAGCCAGATGCAGATTGGCTAGTCTAGATTACTAAGTTTGCCTGGCAGACTATCAAAGCCACAAAGAGTAATGGCTGTGTGGGGGAAAAGCCGACTTTTTCTGTATGTCATGGAAATGTGTACATACAGGGGCTGCCTGATGAAACCCCAATTCTTCATCAAATTCAGTACACAGCATTGGCCACATTACCAATTAGACAACCAAAAACTATGGCACCCAGATGGGTCTCTAGATCCTCAAATTTTGCGTGACCTTTTTAACTTCTGCAAGTGCTCAAAAGAGTGAAAGGAAATTCCCCTATGTGGAAGCCTTTTCCCTCCCTCACTCACATCCTGAACTATGCTTCTCCAATAGATCATTATCCTCAGCCTTCTGCTCCAGACCCTCTGATGTCACTCCCATCTCAGCAACTTGATTTCTCCCCTCCAATAACTAGATCAGAAACCCAAAGCTCCACCAGTTCTCAGACCATCGGCCCCTTGCTGAGGTAGCAGGTACATAGGTACCGCTCCACCGACTCATTCCTCTCATCTCCTGTCAGTGCCCTCACCGGGTCCCACCAGGTCCTCTTACCAGCTAACCCAATGCTCAAACGAGCTGAGGAGAGCCCTGAGACCCTTATCCAAGATGTAATATAATTGGCCTTTAAAGTTGCTTTGTCATCACTGAAAACAGGTTACTAAAATATAAAGTCCCTCACAGGATTTTGGGATCCTCACTCCCGTCTTTCACTCTGCTCTACCTGATCTACTGCTCAAGTTTGCTGCTAGGAAATTCCCAATACCCTTTCGCATTATTCTTTTACATCTCTCTTTTCCCTCATTCTCAGATCCTCGGAGGTGCTCTCAGCCCCACCTTCCCCGTCTTTCCCCCTCTGTACCAGGCCCACAGAAAAGTCTTAAATGACCTTCTTCAGAAGTCTTCACCATGGCTGAGTTTTGAACTTTCAGCAAAACAGTCCCAATAAAGACTTTAATGTAGATAAACTTTCTCTTTCGTATTGCCCTGTTCTACTTGGCCACTGGCTAAAAATCTCAGTACTTCTAAGCTAGACAACCCCTAACTAGTTTTTCACAAAATATGTGAACAAGTCCTCTGGCCTTCAGCTGGGGCTTCACAGAGATGGCTACATTTCTAAGATAAAGAAATTACCAACCGGGCTCCATGGTAACAGCTGGCAGGGGGAAAATAAGAAATGGAAGAAAAAGCTCTCCTCCTCCCAGGTGTCCTTGAAAAGTTAACTTGCCCAGAACAGAAGGAAAAACAGAAACAAATACTGCTTTTTTAAACTTCTGAAGACTGTGAACTTCTGAGCCCCATCCCTTATATGTTGGGTACAAAATTCTGAAACTACCTAAACTTGAGTTTCAGGGGATTAATTGATTACAATAGAAGCAATGCCCTCTGAATCCGGTTGCAACCAAATAGGACTGTTTCCCTCTCTTGAGTGCTATCTTAGGTGCCTTGCTTTGTCAGTGCCTACAACAGCATAATTCTATATACTTAAACATCGTTTATGTTTTCATGAAATTATCAAGATATGTGATAAATTGTGTAATGGTGCAGATGTTTCCCAGAGTGCTCTATCATGACGCAGGTTCATTTGAAGATCAAATAGGGGGGGCATACAACCGGTTCCACTGGGAACATATATCCCTCACTTTAGCCATCCTATTAGGAATAGGAGTTGCTGCACGGGTGGGCAGAGGAACCAGTGGCATTGTCCATGGGACACAAAAGATGACCCAATTAGAAGCAGCAATAGAGCAAAAGTAAGATATTAGAAACCTCCTTCAGGGCTTTGCATGAAACTTTAAATTCTCTCTCTGAAGTTGTTTTACATAACAGTTGAGGGTTGGACCTCCTCTTCATTAGAGAAGGGGGCCTTTGTGCTGCATTGAGGGAAGAATGTTGTTTTTATGCTGACTATACTGGAGTTGTAATAAAATCTATGAGTAAATTTAAAAGACACCTTGAAGAGCATCAACAAGTGAGAGAGGGCCCAAAAGGGTGGCTTGAGTCTTGGTTCACACAGTCCCCCCGGTTAACTACGTTTTTATCAACCCTGGCCGGTCCAATAATAATCCTCATATTATTGCTAACTATAAAACCCTGTTTGCTCAACCGTGTAATGTCTTTTCTCCAGGCTCAAATTGGAGGAGTTAAACTTATGGTAATACCCCACTAGCAGACATTGAATGTGACACCCTCCAATGATCATTTTTATGATTAAAATTAGCCAGAAGAAGAAGTGGGGAATGAAATATTAATAAAATAGGTACTTGTCACATCTTGTTTTTCTGTATGCTTAACAGAACACTGTTGAAATCTTGAGAAATGTTTGCAAAACTTGTTCCCAGAATGTTCTATCCCCAACTGCCAAATTGCAGAATGTACTCCCTCTCCCAGTTGCATGCAAACCGCCCACTCGCCCTGACACATCAATACAATTCCCTCCCTTCTCTCTCCAGGGAAAGTATATAAGCTCTACTTCAGCTATTCTCAGGGCTATCTGCTCTATTCAGGTGAGCTCTGAACCCCAGCATTCTGGACACCCAATAAACCCTTTGATGTTGCATGAGATAGCCTGTTGGTAGTCTCCTCCTCTGAAGCTCGCACCACGTTTACTTGGATGATTGAATGTAGAAGAGAACATCCAGTCAAAAAGGGATAGTCTGTAGCATTAGGAAGATAGTCAGTAAGTTTAGGAAGAAGGGTGAGTATAAGATTGGAACAAAAGTTTCTTAGCAATAGGATTTCGATTAGAGAGTGAATGTAAATGTCAGCACAAGTGAAGAGTCAGTCACAATGATGAAGTGGGGAAAATATGTAGGAAAGCATATATCAATAGAGACATTACAAAATCAGGCAGAGTATAAAGTGTGTGATAGGATTAGACATTTTGAACAGGGTTGAGTTTAAATATATAATCTTAGGAAGAAACAAATATGTAGTCACAAATAGGATTGACATTTGAGAGCATTGGGCAAATTTCAGGTGGATGAATATTTTGAGAATAATCTTGTGAATAGTTGATTATAAATCCACATACATGAACATGAATGAATTTAGGGAGTGAATATAAGACACATATATTTCATATTTTGAAAAATCTGGAGAGTGTATATATATATATATATATATATATATATATATATATGTATATACATATATATATATACATATACATAAAACACACACACAGACAAAAAAGTAGCAATATATATGTCAATCAAAATTCATTATAAAATATATACCATCCACAGATCTAAAAATATTCATTTTACTGAACATGGTTTTATGTATAATGCTGTTCAACTAGCAAGCTCACCCATAGGTTGAATATTCAGTTCCAACAGGGTTTAGTAGGAGTGATCTCTTCTAACAATTTGTATCTGCCAAGTCAGCCACCTCACAAGAATGTACGTGTGGTACCAGATAGGAATCTATATGTGCATATAAGAATACAGAGAAAGGGAGACAGGAATTCACATATTTGTTAACCTTAAAAATACTAGGACAACTATTTCAACAAACAATTGACTAGATTTATAACTCCAACTCTGTATCATGCAAAAGGCAAGTCCATCTATACACCATGCCTACTCTGTACTGCTTGTATTTCTATTCTTTATGGGTTATTTTTCTCCATCATATTAGGATTAGTAGTCAGAGTCTGGTAGGGTATGGGTTAGAGTCAGGTATTCAGTATTTTGAATTGAAAATAGGACACTGAATCCAATGTGTATGCAAATATATGCTACGGAAAAATCTTCCCACTCTCCTCCAGAACAATGCCTTGACATTACCTTCGCCCCAAGTAAGACACAATTAGAGGAGAAGAGTTAGAAAATCTGTGAATACATATCTAGAATGGAAAATGCTCCAGATTTCACATCTTTGGAGGTGGTAGAGGAGTTTCCAAAAGTAAGAGACAGGGTAAACACTCCACAAACATGGAGCTCTGCTGGCCAAAAGACTTTTTGAGAATCTGCCTCTGAGGTTGGGCACTTGAAATATATGTTGTTGTCAGGAGCTTTAGCTTTATTTGTAGTGAAACCATCAAAGCTGGATCTGCATCTATGTGACCTGGAGGAAATGGTTACTTATTTTAAAATAAAAATGAGGCAGCAGTGATGAATTCTCTTTTTGTAGGTAAACTTTGGCCACTGAGGGCTAAGGGTCTTACCGTGTGGACTGTGAAACCAATGGTCATCCTCAAATTTTCGTGGTGTTTCTTGCTGCTGCACTGGGAGTTTGGTATTTGCTTCATGAAATACAACGAGTTCAAATGGGACACAGTGCTGAAGGGAGTTCTGTCAGGTGTGGTTGGCAGGGTCTCCAGGAGAATGCACCAACCAGGGTTCTATCTCAAGTAGCTTTCCCCCTTGACAATAGCAACATGATACTGAACATTGCCCTGAAACCTCTCCATATAAAAATATGCCTTTACATATATGGGTGTGATGGTTGCACCATGTCAGTCACAGCCATTTGGAAGCCAATGGAAGATCCACATGGCCCCACCACAGATGTTTTATCACACATTTGCATAACACAGCTCTAGGCCCACTACTTACCAGGCCCCAACTTACTGGCATCTCTGTTCTACACCATTTTCATGAAACCCAGTCAATCAAGGCCCTGTCTGTTATGCTCATGATCATCAACAGGACATCAAAGGTCCTCCAGTGCCAGCTGGTCATCGGAATTTCTAAAATTTCATGGTAATTATCTAGCATTTTTTCACAGATGCATTTGGAGGCAATGTTGGTTTCAATTCATTCATGAACCATTAAATGGTGAGGAAGCTAATTTCAGGGAAATCTCTGGAGCACTCTCACAGGCAAGTCTACCCAAAGAGTGGCCAAAAAGTCACATGAAGCCAGGCCCATGGAGGTCTACAAAGCAAGGTCCAAGTGTGTTTTGAATCTCAATTATGCCTGCCAAGTCTTTCAGAATAAAATCATGTAATATCCTGGCTGTGATTCCCAGTGTTCTGTGGAAAGCCACTCTGGGCCTTGATCCCAGGTTCCAATGGCAACTCTCATTCATGGCCTCCTAAAATCCCAACACAATTCATGTCAATACTTCTCTGAGGTCAGTTCCAGAACTCAGTCTCTAAGGGGAATCACAGCAGAATTCAAGCCCAGGTTTACCCAGTCATCTCTTCCAACTGCCACACAAATGACCACAATTATAACCAAAACACTCCTACATGGCCCTCATCTTCTACCATAAAGATACTCATCATAACATCTGGATGGAGGTTTTCATGAGAGGCACATCCCAAGACAGTGTCCAAAATAAGCTCCCTTGCCCCTCATTTGCCGAATGTCAGGGTGGCTTGGACACCCTTCCTGTGAACCAGGAGTGATCAAATAGGCCTGCCCTTAATACTGCTTCGCTTCTCCAATTTGAGGCTCTCTGACTGTTGGGTCTAGATTCTTTTTGTGAATTGGAGTCATGAGAAAAGCCAAGCCCCTCTGCAGAGATTTGAAGAACTCATTTCACCCAAAGACTCCCTATTCTGACATGATGGATTTCAGAAACCTAACAAAGGAAGGCAATATAATTCATGCACATTGATTGAACGTTTTTCCATTTTGGTTTAGATGCACATATGGGATCTTTCTTTACTTCCATCAGGTGCTGAGAATCTAAGTCACAGCCTAAAACAGGGCAAAGGGCCTGAATCAGACACATCCTTTTCCAATGAAATTAAGCAAAGAGCCAGAGGTGATGCACATTCATTTCCATTTGAAAACTGTTTTCTTCAGGCTTAACAAATTGGTTGCATGAGACAAAGACCTTCCTGATATTCAGGGCAACAGAACAATAGGTAAGCAAAAGGCCCAAAGCAGGGTATCTCCACTGAGACTTTCCTGGTCACACTGATATCTGAGTTTTCTGAGATGCTGGCCATTCCATTCAGGTATCCAGTACATGGCCATGTCAAAGACCTTGGATTTGGTACATATCTTGGACACATAACCATGAGCCTATTCTAGAGAGTGGCCAGAATTCAGGAAGAAAACAGGGACTTAGGAAGGTATTAGGTGTTGCCCGTGCATAAGGCAAGCCACACTCCATTCATAAATTGGGCAGGATGAATGCTGGGAAGCTTTATACTAGACATGACACATCCATTGCTGCATTCTCTTTTCTCATGTCTACTACCACAGGCACAGTGGGATACACAGACATGGAAACACTCACCTCTTCAAATGACTTACCGGAAACAGTTCACTCCAAAACAAACAAACCGCCATTCCTACCTATTTTCAGAACATGAGACAAACCACAAACCCACACCCACTCCCAAAAAGGCACCTACTTCCCCATAGGTGTATGACTAACCAGAGTGTCCTCTGACTGGTGGCCATACTCTGTTCTTCCGAAATGGCCTGTCCTCTCTCAGATCTGTTTTCCTTGGCCAACTCTGTAAAGTTGTAAGGAAAAAGTGGAGAGCCACTACCTGCTTTCTCAGGAAAGCTCCCTATTCAGAGCTCTCCAGGCATTTGGTAATCCTCACTTCAGTAGGTACCAAGAATGACTGACTCTATCTTTGGTAAATCCAAACAAGTGAGCCCACTGGGACTGGGACTGGGACTGCCTCTGGGTGCCTGGTTCCTTGGATACAAAGTTCAGAGAGTTCCATCACCAAGGAAATGAGGTATGTCACATTCTTTGGAACTGAATGAGGTCACTGCCTTGGCAAAGGTATATCTTATGATGTGCAAAAACTGAAGAAATAATAATGTACCAGTGTCGAATACAAATGAATGACAAATTACATATCATGTCCCATAGGAGTCTACTTGCATTGATGTTAGACTGGGTCAGTTACTGTATAATAATTAGGATTTGTATGCACCATTCACTGAAGTTAGTTTTCAGTACTAGGAAACAAATATGTATTTCAGGTGGATGAATATTTCTCATTATAATCTTGTGAAAAGTTGATTATAAATCCACATACATGAACATGAATGAATTTAGAGAGTGTATATTAGACACATATATTTCATATTTTGAAAAATTTGGAGAGTATATCTATATCTATATCTATATATATATCTATATCTATATCTATATATACACACACACACACACACAAACACACATACACAACACTCACAGACATTAAAAAGTACCAATATAAATGCCAATCGAATTCATCAGTAAATATATATCATCCACAAATGCAAAAATATTTATTTTACTGAACATGAGTTAATGTATAATGTTGTTCTACTAGGACGCTCTCCTATAGGTTGAATTTTCATTTCCAACAGCATTTAGGAGGAGTGAACTCTTCTCACAATTTGTATCTGCCATGACAGCCACCTCACAAAAATGTACGTGTGATACCTGGTAGGATTCTATATATGCATATAAATATACATGTGTGAATAGGCTACAGAAAAGGGAAACAAGAATTCACATATTTGTTAAGTTTAAAAACACATGGAGAATATTTCAATTAAAATTTGACTAGATTTATAACTCCTCCCTTATATAATGCAAATGTCAAGTCCAACAATACAACATGTCTCCTCTGAAGTGCTTGTATTTCTATTGTGTTGGGTTAATTTTCTCCATTATATTAGGATGAATAGTCTGAGTCTACTAGGTATGGGTTAGTGTCAGGGATTCAGTATTTCGAATGGAAAATTGGAAAATGAATCCAATGTGTATGTAAATATATGCTGCACAAATATCCTAGTGCTCTCATCCAGAACAATGCCTTGACATTACCTTCACCACAAGTAAGACACAATTAGAGGAGAAGAGTTACAAAATCAGTGAATACATATCTGGAATGGAAAATGCTCAGGAGTTCACAACCTTGGAGGTGGTAGAGCAGTTTCCAAAACTAAGGGACAGGGTAAACACTCCACAAACATGGAGCTCTGCTGGCCTAAAAATTTTTTGAGAAACTACCACTGAGTTTCGCACTTGAAATATATGTTGTTTTCAGGAGATTTGGCTTCCTTTGTAGTGAGAACATCAAAGCTGGGTCTGAATCTATGTGACCTGGAGGACATGGTTTCTTATTTCCAATGAACTAGATGAAGCAGTGCTGAATCCTCTCTTTGTAGGTAAACTGAGGCCACTGGGGACTAAGTGTCTCCCCGTGTGGACTGTGAAGCCATTTGGTCCTCTTCCACTTTTTGTGGTGTTTTTGCTGCTGCACTGTGAGTTTGGTATTCGTTTCACGAAATACTAGGAGCTAAACTGGGACACAGTTTTGGAGGGAGTTCTGTCACGTGTGGTGGGTCAGGGTCTGCAAGAGAATGCACCAACTAGGCTCCTATCTCTCACAGCTTGCCCCATTGCCCCCTTGTCCATATCAACCTGATTCTTAATTTTCCTCTGAAAACTCTCCATGTAACAAGATGCCTTTACATACAAGGGTCTGCTGGCTGCACCATGTCAGTTACAAGCCATTTGGAATCCAATGGTAGATCCACGTGGCCCTACCACGGATGTTTTATCAAACACCTCCCCACCACTGCTCTAGAGCCACTACTCAGCAGGCTCCAACTTACTGGCATCTCTGTTCTACACCATTTTCATGAAACTCAGTAAGTCAAGGCACTGTCTGGTATAATCATGATCAGCAACAGGACATGCAGTGTTTCTCCAGTGCCACCTGGTCATAGGAATTTCAAAAATTTCATGGTATTTATCTAGCCATTTTTCAAGCATGAAGTTGGAGGCACTGTGGATTTCAGTTCATTCAGCAAACATTAAATGGTGAGGAAGCTCATTTCAATGAAATCTCTGGAGAACTCTCACAGGCACGGCTTCCCAAAGAGTGGACAAAAGGTCACATTAGGTCAGGCCCATTGAGGTCTACAATGTGAGGTCCATGTGTGTTTTGACTCTCAACTATGGCTGCCATTTCTTTAAGAATAAAATCATGTGATATCCTTGCTAAGATTCCCAGGCCTCTGTGGAAATCCACCCGGGGCCTAGGTCTCAGTTTCCAAGAGCGACATTCATGCGTGGCCTCTTAAAATCCCAACAAAATTTATGGCAATGCTTCTCTGAGTTCACTTCCAAAATCAAGTCTCTAAGGGGAATCACACCAGAGTTCAACCCCACGTGTACCCAGTCATTTTTTCTAATGCCACACAAATGACCAAAATCAAAACCAAAACACTCCCTCATGGCCCTCATCTTATTCCATATAGTCAATCATCTTAACCTCTGGCTGGAGGTTTCCATGAGGGGCGCAGCCCAAGACAGTGTCCAAAATCAGCTCCTTTGCCCCTCATTTGCCTAAAGTCAGGGTAGCCTGGACACCGTTTCTGTGAACCAGGAGTGAACAAATAAGCCTGCCTTTAATACTTCTTTGTTTCTCCAATTTGAGGCCTACTGATTTTAGGTATCAATTCTTTAGGTGATTTAGAGTCATGTGAAAACACAAGCACCTCTGCAGGGCTTTGAAGAACTCATTTGACCCAAAGAATCCCTATTCTCATTTGATGGAGTGCAGGAACCTAACAGAGGAAGGCAAGAGACTTCATCCACAATGAATGATATTTTTTGCCATTTTGGTTTTGGAAGCTCACATGGGATCATTCTTAAGATCTATCAGGTGCTGAGAATCTAAGTCACAGCCACACACAGGTCCAAAGGCTGATAAAGACACATCTCTTTCCAAAGCAATTAAGCAAAGAGCCACAGGTGAGGCCCATTCATTTCCATTTGAAAACTGTTTTCTTCAGGCTTCAAAAGGGGTGGCATGAGGCAAAGACCTTCCTGACATTCAGTGCAACACAACAATAAGTAAGCAAAAGGCCCAAAGCAGGGTTTCTGCACTGAGATTTTTCTGGTCACACTGATATCTGAGTTTTCTGAGATGCTCGCCATTCTCTTCAGCTATCCAGTACATGGCCATGTCACAGAGCTTGGCAGTGGTACATATTTTGGACACAAATCCATGAGCCTATTCTGGAGAGTGGCCCGAATTCAGGAAGAAAACAACAACTTAGAAAGATAGCAGGTGTTGCACATCGATAAGACAAGCTGCAGTCCATTCATATATTGGGCAGGATGAATTATGGGAAGATTTATACTAGACAGGACACATCCATTAATGCATTCTCTTTTGTAATGTCTACAACAACAGACACAGTGGGATACACAGAAAGAGAAACACTCGCCGTGTCAAATGACTTACTAGAAACTGTCCACTCCAAACCAAACAACCGCCTATCCTATCTATTCTCAGAACATGAGACAAAACAACAAACCCACACCCACTCCCACAAAGGCACCTCCTTGCCCCAAGTAGGTCTGTGACTATCCGGAGTGTCCTCTGACTGGTGGGCCATACTATGTTCCGCCGAAATGGCCTGTCTTCTCTCAGATCTTGTTTCCTTGATCAACTCTGTGAAGATGTCAGGAAAAAGTGGTTAGCCACTACCTGTTTTCTCAGGAAAGGTCCATCTTCAGAGCTCTCCTGGCATTTGGCCATCCTCACATCATTAGGTACCAAGAAAACTGACTCTGTCCTTGGTAAATCCAAACAAGTGAGAACACTGGGACTGGGACTGGGACTGCCTCTGGGTGCCTGGCTTCTTGGATACCAAGTTCAGAGAGTTCCATCACCAAGGAAATGAGGTATGTCACATTCCTTGGAACTGAATGAGGTCACTGCCTTGGCAACCACTTTGTCCTAACAGTTGCTTCCAAGGGTAACATAAGATGGAGGTTGCCCCTACTTCCTGTGACACTTTCATAAGGTAGAATGTATATCAACCATTGGCACCCGGGAACAGCTCTCCACTCAGGCCTGGTTAGGTCCATCTTCTCTACAATAAGAACAGAGAGATTCAGATTCAGACACATCCCTTCATCCTGACCAGGTTGTTTGCCATGGAAGATGACTTTTGCTCTCTCAGGTGCTTCATACCTGCCTACAACTTCTCCAGGTATCATTTGTGCATGGACATTTGAGGTTCTCATCAGGTGGAAGGTCCCCAACTTTCCTGTATTGTAAGAACCACTCTGACAGCTCTTTTGCCCATTTTGGTTTGGGATGCACACATGGGATTTTTCTTTAGTCCCATCATGTGCTGTGAATCTAAGCCACAGCCTCACATAGGGCTGAGAGGCTGATTCAGAAACATCCATTTCCAAAGCAATTAAGCAAAGAGGCACAGGTAATGACCATTCTTTTCCATTTGAAAACTATTTTCTGCAGGCTTCACAAAGTGTGGCCTGAGGCAAAGACCATCCTGACATTCAGGGCAACAGAATAGGTAAGCAAAAGGCCCAAAGCAGGGTTTCTCCACTGAGACTTTCTTGGGCATACTGATATCTGAGTTTTCTGAGATACTCGCCATTCCCTTCAGCTATCCAGTACATGGCCATGTCACAGAGATGGAGGTGGTACATATCTTGGACACAAAATCATGAGCATATTCTGGAGAGTGTCCAGAATTCAGAAAGAAAACAGGAATTTAGAAAGATGGCAGGAGTTGCCCATCCATACGGCAACCTGCAGTCCATTCATTAATTGCACAGGATGAATGCTTTGAAGCTTTCTTGTAGACAGGACACATCCATTGATGCATTCTCTTTTCTAATGTCTACAATCACGGACACAGTATGATATATAGACACAGAAACACTCACCTTGTCAAAGGACTTACTAGACACAGTCCACTCCAAAACAAACAAACCAGCTTTCCTAACTATTCTCAGAACATGAGACAAAACCACAAACTCACACTCACACCCAAAAAGTCACCTCCTTTCCCCAAGTAGGTCTGTGACTATCCGGAGTGTCCTCTGACTTGTGGGCCATACTATGTTCCCCCAAAATGGCGTGTCCTGTCTCCAATCTGTTCTCTTTGGCCAACTCTGTGAAGTTGTCAGGAGCCCATGGTGAGAAACTACCTGCTTTCTCTGGAAAGGCCAGTCTTCATAGTTTCCAGGCATTTGGCTGTCCTCACATCAGTAGGTACAAAGAAAGAGTAACTCTGTCTTGTTAAATCCAAACAAGTTAGCCCACTGGGACATGGAGTGGGTTTGACTCTGTGTGCCTGGTTTCCTGGATCCCAAGATCACAGACTTTCATTACCAAAACTGTAAGGTGATGTCACTTTCTTCAAGATCTGAATGAAGTCACTGCCTTGGAAACCACTTTGTTTTAACAGTTGCTTACATGGTTCCCAAAAGATGGAGGCTGCCTCTACTTGCTGTGACTCATTCATATGTTAGAATGGTATATCAACCATAGGCACCGGGGAACAGCTCTCCACACAGGCATGGTTTGGTCCATCTTCTCTACATTAGGAAGAGAGAGGCTAATTCAGACACATCCCATCAACCTGACCAGGTTGTTTGCCATGGAAGATGACTTTTGCTCTCTCATGTCCTTCATAGATGCCTACATCTTCTCCAAGGATCATTTCAGCATGGACCTTTTAGGTTTTCAGCAGCTGGAAGATCGCCTATATTCCTGTATTGTAAGACCAACTCTGTCCCTGCTCTTCTGTAAAATTAGATTGAGGGAAAAGTGTATGGATAGGGTTAATAACATGTTCAATTTGGGTTAGGAATCATTCTCTGGAATGAATATTTGTATTAGGAACCTGCGATATTTATAAGAATATATAGGTGAAATATAAGTATGAAAACAGAAATCTAGGTAAGTTTTGAAGCCCAGAAGGGCATTGGGCCCTTGATTGGGATACTTAGCATTGATTTATGTCCTGCACAGTTGTCTCAGTTAAATCAATATACTATGGCATAGGACCTTCTAATTTGGATGATTGAATGTGGAAGAGAACATCCAGTCAAAAAGGGATATTCGGTAGGATTAGGAAAATAGTTTGGGACCCAGAGGCAGTCCCAGTCCCAGTCCCAGTGGGCTCACTTGTTTGGATTTACCAAGGACAGAGTCAGTTTTCTTGGTACCTAATGATGTGAGGATGGCCAAATGCCAGGAGAGCTCTGAAGATGGACCTTTCCTGAGAAAACAGGTAGTGGCTAACCACTTTTTCCTGACATCTTCACAGAGTTGGTCAAGGAAACAAGATCTGAGAGAAGACAGGCCATTTCGGGGGAACATAGTATGGCCCACCAGTCAGAGGACACTCCGGATAGTCACAGACGTACTTGGGGGAAGGAGGTGCCTTTGTGGGAGTGGGTGTGGGTTTGTTGTTTTGTCTCATGTTCTCAGAATAGATAGGAAAGGCGGTTTGTTTGGTTTGGAGTGGACAGTTTCTAGTAAGTCATTTGACATGGCGAGTGTTTCTGTTTCTGTGTATCCCACTGTGTCCGTTGTTGTAGACATTAGAAAAGAGAATGCATTAATGGATGTGTCCTGTCTAGTATAAATCATCCCATAATTCATCCTGCCCAATATATGAATGGACTGCAGCTTGTCTTATCGATGTGCAACACCTGCTATCTTTCTAAGTTGTTGTTTTCTTCCTGAATTCTGGCCACTCTCCGAAATAGGCTCATGGATTTGTGTCCAAAATATGTACCACCTCCAAGCTCTGTGACATGGCCATGTCCTGGATAGCTGAAGAGAATGGCGAGCATCTCAGAAAACCCAGATATCAGTGTGACCAGGAAAGTCTCAGTGCAGAAACCCTGCTTTGGGCCTTTGCTTACTTATTGTTGTGTTGCACTGAATGTCAGGAAGGTCTTTGCCTCAGGCCACCCCTTTGTGAAGCCTGAAGAAAACAGTTTTCAAATGGAAATGAATGGGCCTCACCTGTGGCTCTTTGCTTAATTGCTTTGGAAAGGGATGTGTCTTTATCATCCTCTTGGGCCTGTGTGTGGCTGTGACTTAGATTCTCAGCACCTGATGGATCTTAAGAATGATCCCATGTGAGCTTCCAAAACCAAAATGGCAAAAAATTTCATTCATTGTGGATGAAGTCTTTTGCCTTCCTCTGTTAGGTTTCTGCACTCCATTAAATGACAATAGGGATTCTTTGGGTAAAATGAGTTCTTCAAAGCCCTGCAGAGGTGCTTGTGTTTTCGCATGACTCTAAATCACCTAAAGAATCGATACCTAAAATCAGTAGGCCTCAAATTGGAGAAACACAGAAGTATTAACGGCAGGCTTATTTGTTCACTCCTGGTTCACAGAAACGGTGTCCAGGCTACCCTGACTTTAGACAAATGAGGGGCAAACGAGCTGATTTTGGACACTGTCTTGGGCTGTGCCCCTCATGGAAACCTCCAGCCAGAGGTTAAGATGATTGACTATGTGAAATAAGATGAGGGCCATGTGGGAGTGTTTTGGTTTTAATTTTGGTCATTTGTGTGGCATTGGAAAAAATGACTGGGTCCACATGGGCTTGAACTCTGGTGTGATTCCCCTTAGAGACTGGGTTTTGGAACTGAACTCAGAGAAGCATTGCCATGAATTTTGTTGGGATTTTAAGAGGCCACACATGAAAGTCGCTCTTGGAAACTGAGACCAAGGCCCCGGGTGGATTTCCACAGAGGCCTGGGAATCTCAGCAAGGATATCACATGATTTTATTCTTAAAGAAATGGCAGCCATAGTTGAGAGTCAAAACACACATGGACCTCACATTGTAGACCTCAATGGGCCTGGCCTAATGTGACCTTTTGTCCACTCTTTGGGAAGCCATGCCTGTGAGAGTTCTCCAGAGATTTCATTGAAATGAGCTTCCTCACCATTTATGTTTGCTGAATGAACTGAAACCCACAGTGCCTCCAACTTCATGCTTGAAAAATGGCTAGATAAATACCATGAAATTTTTGAAATTCCTATGACCAGGTGGCACTGAAGAAACATTGGATGTCCTGTTGCTGATCATGAGTATACCAGACAGTGCCTTGATTTACTGAGTTTCATGAAAATGTTGTAGAACAGAGATGCCAGTAAGTTGGAGCCTGCTGAGTAGTGGGACTAGAGCAATGGTGGGGAGGTGTTTGATAAAACATCCGTGGTAGGGCCATGTTTATCTACCATTGGATTCAAAATGGCTTGTAACTGACATGGTTCAGCCAACAGACCCTTATATGTAAAGGCATCTTGTTATATGGAGAGTTTTCAGAGGAAAATTAAGAATCAGGTTGATATGGACAAGGGGGCAATGGGGCAAGCTGTGAGAGATAGGAGCCTAGTTGGTGCATTCTCTTGCAGACCCTGACCCACCACACGTGACAGAACTCCCTCCAGCACTGTGTCCCAGTTTAGCTCCTAGTATTTTGTGAAACAAATACCAAACTCACAGTGCAGCAGCAAAAACACCACAAAAAGTGGAGGAGGACCAAATGGCTTCACATTCCACACGGGGAGACACTTAGTCCCCAGTGGCCTCAGTTTACCTACAAAGAGAGGATTCAGCACTGCTTCATCTTGTTCATTGGAAAATAAGAAACCATGTCCTCCAGGTCACATAGATGCAGACCCAGCTTTGATGGTCTCACTACAGAGGAAGCCAAATCTCCTGAAAACAACATATATTTCAAGTGTGGAAGCTCAGAGGCAGTTTCTCAAAAAGTTTTTAGGCCAGCAGAGCTCCATGTTTGTGGAGTGTTTACCCTGTCCCTTAGTTTTGGAAACTCCTCTACCAACTCCAAGGTTGTGAACTCCTGAGCATTTTCCATTCCAGATATGTATTCACTGATTTTGTAACTCTTCTCCTCTAATTGTGTCTTACTTGGGGTGAAGGTAATGTCAAGGCATTGTTCTGGATGAGAGCGGGAGGATATTTGTGCAGCATATATTTACATACACATTGGATTCATTTTCCAATTTTCCATTCGAAATACTGAATCCCTGACACTAACCCATACCTAGTAGACTCAGACTATTCATCCTAATATAATGGAGAAAATTAGCCCAACACATTAGAAATACAAGTACTTCAGAGGAGACATGTTGTATAGTTGGACTTGACATTTGCATTATATAAGGTAGGAGTTATAAATCTAGTCAAATTTATTTGAAATATTCTCCATGTGTTTTAAACTTAACAAATATGTGAATTCTTGTTTCCTTTTTCTGTAGTCTCTTCACACACGTATATTTATATGCATATATAGAATCCTACCAGGTATCACACGTACATTTTTGTGAGGTGGCTGTCTTGGCAGATACAAATTGTGAGAAGAGTTCACTCCTCCTAAATGCTGTTGGAAATGAAAATTCAACTTATAGGAGAGCTTCCTAGGAGAACAACATTATTCATTAGCTCATGTTCAGTAAAATAAATATTTTTGCATTTGTGGATGATACATATTTACTGATGAATTTCGATTGGCATTTATATTGGTACTTTTTAATGTCTGTGAGTTGTGTGTGTGTGTGTGTGTGTGTGTGTGTGTGTATAGATATAGATATAGATATACTCTCCAAATTTTTCAAAATATGAAATATATGTGTCTAATACACACTCTCTAAATTCATTCATGTTCATGTATGTGGACTTATAATCCACTTTTCACAAGATGATAATCAGAAATATTCATCCACCTGAAATACATATTTGATTCCTAGTACTGAAAACTAACTTCAGTGAATGGTGCATACAAATCCTAATTATTCTACAGTAACTGACCCAGTCTAACATCAATGCAAGTAGAATCCTATGGGACATGATATGTAATTTGTCATTCATTTGTATTCGACACTGGTACATTATTGTTTCTTCAGTTTTTGCACATCACAGGATATACATTTCATCCACAAGTTCACAAATTAATAAGCATTTGTTTCAACTTTCACCACTTCTTGCTTCAGAACACATGTATTGTCAGGGTTTCTTGACTGGTCTTTTCATGAGACTTCTTTCCAAACACATTATTTTGAATTTCCATAATCATTTTGAAGCAAACGTCACACACTCTTCATGATAAACCAAAACACAAATATTTCCATTACATATATAATTGGTTGGAATGAATGATTGTATATCAATATACGATTTCCTTTAATTTTTCAGATATCAGTTCAGTTCATTATTTAAAGTTCAAAAAAGTTATATTATTTATTCACAGTATGGTCTATTCATGCTTTTTCTCTATATTCCTAGAAACATGGTACACCTCTTTGTAACCCTGATTCTCATTTTACATCTTCAATATATTGCTCCCAGAAATGGTGAAAGAAATACTCATGTCACCTCATTATCACAGTAATATTCTGGACAAAAAATGGAAAGGTCACACTTATGATTGTACCAAAGCCTAAATGGAAAGTGAACATGGATTTCTAAAAACATCCATGTCCAGGTTGCCTAATGCTGTCAATTGTCAATCCTATTGGTGACTACATATTTGTTTTTTTCCTAATTTATATATTCAAACTCAACCCTGTTGAAAATGTCTAATTCTATCACTCACTTTATACTTTGCCTGATTTCCTAATATTTCTATTGATATCTGCTTTTCTACATATTTTCCAAAGTTCAACATAGTGACTGACTCTTCATATGTGCTGATATTTACATTCACTCAACAACCGAAAGTCTATTGCTAAAGAACTTTTGGTCCAAATTCTATACTCACTCTTCTTCCTAAACCTACCGACTATCTTCCTAATCCTATTGAATATCCCTTTTTGACTGGATGTTCTCTCTAAATTCAATCATCCAATGTACAAGGTCCTATGCCATTGTATATCGAATTATCTGAGGCATCTTTGCAGAACATCATTCAAAGCTAAGTATCCCAATCAAGGGCAAAACCCTTCTGGGCTTCAAATCATACCTAGATTTCTGTTTTCCTACTTATATTTCACCTCTATATTCTTGTAAATATTGCAGGTTCCCAATACCATTATTCATCACACAGAATCACTCGTAACCCAAATCAAACCTGTTTTTAACCCCAAGTATATACTGTTCCCTCAATCATTTTACAGAAGAGCAGGGACAGAGTGGTTCTTACAATACAGGAAAGTTGGGGACCTTCCACCTAATGAGAACCTCAAATGTCCATGCACAAATGATACCTGGAGAAGTTGTAGGCAGGTATGAAGTACCTGACAGAGCAAAAGTCATCTTCCATGGCAAACAACCTGGTCAGGATGAAGGGATGTGTCTGAATCTGCTCTCTCTCTTCTTATTGTACAGAAGATGGACCAAACCAGGGCTGAGTGGAGAGCTGTTCCCGGGTGCCAATGGTGATATACATTCTACCTTATGAAAGTGTCACAGGAAGTAGGGGCAACCTCCATCTTATGTTACCCTTGGAAGCAACTGTTAGGACAAAGTAGTTGCCAAGGCAGTGACCTCATTCAGTTCCAAAGAATGTGACATACCTCATTTCCTTGGTGATGGAACTCTCTGAACTTGGTATCCAAGAAGCCAGGCACCCAGAGGCAGTCCCAGTCCCAGTCCCAGTGGGCTCACTTGTTTGGATTTACTAAGGACAGAGTCAGTTTTCTTGGTACCTAATGATGTGAGGATGGCCAAATGCCAGGAGAGCTCTGAAGATGGACCTTTCCTGAGAAAACAGGTAGTGGCTAAACACATTTTCCTGACATCTTCACAGAGTTGGTCAAGGAAACAAGATCTGAGAGAAGACAGGCCATTTCGGGGGAACATAGTATGGCCCACCAGTCAGAGGACACTCCGGATAGTCACAGACGTACTTGGGGGAAGGAGGTGCCTTTGTGGGAGTGGGTGTGGGTTTGTTGTTTTGTCTCATGTTCTGAGAATAGATAGGAAAGGCGGTTTGTTTGGTTTGGAGTGGACAGTTTCTAGTAAGTCATTTGACACGGCGATTGTTTCTCTTTCTGTGTATCCCACTGTGTCCGTTGTTGTAGACATTAGAAAAGAGAATGCATTAATGGATGTGTCCTGTCTAGTATAAATCTTCCCATGCCCAATATATGAATGGACTGCAGCTTGTCTTATCGATGTGCAACACCTGCTATCTTTCTAAGTTGTAGTTTTCTTCCTGAATTCTGGCCACTCTCCAGAATAGGCTCATGAATTTGTTTCCAAAATATGTACCACCTAAAGCTCTGTGACATGGCCATACTGGATAGCTGAAGAGAATGGCGAGCATCTCAGAAAACTCAGATATCAGTGTGACCAGGAAAGTCTCAGTGCAGAAACCCTGCTTTGGGCCTTTTGCTTACTTATTGTTGTGTTGCACTGAATGTCAGGAAGCTCTTTGCCTCAGGCCACCCCTTTGTGAAGCCTGAAGAAAACAGTTTTCAAATGGAAATGAATGGGCCTCACCTGTGGCTCTTTGCTTAATTGCTTTGGAAAGGGATGTGTCTTTATCATCCTCTTGGGCCTGTGTGTGGCTGTGACTTAGATTCTCAGCACCTGATGGATCTTAAGAATGATCCCATGTGAGCTTCCAAAACCAAAATGGCATAAAATTTCATTCATTGTGGATGAAGTCTCTTGCCTTCCTCTGTTAGGTTCCTGCACTCCATCAAATGACAATAGGGATTCTTTGGGTCAAGTGAGTTCTTCAAAGCCCTGCAGAGGTGCTTGTGTTTTCGCATGACTCTAAATCACCTAAAGAATCGATACCTAAAATCAGTAGGCCTCAAATTGGAGAAACACAGAAGTATTAACGGCAGGCTTATTTGTTCACTCCTGGTTCACAGAAACGGTGTCCAGGCTACCCTGACTTTAGACAAATGAGGGGCAAACGAGCTGATTTTGGACACTGTCTTGGGCTGTGCCCCTCATGGAAACCTCCAGCCAGAGGTTAAGATGATTGACTATATGAAATAAGATGATGGCCATGTGGGAGTGTTTTGGTTTTAATTTTGGTCATTTGTGTGGCATTGGAAAAAATGACTGGGTCCACGTGGGCTTGAACTCTGGTGTGATTCCCCTTAGAGACTGGGTTTTGGAACTGAACTCAGAGAAGCATTGCCATGAATTTTGTTGGGATTTTAAGAGGCCACGCATGAAAGTCGCTCTTGGAAACTGAGACCTAGGCCCCGGGTGGATTTCCACAGAGGCCTGGGAATCTCAGCAAGGATATCACATGATTTTATTCTTAAAGAAATGGCAGCCATAGTTGAGAGTCAAAACACACAAGGACCTCACATTGTAGACCTCAATGGGCCTGGCCTAATGTGATCTTTTGTCCACTCTTTGGGAAGCCATGCCTGTGAGAGTTCTCCAGAGATTTCATTGAAATGAGCTTCCTCACCATTTAATGTTTGCTGAATGAACTGAAACCCACAGTGCCTCCAACTTCATGCTTGAAAAATGGCTAGATAAATACCATGAAATTTTTGAAATTCCTATGACCAGGTGGCACTGGAGAAACATTGGATATCCTGTTGCTGATCATGAGTATACCAGACAGTGCCTTGATTTACTGAGTTTCATGAAAATGGTGTAGAACAGAGATGCCAGAAATTTGGAGCCTGCTGAGTAGTGGGTCTAGAGCAGTGGTGGGGAGGTGTTTGATAAAACATCCGTGGTAGGGCCATGTGGATCTACCATTGGATTCCAAATGGTTTGTAACTGACATGGTGCAGCCAACAGACCCTTATATGTAAAGGCATCTTGTTACATGGAGAGTTTTCAGAAGAAAATTAAGAATCAGGTTGATATGGACAAGGGGGCAATGGGGCAAGCTGTGAGAGATAGGAGCCTAGTTGGTGCATTCTCTTGCAGACCCTGACCCACCACACGTGACAGAACTCCCTCCAGCACTGTGTCCCAGTTTAGCTCCTAGTATTTTGTGAAACAAATACCAAACTCACAGTGCAGCAGCAAAAACACCACAAAAAGTGGAAGAGGACCAAATGGCTTCACAGTCCACACGGGGAGACACTTAGTCCCCAGTGGCCTCAGTTTACCTACAAAGAGAGGATTCAGCACTGCTTCATCTTGTTCATTGGAAAATAAGAAACCATGTCCTCCAGGTCACATAGATGCAGACCCAGCTTTGATGGTCTCACTACAGAGGAAGCCAAATCTCCTGAAAACATCATATATTTCAAGTGTGGAATCTCAGAGGCAGTTTCTCAAAAAGTTTTTAGGCCAGCAGAGCTCCATGTTTGTGGAGTGTTTACCCTGTCCCTTAGTTTTGGAAACTCCTCTACCACCTCCAAGGTTGTGAACTCCTGAGCATTTTCCATTCCAGATATGTATTCACTGATTTTGTAACTCTTCTCCTCTAATTGTGTCTTACTTGGGGTGAAGGTAATGTCAAGGCATTGTTCTGGATGAGAGCGGGAGGATATTTGTGCAGCATATATTTACATACACATTGGATTCATTTTCCAATTTTCCTTTCGAAATACTGAATCCCTGACACTAACCCATACTTAGTAGACTCAGACTATTCATCCTAATATAATGGAGAAAATTAACCCAACACATTAGAAATACAAGTACTTCAGAGGAGACATGTTGTATAGTTGGACTTGACATTTGCATTATATAAGGTAGGAGTTATAAATCTAGTCAAATTTATTTGAAATATTCTCCATGTGTTTTAAACTTAACAAATATGTGAATTTTTGTTTCCTTTTTCTGTAGTCTATTCACACATGTATATTTATATGCATATATAGAATCCTACCAGGTATCACACGTACATTTTTGTGAGGTGGCTGTCTTGGCAGATACAAATTGTGAGAAGAGTTCACTCCTCCTAAATGCTGTTGGAAATGAAAATTCAACTTATAGGAGAGCGTCCTAGTAGAACAACATTATTCATTAGGTCATGTTCAATAAAATAAATATTTTTGCATTTGTGGATGATACATATTTACTGATGAATTTCGATTGGCATTTATATTGGTACTTTTTAATGTCTGTGAGTTGTGTGTGTGTGTGTGTGTGTATGTGTGTGTGTGTGTGTATAGATATAGATATAGATATAGATATACTCTCCAAATTTTTCAAAATATGAAATATATGTGTCTAATATACACTCTCTAAATTCATTCATGTTCATGTATGTGGATTTATAATCCACTTTTCACAAGATGATAATCAGAAATATTCATCCACCTGAAATACATATTTGTTTCCTAGTACTGAAAACTAACTTCAGTGAATGGTGCATACAAATCCTAATTATTCTACAGTAACTGACCCAGTCTAACATCAATGCAAGTAGACTCCTATGGGACATGATCTGTAATTTGTCATTCATTTGTATTCGACACTGGTACATTATTGTTTCTTCAGTTTTTGCACATCACAGGATATACATTTCATCCACAAGTTCACAAATTAATAAGCATTTGTTTCAACTTTCACCACTTCTTGCTTCAGAACACATGTATTGTCAGGGTTTCTTGACTGGTCTTTTCATGAGACTTCTTTCCAAACACATTATTTTGAATTTCCATAATCATTTTGAAGCAAACGTCACACACTCTTCATGATAAACCAAAACACAAATATTTCCATTACATATATACCTGGTTGGAATGAATGATTGTATATCAATATACGATTTCCTTTAATTTTTCAGATATCAGTTCAGTTCATTATTTAAAGTTCAAAAAAGTTATATTATTTATTCACAGTATGGTCTATTCATGCTTTTTCTCTATATTCCTAGAAACAGGGTACACCTCTTTGTAACCCCGATTCTCATTTTACATCTTCAATATATTGCTCCCAGAAATGGTGAAAGAAATACTCATGTCACCTCATTATCACAGTAATATTCTGGACAAAAAATGGAAAGGTCACACTTATGATTGTACCAAAGCCTAAATGGAAAGTGAACATGGATTTCTAAAAACATCCATGTCCAGGTTGCCTAATGCTGTCAATTGTCAATCCTATTGGTGACTACATATTTGTTTTTTTCCTAATTTATATATTCAAACTCAACCCTGTTGAAAATGTCTAATTCTATCACTCACTTTATACTTTGCCTGATTTCCTAATATTTCTATTGATATCTGCTTTTCTACATATTTTCCCCAGTTCAACATAGTGACTGACTCTTCATATGTGCTGACATTTACATTCACTCAACAACCGAAAGTCTATTGCTAAAGAACTTTTGGTCCAAATTCTATACTCACTCTTCTTCCTAAACCTACCGACTATCTTCCTAATCCTATTGAATATCCCTTTTTGACTGGATGTTCTCTCTAAATTCAATCATCCAATGTACAAGGTCGTATGCCATTGTATATGGAATTATCTGAGGCATCTTTGCAGAACATCATTCAAAGCTAAGTATCCCAATCAAGGGCAAAACCCTTCTGGGCTTCAAATCATACCTAGATTTCTGTTTTCCTACTTATATTTCACCTCTATATTCTTGTAAATATTGCAGGTTCCCAATATCATTATTCATCACAAAGAATCACTCATAACCCAAATCAACGCTGTTTTTAACCCCAAGTATACACTGTTCCCTCAATCATTTTACAGAAGAGCAGGGACAGAGTGGTTCTTACAATACAAAAAAGTTGGGGACCTTCCACCTGATGAGAACCTCAAATGTCCATGCACAAATGATACCTGGAGAAGTTCTAGGCAGGTATGAAGCACCTGAGAGAGCAAAAGTCATCTTCCATGGCAAACAACCTGGTCAGGATGAAGGGATGTGTCTGAATCTGCCTCTCTCTCTTCTTATTGTACAGAAGATGGACCAAACCACTGCTGAGTGGAGAGCTGTTCCCGGGTGCCAATGGTGATATACATTCTACCTTATGAAAGTGTCACAGGAAGTAGGGGCAACCTCCATCTTATGTTACCCTTGGAAGCAACTGTTAGGACAAAGTGGTTTCCAAGGCAGTGACCTCATTCAGTTCCAAAGAATGTGACATACCTCATTTCCTTGGTGATGGAACTCTCTGAACTTGGTATCCAAGAAGCCAGGCACCCAGAGGCAGTCCCAGTCCCAGTCCCAGTGGGCTCACTTGTTTGGATTTACCAAGGACAGAGTCAGTTTTCTTGGTACCTAATGATGTGAGGATGGCCAAATGCCAGGAGAGCTCTGAAGATGGACCTTTCCTGAGAAAACAGGTAGTGGCTAACCACTTTTTCCTGACATCTTCACAGAGTTGGTCAAGGAAAGAAGGTCTGAGAGAAGACAGGCCATTTCGGGGGAACATAGTATGGCCCACCAGTCAGAGGACACTCCGGATAGTCACAGACGTACTTGGGGGAAGGAGGTGCCTTTGTGGGAGTGGGTGTGGGTTTGTTGTTTTGTCTCATGTTCTGAGAATAGATAGAAAAGGCGGTTTGTTTGGTTTGGAGTGGACAGTTTCTAGTAAGTCATTTGACACGGCGAGTGTTTCTCTTTCTGTGTATCCCACTGTGTCCGTTGTTGTAGACATTAGAAAAGAGAATGCATTAATGGATGTGTCCTGTCTAGTATAAATCTTCCCATGCCCAATATATGAATGGACTGCAGCTTGTCTTATCGATGTGCAACACCTGCTATCTTTCTAAGTTGTAGTTTTCTTCCTGAATTCTGGCCACTCTCCAGAATAGGCTCATGGATTTGTGTCCAAAATATGTACCACCTCCAAGCTCTGTGACATGGCCATGTACTGGATAACTGAAGAGAATGGCGAGCATCTCAGAAAACTCAGATATCAGTGTGACCAGGAAAGTCTCAGTGCAGAAACCCTGCTTTGGGCCTTTTGCTTACTTATTGTTGTGTTGCACTGAATGTCAGGAAGGTCTTTGCCTCAGGCCACCCCTTTGTGAAGCCTGATGAAAACAGTTTTCAAATGGAAATGAATGGGCCTCACCTGTGGCTCTTTGCTTAATTGCTTTGGAAAGGGATGTGTCTTTATCAGCCTCTTGGGCATGTGTGTGGCTGTGACTTAGATTCTCAGCACCTGATGGATCTTAAGAATGATCCCATGTGAGCTTCCAAAACCAAAATGGCAAAAAATTTCATTCATTGTGGATGAAGTCTCTTGCCTTCCTCTGTTAGGTTCCTGCACTCCATCAAAAGACAATAGGGATTCTTTGGGTCAAATGAGTTCTTCAAAGCCCTGCAGAGGTACTTGTGTTTTCGCATGACTCTAAATCACCTAAAGAATCGATACCTAAAATCAGTAGGCCTCAAATTGGAGAAACACAGAAGTATTAAAGGTAGGCTTATTTGTTCACTCCTGGTTCACAGAAACGGTGTCCAGGCTACCCTGACTTTAGACAAATGAGGGGCAAACGAGCTGATTTTGGCCACTGTCTTGGGCTGCGCCCCTCATGGAAACCTCCAGCCAGAGGTTAAGATGATTGACTATATGAAATAAGATGAGGGCCATGTGGGAGTGTTTTGGTTTTAATTTTGGTCATTTGTGTGGCATTGGAAAAAATGACTGGGTCCACGTGGGCTTGAACTCTGGTGTGATTCCCCTTAGAGACTGGGTTTTGGAACTGAACTCAGAGAAGCATTGCCATGAATTTTGTTGGGATTTTAAGAGGCCACGCATGAAAGTCGCTCTTGGAAACTGAGACCTAGGCCCCAGGTGGATTTCCACAGAGGCCTGGGAATCTCAGCAAGGATATCACATGATTTTATTCTTAAAGAAATGGCAGCCATAGTTGAGAGTCAAAACACACATGGACCTCACATTGTAGACCTCAATGGGCCTGGCCTAATGTGACCTTTTGTCCACTCTTTGGGAAGCCATGCCTGTGAGAGTTCTCCAGAGATTTCATTGAAATGAGCTTCCTCACCATTTAATGTTTGCTGAATGAACTGAAACCCACAGTGCCTCCAACTTCATGCTTGAAAAATGGCTAGATAAATACCATGAAATTTTTGAAATTCCTATGAGCAGGTGGCACTGGAGAAACATTGGATGTCCTGTTGCTGATCATGAGTATACCAGACAGTGCCTTGATTTACTGAGTTTCATGAAAATGGTGTAGAACAGAGATGCCAGTAAGTTGGAGCCTGCTGAGTAGTGGGTCTAGAGCAATAGTGGGGAGGTGTTTGATAAAACATCCGTGGTAGGGCCATGTTTATCTACCATTGGATTCCAAATGGCTTGTAACTGACATGGTGCAGCCAGCAGACCCTTATATGTAAAGGCATCTTGTTATATGGAGAGTTTTCAGAGGAAAATTAAGAATCAGGTTGATATGGACAAGGGGGCAATGGGGCAAGCTGTGAGAGATAGGAGCCTAGTTGGTGCATTCTCTTGCAGACCCTGACCCACCACACGTGACAGAACTCCCTCCAGCACTGTGTCCCAGTTTAGCTCCTAGTATTTCGTGAGACAAATACCAAAATCACAGTGCAGCAGCAAAAACACCACAAAAAGTGGAGGAGGACCAAATGGCTTCACAGTCCACACGGGGAGACACTTAGTCCCCAGTGGCCTCAGTTTACCTACAAAGAGAGGATTCAGCACTGCTTCATCTTGTTCATTGGAAAATAAGAAACCATGTCCTCCAGGTCACATAGATGCAGACCCAGCTTTGATGGTCTCACTACAGAGGAAGCCAAATCTCCTGAAAACAACATATATTTCAAGTGTGGAAGCTCAGAGGCAGTTTCTCAAAAAGTTTTTAGGCCAGCAGAGCTCCATGTTTGTGGAGGGTTTACTCTGTCCGTTAGTTTTGGAAACTCCTCTACCACCTCCAAGGTTGTGAACTCCTGAGCATTTTCCATTCCAGATATGTATTCACTGATTTTGTAACTCTTCTCCTCTAATTGTGTCTTACTTGGGGTGAAGGTAATGTCAAGGCTTTGTTCTGGATGAGAGCGGGAGGATATTTGTGCAGCATATATTTACATACACATTGGATTCATTTTCCAATTTTCCATTCGAAATACTGAATCCCTGACACTAACCCATACCTAGTAGACTCAGACTATTCATCCTAATATAATGGAGAAAATTAACCCAACACATTAGAAATACAAGTACTTCAGAGGAGACATGTTGTATAGTTGGACTTGACATTTGCATTATATAAGGTAGGAGTTATAAATCTAGTCAAATTTTAATTGAAATATTCTCCATGTGTTTTTAAACCTAACAAATATGTGAATTCTTGTTTCCCTTTTCTGTAGCCTATTCACACATGTATATTTATATGCATATATAGAATCCTACCAGGTATCACAGGTACATTTTTGTGAGGTGGCTGTCTTGGCAGATACAAATTGTGAGAAGAGTTCACTCCTCCTAAATGCTGTTGGAAATGAAAATTCAACTTATAGGAGAGCGTCCTAGTAGAACAACATTATACATTAACTCATGTTCAGTAAAATAAATATTTTTGCATTTGTGGATGATACATATTTACTGATGAATTTCGATTGGCATTTATATTGGTACTTTTTAATGTCTGTGAGTTGTGTGTGTGTGTGTGTGTGTGTGTGTGTGTATAGATATAGATATAGATATAGATATACTCTCCAAATTTTTCAAAATATGAAATATATGCGTCTAATATACACTCTCTAAATTCATTCATGTTCATGTATGTGGATTTATAATCCACTTTTCACAAGATGATAATCAGAAATATTCATCCACCTGAAATATATATTTGTTTCCTAGTACTGAAAACTAACTTCAGTGAATGGTGCATACAAATCCTAATTATTCTACAGTAACTGACCCAGTCTAACATCAATGCAAGTAGACTCCTATGGGACATGATCTGTAATTTGTCATTCATTTGTATTCGACACTGGTACATTATTGTTTCTTCAGTTTTTGCACATCACAGGATGTACATTTCATCCACAAGTTCACAAATTAATAAGCATTTGTTTCAACTTTCACCACTTCTTGCTTCAGAACACATGTATTGTCAGGGTTTCTTGACTGGTCTTTTCATGAGACTTCTTTCCAAACACATTATTTTGAATTTCCATAATCATTTTGAAGCAAAACTCACACACTCTTCATGATAAACCTAAACACAAATATTTCCATTACATATATACCTGGTTGGAATGAATGATTGTATATCAGTATACGATTTCCTTTAATTTTTCAGATATCAGTTCAATTCATTACTTAAAGTTCAAAAAAGTTATATTATTTATTCACAGTATGGTCTATTCATGCTTTTTCTCTATATTCCTAGAAACAGGGTACACCTCTTTGTAACCCCGATTCTCATTTTACATCTTCAATATATTGCTCCCAGAAATGGTGAAAGAAATACTCATGTCACCTCATTATCACAGTAATATTCTGGACAAAAAATGGAAAGGTCACACTTATGATTGTACCAAAGCCTAAATGGAAAGTGAACATGGATTTCTAAAAACATCCATGTCCAGGTTGCCTAATGCTGTCAATTGTCAATCCTATTGGTGACTACATATTTGTTTTTTTCCTAATTTATATATTCAAACTCAACCCTGTTGAAAATGTCTAATTCTATCACTCACTTTATACTTTGCCTGATTTCGTAATGTTTCTATTGATATCTGCTTTTCTACATATTTTCCCCAGTTCAACATAGTGACTGACTCTTCATATGTGCTGACATTTACATTCACTCAACAACCGAAAGTCTATTGCTAACGAACTTTTGGTCCAAATCCTATACTCACTCTTCTTCCTAAACCTACAGACTATCTTCCTAATCCTACTGAATATCCCATTTTGACTGGATGTTCTCTTCTAAATTCAATCATCCAATGTACAAGTCCTATGCCATTGTATATCGAAATATCTGAGGCATCTTTGCAGAACATCATTCAAAGCTAAGTATCCCAATCAAGGGCAAAACCTTTCTGGGCTTCAAATCATACCTAGATTTCTGTTTTCCTACTTATATTTCACCTCTATATTCTTGTAAATATTGCAGGTTCCCAATACCATTATTCATCACACAGAATCACTCGTAACCCAAATCAAACTTGTTTTTAACCCCAAGTATACACTGTTCCCTCAATCATTTTACAGAAGAGCAGGGACAGAGTGGTTCTTACAATACAGGAAAGTTGGGGACCTTCCACCTGATGAGAACCTCAAATGTCCATGCACAAATGATACCTGGAGAAGTTGTAGGCAGGTATGAAGCACCTGAGAGAGCAAAAGTCATTTTCCATGGCAAACAACCTGGTCAGGATGAAGGGATGTGTCTGAATCTGAATCTCTCTCTTCTAATTGTACAGAAGATGGACCAAACCAGGGCTGAGTGGAGAGCTGTTCCCGGGTGCCAATGGTGATATACATTCTACCTTATGAAAATGTCACAGGAAGCGGGGCCAACCTCCATTTTATGTTACACTTTGAAGCAACTGTTAGGACAAAGTGGTTGCCAAGGCAGTGACCTCATTCAGTTCCAAAGAATGTGACATACCTCATTTCCTTGGTGATGGAACTCTCTGAACTTGGTATCCAAGAAGCCAGGCACCCAGAGGCAGTCGCAGTCCCAGTCTCAGTGGGCTCACTTGTTTGGATTTACCAAGGACAGAGTCAGTTTTCTTAGTACCTAATGATGTGAGGATGGCCAAATGCCAGGAGAGCTCTGAAGATGGACGTTTCCTGAGAAAACAGGTAGTGGCTAACCACTTTTTCCTGACATCTTCACAGAGTTGGTCAAGGAAACAAGATCTGAGAGAAGACAGGCCATTTCGGGGGAACATAGTATGGCCCACCAGTCAGAGGACACTCCGGATAGTCACAGACCTACTTGGGGGAAGGAGGTGCCTTTGTGGGAGTGGGTGTGGGTTTGTTGTTTTGTCTCATGTTCTCAGAATAGATAGGAAAGGCGGTTTGTTTGGTTTGGAGTGGACAGTTTCTAGTAAGTCATTTGACATGGCGAGTGTTTCTGTTTCTGTGTATCCCACTGTGTCCGTTGTTGTAGACATTAGAGAAGAGAATGCATTAATGGATGTGTCCTGTCTAGTATAAATCATACCAAAATTCATCCTGCCCAATATATGAATGGACTGCAGCTTGTCTTATCGATGTGCAACACCTGCTATCTTTCTAAGTTGTTGTTTTCTTCCTGAATTCTGGCCACTCTCCAGAATAGGCTCATGGATTTGTGTCCAAAATATGTACCACCTCCAAGCTCTGTGACATGGCCATGTACTGGATAGCTGAAGAGAATGGCGAGCATCTCAGAGAACTCAGATATCAGTGTGACCAGGAAAGTCTCAGTGCAGAAACCCTGCTTTGGGCCTTTTGCTTACTTATTGTTGTGTTGCACTGAATGTCAGGAAGGTCTTTGCCTCAGGCCACCCCTTTGTGAAGCCTGAAGAAAACAGTTTTCAAATGGAAATGAATGGGCCTCACCTGTGGCTCTTTGCTTAATTGCTTTGGAAAGGGATGTGTCTTTATCAGCCTCTTGGGCCTGTGTGTGGCTGTGACTTAGATTCTCAGCACCTGATGGATCTTAAGAATGATCCCATGTGAGCTTCCAAAACCAAAATGGCAAAAAATTTCATTCATTGTGGATGAAGTCTCTTGCCTTCCTCTGTTAGGTTCCTGCACTCCATCAAATGACAATAGGGATTCTTTGGGTCAAATGAGTTCTTCAAAGCCCTGCAGAGGTGCTTGTGTTTTCGCATGACTCTAAATCACCTAAAGAATCGATACCTAAAATCAGTAGGCCTCAAATTGGAGAAACACAGAAGTATTAACGGCAGGCTTATTTGTTCACTCCTGGTTCACAGAAACGGTGTCCAAGCTACCCTGACATTAGACAAATGAGGGGCAAACGAGCTAATTTTGGACACTGTCTTGGGCTGCGCCCCTCATGGAAACCTCCAGAAAGAGGTTAAGATGATTGACTATATGAAATAAGATGAGGGCCATGTGGGAGTGTTTTGGTTTTAATTTTGGTCATTTGTGTGGCATTGGAAAATATGACTGGGTCCACGTGGGCTTGAACTCTGGTGTGATTCCCCTTAGAGACTGGGTTTTGGAACTGAACTCAGAGAAGCATTGCCATGAATTTTGTTGGGATTTTAAGAGGCCACGCATGAAAGTCGCTCTTGGAAACTGAGACCTAGGCCCCGGGTGGATTTCCACAGAGGCCTGGGAATCTCAGCAAGGATATCACATGATTTTACTCTTAAAGAAATGGCAGCCATAGTTGAGAGTCAAAACACACATGGACCTCACATTGTAGACCTCTATGGGCCTGGCCTAATGTGACCTTTTGTCCACTCTTTGGGAAGCCATGCCTGTGAGAGTTCTGCAGAGATTTCATTGAAATGAGCTTCCTCACCATTTAATGTTTGCTGAATGAACTGAAACCCACAGTGCCTCCAACTTCATGCTTGAAAAATGGCTAGATAAATACCATGAAATTTTTGAAATTCCTATGACCAGGTGGCACTGGAGAAACATTGGATGTCCTGTTGCTGATCATGAGTATACCAGACAGTGCCTTGATTTACTGAGTTTCATGAAAATGGTGTAGAACAGAGATGCCAGAAATTTGGAGCCTGCTGAGTAGTGGGTCTAGAGCAGTGGTGGGGAGGTGTTTGATAAAACATCCGTGGTAGGGCCATGTGGATCTACCATTGGATTCCAAATGGCTTGTAACTGACATGGTGCAGCCAACAGACCCTTATATGTAAAGGCATCTTGTTATATGGAGAGTTTTCAGAGGAAAATTAAGAATCAGGTTGATATGGACAAGGGGGCAATGGGGCAAGCTGTGAGAGATAGGAGCCTAGTTGGTGCATTCTCTTGCAGACCCTGACCCACCACACGTGACAGAACTCCCTCCAGCACTGTGTCCCAGTTTAGCTCCTAGTATTTCGTGAAACAAATACCAAACTCACAGTGCAGCAGCAAAAACACCACAAAAAGTGGAAGAGGACCAAATGGCTTCACAGTCCACACGGGGAGACACTTAGTCCCCAGTGGCCTCAGTTTACCTACAAAGAGAGGATTCAGCACTGCTTCATCTTGTTCATTGGAAAATAAGAAACCATGTCCTCCAGGTCACATAGATGCAGACCCAGCTTTGATGTTCTCACTACAGAGGAAGCCAAGTCTCCTGAAAACTACATATATTTCAAGTGTGGAAGCTCAGAAGCAGTTTCTCAAAAAGTTTTTAGGCCAGCAGAGCTCCATGTTTGTGGAGTGTTTACCCTGTCCCTTAGTTTTGGAAACTCCTCTACCACCTCCAAGGTTGTGAACTCCTGAGCATTTTCCATTCCAGATATGTATTCACTGATTTTGTAACTCTTCTCCTCTAATTGTGTCTTACTTGGGGTGAAGGTAATGTCAAGGCATTGTTCTGGATGAGAGCGGGAGGATATTTGTGCAGCATATATTTACATACACATTGGATTCATTTTCCAATTTTCCATTCGAAATACTGAATCCCTGACACTAACCCATACCTAGTAGACTCAGACTATTCATCCTAATATAATGGAGAAAATTAACCCAACACATTAGAAATACAAGTACTTCAGAGGAGACATGTTGTATAGTTGGACTTGACATTTGCATTATATAAGGTAGGAGTTATAAATCTAGTCAAATTTATTTGAAATATTCTCCATGTGTTTTAAACTTAACAAATATGTGAATTCTTGTTTCCTTTTTCTGTAGTCTCTTCACACACGTATATTTATATGCATATATAGAATCCTACCAGGTATCACACGTATATTTTTGTGAGGTGGCTGTCTTGGCAGATACAAATTGTGAGAAGAGTTCACTCCTCCTAAATGCTGTTGGAAATGAAAATTCAACTTATAGGAGAGCGTCCTAGTAGAACAACATTATACATTAACTCATGTTCAGTAAAATAAATATTTTTGCATTTGTGGATGATACATATTTACTGATGAATTTCGATTGGCATTTATATTGGTACTTTTTAATGTCTGTGAGTTGTGTGTGTGTGTGTGTGTGTGTGTGTGTGTGTGTGTGTATAGATATAGATATAGATATAGATATACTCTCCAAATTTTTCAAAATATGAAATATATGTGTCTAATATACACTCTCTAAATTCATTCATGTTCATGTATGTGGATTTATAATCCACTTTTCACAAGATGATAATCAGAAATATTCATCCACCTGAAATACATATTTGTTTCCTAGTACTGAAAACTAACTTCAGTGAATGGTGCATACAAATCCTAATTATTCTACAGTAACTGACCCAGTCTAACATCAATGCAAGTAGACTCCTATGGGACATGATCTGTAATTTGTCATTCATTTGTATTCGACACTGGCACATTATTGTTTCTTCAGTTTTTGCACATCACTGGATATACATTTCATCCACAAGTTCACAAATTAATAAGCATTTGTTTCAACTTTCACCACTTCTTGCTTCAGAACACATGTATTGTCAGGGTTTCTTGACTGGTCTTTTCGTGAGACTTCTTTCCAAACACATTATTTTGAATTTCCATAATCATTTTGAAGCAAAACTCACACACTCTTCATGATAAACCAAAACACAAATATTTCCATTACATATATACCTGGTTGGAATGAATGATTGTATATCAATATACGATTTCCTTTAATTTTTCAGATATCAGTTCAATTCATTATTTAAAGTTCAAAAAAGTTATATTTTTTATTCACTGTATGGTCTATTCATGCTTTTTCTCCATGTTCCTAGAAACAGGGTACACCTCTTTGTACCCCCGATTCTCATTTTACATCTTCAATATATTGCTCCCAGAAATGGTGAAAGAAATACTCATGTCACCTCATTATCACAGTAATATTCTGGACAAAAAATGGAAAGGTCACACTTATGATTGTACCAAAGCCTAAATGGAAAGTGAACATGGATTTCTAAAAACATCCATGTCCAGGTTGCCTAATGCTGTCAATTGTCAATCCTATTGGTGACTACATATTTGTTTTTTTCCTAATTTATATATTCAAACTCAACCCTGTTGAAAATGTCTAATTCTATCACTCACTTTATACTTTGCCTGATTTCGTAATGTTTCTATTGATATCTGCTTTTCTACATATTTTCCCCAGTTCAACATAGTGACTGACTCTTCATATGTGCTGACATTTACATTCACTCAACAACCGAAAGTCTATTGCTAAAGAACTTTTGGTCCAAATTCTATACTCACTCTTCTTCCTAAACCTACAGACTATCTTCCTAATCCTACTGAATATCCCTTTTTGACTGGATGTTCTCTTCTAAATTCAATCATCCAATGTACAAGGTCCTATGCCATTGTATATCGAATTACCTGAGGCATCTTTTCAGAACATCATTCAAAGCTAAGTATCCCAATCAAGGGCAAAACCCTTCTGGGCTTCAAATCATACCTAGATTTCTGTTTTCCTACTTATATTTCACCTCTATATTCTTGTAAATATTGCAGGTTCCCAATACCATTATTCATCACACAGAATCACTCGTAACCCAAATCAAACCTGTTTTTAACCCCAAGTATACACTGTTCCCTCAATCATTTTACAGAAGAGCAGGGACAGAGTAGTTCTTACAATACAGGAAAGTTGGGGACCTTCCACCTGATGAGAACCTCAAATGTCCATGCACAAATGATACCTGGAGAAGTTCTAGGCAGGTATGAAGCACCTGAGAGAGCAAAAGTCATCTTCCATGGCAAACAACCTGGTCAGGATGAAGGGATGTGTCTGAATCTGCCTCTCTCTCTTCTTATTGTACAGAAGATGGACCGAACCAGGGATGAGTGGAGAGCTGTTCCCGGGTGCCAATGGTGATATACATTCTACCTTATGAAAGTGTCACAGTAAGTAGGGGCAACCTCCATCTTATGTAACCCTTGGAAGCAACTGTTAGGACAAAGTGGTTGCCAAGGCAGTGACCTCATTCAGTTCCAAAGAATGTGACATACCTCATTTCCTTGGTGATGGAACTCTCTGAACTTGGTATCCAAGAAGCCAGGCACCCAGAGGCAGTCCCAGTCCCAGTCCCAGTGGGCTCACTTGTTTGGATTTACCAAGGACAGAGTCAGTTTTCTTGGTACCTAATGATGTGAGGATGGCCAAATGCCAGGAGAGCTCTGAAGATGGACCTTTCCTGAGAAAACAGGTAGTGGCTAACCACTTTTTCCTGACATCTTCACAGAGTTGGTCAAGGAAAGAAGGTCTGAGAGAAGACAGGCCATGTCGGGGGAACATAGTATGGCCCACCAGTCAGAGGACACTCCGGATAGTCACAGACGTACTTGGAGGAAGGAGGTGCCTTTGTGGGAGTGGGTGTGGGTTTGTTGTTTTGTCTCATGTTCTGAGAATAGATAGAAAAGGCGGTTTGTTTGGTTTGGAGTGGACAGTTTCTAGTAAGTCATTTGACACGGCGAGTGTTTCTGTTTCTGTGTATCCCACTGTGTCCGTTGTTGTAGACATTAGAAAAGAGAATGCATTAATGGATGTGTCCTGTCTAGTATAAATCTTCCCATGCCCAATATATGAATGGACTGCAGCTTGTCTTATCGATGTGCAACACCTGCTATCTTTCTAAGTTGTAGTTTTCTTCCTGAATTCTGGCCACTCTCCAGAATAGGCTCATGGATTTGTTTCCAAAATATGTACCACCTCCAAGCTCTGTGACATGGCCATGTACTGGATAGCTGAAGAGAATGGCGAGCATCTCAGAAAACTCAGATATCAGTGTGACCAGGAAAGTCTCAGTGCAGAAACCCTGCTTTGGGCCTTTTGCTTACTTATTGTTGTGTTGCACTGAATGTCAGGAAGGTCTTTGCCTCAGGCCACCCCTTTGTGAAGCCTGATGAAAACAGTTTTCAAATGGAAATGAATGGGCCTCACCTGTGGCTCTTTGCTTAATTGCTTTGGAAAGAGATGTGTCTTTATCAGCCTCTTGGGCATGTGTGTGGCTGTGACTTAGATTCTCAGCACCTGATGGATCTTAAGAATGATCCCATGTGAGCTTCCAAAACCAAAATGGCAAAAAATTTCATTCATTGTGGATGAAGTTTCTTGCCTTCCTCTGTTAGGTTCCTGCACTCCATCAAATGACAATAGGGATTTTTGTGTCAAATGAGTTCTTCAAAGCCCTGCAGAGGTGCTTGTGTTTTCGCATGACTCTAAATCACCTAAAGAATCGATACCTAAAATCAGTAGGCCTCAAATTGGAGAAACACAGAAGTATTAACGGCAGGCTTATTTGTTCACTCCTGGTTCACAGAAACGGTGTCCAGGCTACCCTGACTTTAGACAAATGAGGGGCAAACGAGCTGATTTTGGACACTGTCTTGGGCTGCGCCCCTCATGGAAACCTCCAGCCAGAGGTTAAGATGATTGACTATATGAAATAAGATGAGGGCCATGTGGGAGTGTTTTGGTTTTAATTTTGGTCATTTGTGTGGCATTGGAAAAATTGACTGGGTCCACGTGGGCTTGAACTCTGGTGTGATTCTCCTTAGAGACTGGGTTTTGGAACTGAACTCAGAGAAGCATTGCCATGAATTTTGTTGGGATTTTAAGAGGCCACGCATGAAAGTCGCTCTTGGAAACTGAGACCTAGGCCCCGGTTGGATTTCCACAGAGGCCTGGGAATCTCAGCAAGGATATCACATGATTTTATTCTTAAAGAAATGGCAGCCATAGTTGAGAGTCAAAACACACATGGACCTCACATTGTAGACCTCAATGGGCCTGGCCTAATGTGACCTTTTGTCCACTCTTTGGGAAGCCATGCCTGTGAGAGTTCTCCACAGATTTCATTGAAATGAGCTTCCTCACCATTTAATGTTTGCTGAATGAACTGAAACCCACAGTGCCTCCAACTTCATGCTTGAAAAATGGCTAGATAAATACCATGAAATTTTTGAAATTCCTATGACCAGGTGGCACTGGAGAAACATTGGATGTCCTGTTGCTGATCATGAGTATACCAGACAGTGCCTTGATTTACTGAGTTTCATGAAAATGGTGTAGAACAGAGATGCCAGAAATTTGGAGCCTGCTGAGTAGTGGGTCTAGAGCAGTGGTGGGGAGGTGTTTGATAAAACATCCGTGGTAGGGCCATATGGATCTACCATTGGATTCCAAAGGGCTTGTAACTGACATGGTGCAGCCAACAGACCCTTATATGTAAAGGCATCTTGTTATATGGAGAGTTTTCAGACGAAAATTAAGAATCAGGTTGATATGGACAAGGGGGCAATGGGGCAAGCTGTGAGAGATAGGAGCCTAGTTGGTGCATTCTCTTGCAGACCCTGACCCACCACACGTGACAGAATTCCCTCCAGCACTGTGTCCCAGTTTAGCTCCTAGTATTTCGTGAAACAAATACCAAACTCACAGTGCAGCAGCAAAAACACCACAAAAAGTGGAGGAGGACCAAATGGCTTCACAGTCCACACGGGGAGACACTTAGTCCCCAGTGGCCTCAGTTTACCTACAAAGAGAGGATTCAGCACTGCTTCATCTTGTTCATTGGAAAATAAGAAACCATGTCCTCCAGGTCACATAGATGCAGACCCAGCTTTGATGGTCTCACTACAGAGGAATCCAAATCTCCTGAAAACAACATATATTTCAAGTGTGGAATCTCAGAGGCAGTTTCTCAAAAAGTTTTTAGGCCAGCAGAGCTCCATGTTTGTGGAGTGTTTACACTGTCCCTTAGTTTTGGAAAGTCCTCTACCACCTCCAAGGTTGTGAACTCCTGAGCATTTTCCATTCCCGATATGTATTCACTGATTTTGTAACTCTTCTCCTCTAATTGTGTCTTACTTGGGGTAAAGGTAATGTCAAGGCATTGTTCTGGATGAGAGCGGGAGGATATTTGTTCAGCATATATTTACATACACATTGGATTCATTTTCCAATTTTCCATTCGAAATAATGAATCCCTGACACTAACCCATACCTAGTAGTCTCAGACTATTCATCTTAATATAATGGAGAAAATTAACCCAACACAATGGAAATACAAGCACTTCAGAGGAGACATGTTGTATAGTTGGACTTGACATTTGCATTATATAAGGTAGGAGTTATAAATCTAGTCAAATTTTAATTGAAATATTCTTCATGTGTTTTTAAACTTAACAAATATGTGAATTCTTGTTTCCCTTTTCTGTAGCCTATTCACACATGTATATTTATATGCATATATAGAATCCTACCAGGTATCACACGTACATTTTTGTGAGGTGGCTGTCTTGGCAGATACAAATTGTGAGAAGAGTTCACTCCTCCTAAATGCTGTTGGAAATGAAAATTCAACCTATAGGAGAGCGTCCTAGTAGAACAACATTATACATTAACTCATGTTCAGTAAAATAAATATTTTTGCATTTGTGGATGATACATATTTACTGATGAATTTCGATTGGCATTTATATTGGTACTTTTTAATGTCTGTGAGTGTTGTGTGTGTGTGTGTGTATATACAGATATAGATATAGATATACTCTGCAAATTTTTCAAAATATGAAATATATGTGTCTAATATACACTCTCTAAATTCATTCATGTTCATGTATGTGGATTTATAATCCACTTTTTACAAGATTATAATCAGAAATATTCATCCACCTGAAATACATATTTGTTTCCTAGTACTGAAAACTAACTTCAGTGAATGGTGCATACAAATCCTAATTATTCTACAGTAACTGACCCAGTCTAACATCAATGCAAGTAGACTCCTATGGGACATGATATGTAATTTGTCATTCATTTGTATTCGACACTGGTACATTATTGTTTCTTCAGTTTTTGCACATCACAGGATATACATTTCATCCACAAGTTCACAAATTAATAAGCATTTGTTTCAACTTTAACCACTTCTTGCTTCAGAACACATGTATTGTCAGGGTATTCTTGACTGGTCTTTTCATGAGACTTCTTTCCAAACACATTATTTTGAATTTCCATAATCATTTTGAAGCAAAACTCACACACTCTTTATGATAAACCTAAACACAAATATTTCCATTACATACATACCTGGTTGGAATGAATGATTGTATATCAATATACGATTTCCTTTAATTTTTCAGATATCAGTTCAATTCATTATGTAAAGTTCAAAAAAGTTATATTATTTATTCACAGTATGGTCTATTCATGCTTTTTCTCTATGTTCCTAGAAACAGGGTACACCTCTTTGTACCCCCGATTCTCATTTTACATCTTCAATATATTGCTCCCAGAAATGGTGAAAGAAATACTCATGTCACCTCATTATCACAGTAATATTCTGGACAAAAAATGGAAAGGTCACACTTATGATTGTACCAAAGCCTAAATGGAAAGTGAACATGGATTTCTAAAAACATCCATGTCCAGGTTGCCTAATGCTGTCAATTGTCAATCCTATTGGTGACTACATATTTGTTTTTTTTCCTAATTTATATATTCAAACTCAACCCTGTTGAAAATGTCTAATTCTATCACTCACTTTATACTTTGCCTGATTTCGTAATGTTTCTATTGATATCTGCTTTTCTACATATTTTCCCCAGTTCAACATAGTGACTGACTCTTCATATGTGCTGACATTTACATTCACTCAACAACCGAAAGTCTATTGCTAAAGAACTTTTGGTCCAAATCCTATTCTCACTCTTCTTCCTAAATCTACCGACTATCTTCCTAATCCTACTGAATATCCCTTTTTGACTGGATGTTCTCTTCTAAATTCAATCATCCAATGTACAAGATCTTATGCCATTGTATATGGAATTATCTGAGGCATCTTTGCAGAACATCATTCAAAGCTAAGTATCCCAATCAAGGGCAAAACACTTCTGGGCTTCAAATCATACCTAGATTTCTGTTTTCCTACTTATATTTTACCTCTATATTCTTGTAAATATTGCAGGTTCCCAATACCATTATTCATCACACAGAATCACTCGTAATCCAAATCAAACCTGTTTTTAACCCCAAGTATACACTGTTCCCTCAATCATTTTACAGAAGAGCAGAGACAGAGTGGTTCTTACAATACAGGAAAGTTGGGGACCTTCAACCTGATGAGAACCTCAAATGTCCATGCACAAATGGAACCTGGAGAAGTTGTAGGCAGGTATGAAGCACCTGAGAGAGCAAAAGTCATCTTCCATGGCAAACAACCTGGTCAGGATGAAGGGATGTGTCTGAATCTGCCTCTCTCTCTTCTTATTGTACAGAAGATGGACCAAACCAGGGCTGAGTGGAGAGCTGTTCCCGGGTGCCAATGGTGATATACCTTCTACCTTATGAAAGTGTCACAGGAAGTTCTGGCAACCTCCATCTTATGTTATCCTTGGAAGCAATTGTTAGGACAAAGTGGTTGCCAAGGCAGTGACCTCATTCAGTTCCAAAGAATGTGAAATACCTCATTTTCTTGGTGATGGAACTCTCTGAACTTGGTATCCAAGAAGCCAGACACCCAGAGGCAGTCCCAGTCCCAGTCCCAGTCAGCTCACTTGTTTGGATTTACCAAGGACAGAGTCAGTTTTCTTGGTACCTAATGATGTGAGGATGGCCAAATGCCAGGAGAGCTCTGAAGATGGACCTTTCCTGAGAAAACAGGTAGTGGCTAACCACTTTTTCCTGACATCTTCACAGAGTTGGTCAAGGAATCAAGAACTGAGAGAAGACAGGCCATTTCGGGGGAACATAGTATGGCCCACCAGTCAGAGGACACTCCGGATAGTCACAGACGTACTTGGGGGAAGGAGGTGCCTTTGTGGGAGTGGGTGTGGGTTTGTTGTTTTGTCTCATGTTCTGAGAATAGATAGAAAAGGCGGTTTGTTTGGTTTGGAGTGGACAGTTTCTAGTAAGTCATTTGACATGGCGAGTGTTTCTCTTTCTGTGTATCCCACTGTGTCCGTTGTTGTAGACATTAGAAAAGAGAATGCATTAATGGATGTGTCCTGTCTAGTATAAATCTTCCCATAATTCATCCTGCCCAATATATGAATGGACTGAAGCTTGTCTTATCAATGTGCAACACCTGCTATCTTTCTAAGTTGTTGTTTTCTTCCTGAATTCTGGCCACTCTCCAGAATAGGCTCATGTATTTGTGTACAAAATATGTACCACCTCCAAGCTCTGTGACATGGCCATGTACTGGATAGCTGAAGAGAATGGCGAGCATCTCAAAAAACTCAGATATCAGTGTGACCAGGAAAGTCTCAGTGCAGAAACCCTGCTTTGGGCCTTTTGCTTACTTATTGTTGTGTTGCACTGAATGTCAGGAAGGTCTTTGCCTCAGGCCACCCCTTTGTGAAGCCTGAAGAAAACAGTTTTCAAATGGAAATGAATGGGCCTCACCTGTGGCTCTTTATCAGCCTCTTGGACCTGTGTGTGGCTGTGACTTAGATTCTCAGCACCTGATGGATCTTAAGAATGATCCCACGTGAGCTTCCAACACCAAAATGGCAAAAAATATCATTCATTGTGGATGAAGTCTCTTGCCTTCCTCTGTTAGGTTCCTGCACTCCATCAAATGACAATAGGGATTCTTTGGGTCAAATGAGTTCTTCAAAGCCCTGCAGAGGTGCTTGTGTTTTCGCATGACTCTAAATCACCTAAAGAATCGATACCTAAAATCAGTAGGCCTCAAATTGGAGAAACAAAGAAGTATTAATGGCAGGCTTATTTGTTCGCTCCTGTTTCAGAGAAACGGTGTCCAGGCTACCCTGACTTTAGGCAAATGAGGGGCAAACGAGCTGATTTTGGACACTGTCTTGGGCTGCGCCCCTCATGGAAACCTCCAGCCAGAGGTTAAGATGATTGACTATATGGAATAAGATGAAGGCCATGTGGGAGTGTTTTGGTTTTAATTTTGGTCATTTGTATTGCATTGGAAAAAATGACTGGGTCCACGTGAGCTTGAACTCTGGTGTGATTCCCCTTAGAGACTGGGTTTTGGAACTGAATTCAGAGAAACATTGCCATGAATTTTGTTAGGATTTTAAGAGGCCACGCATGAAAGTCGCTCTTGGAAACTGAGACCTAGGCCCCCGGTGGATTTCCACAGAGGCCTGGGAATCTCAGCAAGGATATCACATGATTTTATTCTTAAAGAAATGGCAGCCATAGTTGAGAGTCAAAACACACATGGACCTCACATTGTAGACCTCAATGGGCCTGGCCTAATGTGACCTTTTGTCCACTCTTTGGGAAGCCGTGCCTGTGAGAGTTCTCCAGAGATTTCATTGAAATGAGCTTCCTCACCATTTAATGTTTGCTGAATGAACTGAAACCCACAGTGCCTCCAACTTCATGGTTGAAAAATGGCTAGATAAATACCATGAAATTTTTGAAATTCCAATGACCAGGTGGCACTGGAGAAACATTGGATGTCCTGTTGCTGATCATGAGTATACCAGACAGTGCCTTGATTTACTGAGTTTCATGAAAATGGTGTAGAACAGAGATGCCAGAAATTTGGAGCCTGCTGAGTAGTGGGTCTAGAGCAGTGGTGGGGAGGTGTTTGATAAAACATCCGTGGTAGGGCCATGTGGATCTACCATTGGATTCCAAATGGCTTGTAACTGACATGGTGCAGCCAACAGACCCTTATATGTAAAGGCATCTTGTTATATGGAGAGTTTTCAGAGGAAAATTAAGAATCAGGTTGATATGGACAAGGGGGCAATGGGGCAAGCTGTGAGAGATAGGAGCCTAGTTGGTGCATTCTCTTGCAGACCCTGACCCACCACACGTGACAGAATTCCCTCCAGCACTGTGTCCCAGTTTAGCTCCTAGTATTTCGTGAAACAAATACCAAACTCACAGTGCAGCAGCAAAAACACCACAAAAAGTGGAAGAGGACCAAATGGCTTCACAGTCCACACGGGGAGACACTTAGTCCCCAGTGGCCTCAGTTTACCTACAAAGAGAGGATTCAGCACTGCTTCATCTTGTTCATTGGAAAATAAGAAACCATGTCCTCCAGGTCACATAGATGCAGACCCAGCTTTGATGGTCTCACTACAGAGGAATCCAAATCTCCTGAAAACAACATATATTTCAAGTGTGGAATCTCAGAGGCAGTTTCTCAAAAAGTTTTTAGGCCAGCAGAGCTCCATGTTTGTGGAGTGTTTACACTGTCCCTTAGTTTTGGAAAGTCCTCTACCACCTCCAAGGTTGTGAACTCCTGAGCATTTTCCATTCCCGATATGTATTCACTGATTTTGTAACTCTTCTCCTCTAATTGTGTCTTACTTGGGGTAAAGGTAATGTCAAGGCATTGTTCTGGATGAGAGCGGGAGGATATTTGTTCAGCATATATTTACATACACATTGGATTCATTTTCCAATTTTCCATTCGAAATAATGAATCCCTGACACTAACCCATACCTAGTAGTCTCAGACTATTCATCTTAATATAATGGAGAAAATTAACCCAACACAATGGAAATACAAGCACTTCAGAGGAGACATGTTGTATAGTTGGACTTGACATTTGCATTATATAAGGTAGGAGTTATAAATCTAGTCAAATTTTAATTGAAATATTCTTCATGTGTTTTTAAACTTAACAAATATGTGAATTCTTGTTTCCCTTTTCTGTAGCCTATTCACACATGTATATTTATATGCATATATAGAATCCTACCAGGTATCACACGTACATTTTTGTGAGGTGGCTGTCTTGGCAGATACAAATTGTGAGAAGAGTTCACTCCTCCTAAATGCTGTTGGAAATGAAAATTCAACCTATAGGAGAGCGTCCTAGTAGAACAACATTATACATTAACTCATGTTCAGTAAAATAAATATTTTTGCATTTGTGGATGATACATATTTACTGATGAATTTCGATTGGCATTTATATTGGTACTTTTTAATGTCTGTGAGTGTTGTGTGTGTGTGTGTGTATATACAGATATAGATATAGATATACTCTGCAAATTTTTCAAAATATGAAATATATGTGTCTAATATACACTCTCTAAATTCATTCATGTTCATGTATGTGGATTTATAATCCACTTTTTACAAGATTATAATCAGAAATATTCATCCACCTGAAATACATATTTGTTTCCTAGTACTGAAAACTAACTTCAGTGAATGGTGCATACAAATCCTAATTATTCTACAGTAACTGACCCAGTCTAACATCAATGCAAGTAGACTCCTATGGGACATGATATGTAATTTGTCATTCATTTGTATTCGACACTGGTACATTATTGTTTCTTCAGTTTTTGCACATCACAGGATATACATTTCATCCACAAGTTCACAAATTAATAAGCATTTGTTTCAACTTTAACCACTTCTTGCTTCAGAACACATGTATTGTCAGGGTATTCTTGACTGGTCTTTTCATGAGACTTCTTTCCAAACACATTATTTTGAATTTCCATAATCATTTTGAAGCAAAACTCACACACTCTTTATGATAAACCTAAACACAAATATTTCCATTACATATATACCTGGTTGGAATGAATGATTGTATATCAATATACGATTTCCTTTAATTTTTCAGATATCAGTTCAATTCATTATGTAAAGTTCAAAAAAGTTATATTATTTATTCACAGTATGGTCTATTCATGCTTTTTCTCTATGTTCCTAGAAACAGGGTACACCTCTTTGTACCCCCGATTCTCATTTTACATCTTCAATATATTGCTCCCAGAAATGGTGAAAGAAATACTCATGTCACCTCATTATCACAGTAATATTCTGGACAAAAAATGGAAAGGTCACACTTATGATTGTACCAAAGCCTAAATGGAAAGTGAACATGGATTTCTAAAAACATCCATGTCCAGGTTGCCTAATGCTGTCAATTGTCAATCCTATTGGTGACTACATATTTGTTTTTTTTCCTAATTTATATATTCAAACTCAACCCTGTTGAAAATGTCTAATTCTATCACTCACTTTATACTTTGCCTGATTTCGTAATGTTTCTATTGATATCTGCTTTTCTACATATTTTCCCCAGTTCAACATAGTGACTGACTCTTCATATGTGCTGACATTTACATTCACTCAACAACCGAAAGTCTATTGCTAAAGAACTTTTGGTCCAAATCCTATTCTCACTCTTCTTCCTAAATCTACCGACTATCTTCCTAATCCTACTGAATATCCCTTTTTGACTGGATGTTCTCTTCTAAATTCAATCATCCAATGTACAAGATCTTATGCCATTGTATATGGAATTATCTGAGGCATCTTTGCAGAACATCATTCAAAGCTAAGTATCCCAATCAAGGGCAAAACACTTCTGGGCTTCAAATCATACCTAGATTTCTGTTTTCCTACTTATATTTTACCTCTATATTCTTGTAAATATTGCAGGTTCCCAATACCATTATTCATCACACAGAATCACTCGTAATCCAAATCAAACCTGTTTTTAACCCCAAGTATACACTGTTCCCTCAATCATTTTACAGAAGAGCAGAGACAGAGTGGTTCTTACAATACAGGAAAGTTGGGGACCTTCAACCTGATGAGAACCTCAAATGTCCATGCACAAATGGAACCTGGAGAAGTTGTAGGCAGGTATGAAGCACCTGAGAGAGCAAAAGTCATCTTCCATGGCAAACAACCTGGTCAGGATGAAGGGATGTGTCTGAATCTGCCTCTCTCTCTTCTTATTGTACAGAAGATGGACCAAACCAGGGATGAGTGGAGAGCTGTTCCCGGGTGCCAATGGTGATATACCTTCTACCTTATGAAAGTGTCACAGGAAGTTCTGGCAACCTCCATCTTATGTTATCCTTGGAAGCAATTGTTAGGACAAAGTGGTTGCCAAGGCAGTGACCTCATTCAGTTCCAAAGAATGTGAAATACCTCATTTTCTTGGTGATGGAACTCTCTGAACTTGGTATCCAAGAAGCCAGACACCCAGAGGCAGTCCCAGTCCCAGTCCCAGTCAGCTCACTTGTTTGGATTTACCAAGGACAGAGTCAGTTTTCTTGGTACCTAATGATGTGAGGATGGCCAAATGCCAGGAGAGCTCTGAAGATGGACCTTTCCTGAGAAAACAGGTAGTGGCTAACCACTTTTTCCTGACATCTTCACAGAGTTGGTCAAGGAATCAAGAACTGAGAGAAGACAGGCCATTTCGGGGGAACATAGTATGGCCCACCAGTCAGAGGACACTCCGGATAGTCACAGACGTACTTGGGGGAAGGAGGTGCCTTTGTGGGAGTGGGTGTGGGTTTGTTGTTTTGTCTCATGTTCTGAGAATAGATAGAAAAGGCGGTTTGTTTGGTTTGGAGTGGACAGTTTCTAGTAAGTCATTTGACATGGCGAGTGTTTCTCTTTCTGTGTATCCCACTGTGTCCGTTGTTGTAGACATTAGAAAAGAGAATGCATTAATGGATGTGTCCTGTCTAGTATAAATCTTCCCATAATTCATCCTGCCCAATATATGAATGGACTGAAGCTTGTCTTATCAATGTGCAACACCTGCTATCTTTCTAAGTTGTTGTTTTCTTCCTGAATTCTGGCCACTCTCCAGAATAGGCTCATGTATTTGTGTACAAAATATGTACCACCTCCAAGCTCTGTGACATGGCCATGTACTGGATAGCTGAAGAGAATGGCGAGCATCTCAAAAAACTCAGATATCAGTGTGACCAGGAAAGTCTCAGTGCAGAAACCCTGCTTTGGGCCTTTTGCTTACTTATTGTTGTGTTGCACTGAATGTCAGGAAGGTCTTTGCCTCAGTCCACGCCTTTGTGAAGCCTGAAGAAAACAGTTTTCAAATGGAAATGAATGGGCCTCACCTGTGGCTCTTTATCAGCCTCTTGGACCTGTGTGTGGCTGTGACTTAGATTCTCAGCACCTGATGGATCTTAAGAATGATCCCACGTGAGCTTCCAAAACCAAAATGGCAAAAAATATCATTCATTGTGGATGAAGTCTCTTGCCTTCCTCTGTTAGGTTCCTGCACTCCATCAAATGACAATAGGGATTCTTTGAGTCAAATGAGTTCTTCAAAGCCCTGCAGAGGTGCTTGTGTTTTCGCATGACTCTAAATCACCTAAAGAATCGATACCTAAAATCAGTAGGCCTCAAATTGGAGAAACAAAGAAGTATTAACGGCAGGCTTATTTGTTCGCTCCTGTTTCAGAGAAACGGTGTCCAGGCTACCCTGACTTTAGGCAAATGAGGGGCAAACGAGCTGATTTTGGACACTGTCTTGGGCTGCACCCCTCATGGAAACCTCCAGCCAGAGGTTAAGGTGATTGACTATATGGAATAAGATGAAGGCCATGTGGGAGTGTTTTGGTTTTAATTTTGGTCATTTGTGTTGCATTGGAAAAAATGACTGGGTCCACGTGAGCTTGAACTCTGGTGTGATTCCCCTTAGAGACTGGGTTTTGGAACTGAACTCAGAGAAGCATTGCCATGAATTTTGTTGGGATTTTAAGAGGCCACGCATGAAAGTCGCTCTTGGAAACTGAGACCTAGGCCCCGGGTGGATTTCCACAGAGGCCTGGGAATCTCAGCAAGGATATCACATGATTTTATTCTTAAAGAAATGGCAGCCATAGTTGAGAGTCAAAACACACATGGACCTCACATTGTAGACCTCAATGGGCCTGGCCTAATGTGACCTTTTGTCCACTCTTTGGGAAGCCGTGCCTGTGAGAGTTCTCCAGAGATTTCATTGAAATGAGCTTCCTCACCATTTAATGTTTGCTGAATGAACTGAAACCCACAGTGCCTCCAACTTCATGGTTGAAAAATGGCTAGATAAATACCATGAAATTTTTGAAATTCCTATGACCAGGTGGCACTGGAGAAACATTGGATGTCCTGTTGCTGATCATGAGTATACCAGACAGTGCCTTGATTTACTGAGTTTCATGAAAATGGTGTAGAACAGAGATGCCAGAAATTTGGAGCCTGCTGAGTAGTGGGTCTAGAGCAGTGGTGGGGAGGTGTTTGATAAAACATCCGTGGTAGGGCCATGTGGATCTACCATTGGATTCCAAATGGCTTGTAACTGACATGGTGCAGCCAACAGACCCTTATATGTAAAGGCATCTTGTTATATGGAGAGTTTTCAGAGGAAAATTAAGAATCAGGTTGATATGGACAAGGGGGCAATGGGGCAAGCTGTGAGAGATAGGAGCCTAGTTGGTGCATTCTCTTGCAGACCCTGACCCACCACACGTGACAGAACTCCCTCCAGCACTGTGTCCCAGTTTAGCTCCTAGTATTTCATGAAACAAATACCAAACTCACAGTGCAGCATCCAAAACACCACAAAAAGTGGAAGAGGACCAAATGGCTTCACAGTCCACACGGGGAGACACTTAGTCCCCAGTGGCCTCAGTTTACCTACAAAGAGAGGATTCAGCACTGCTTCATCTTGTTCATTGGAAAATAAGAACCATGTCCTCCAGGTCACATAGATGCAGACCCAGCTTTGATGGTCTCACTACAGAGGAAGCCAAATCTCCTGAAAACAACATATATTTCAAGTGTGGAAGCTCAGAGGCAGTTTCTCAAAAAGTTTTTAGGCCAGCAGAGCTCCATGTTTGTGGAGTGTTTACCCTGTCCCTTAGTTTTGGAAACTCCTCTACCACCTCCAAGGTTGTGAACTCCTGAGCATTTTCCATTCCAGATATGTATTCACTGATTTTGTAACTCTTCTCCTCTAATTGTGTCTTACTTGGGGTAAAGGTAATGTCAAGGCATTGTTCTGGATGAGAGCGGGAGGATATTTGTTCAGCATATATTTACATACACATTGGATTCATTTTCCAATTTTCCATTCGAAATACTGAATCCCTGACACTAACCCATACCTAGTAGTCTCAGACTATTCATCTTAATATAATGGAGAAAATTAACCGAACACAATGGAAATACAAGCACTTCAGAGGAGACATGTTGTATAGTTGGACTTGACATTTGCATTATATAAGGTAGGAGTTATAAATCTAGTCAAATTTTAATTGAAATATTCTCCATGTGTTTTTAAACTTAACAAATATGTGAATTCTTGTTTCCCTTTTCTGTAGCCTATTCACACATGTATATTTATATGCATATATAGAATCCTACCAGGTATCACACGTACATTTTTGTGAGGTGGCTGTCTTGGCAGATACAAATTGTGAGAAGAGTTCACTCCTCCTAAATGCTGTTGGAAATGAAAATTCAACCTATAGGAGAGCGTCCTAGTAGAACAACATTATACATTAACTCATGTTCAGTTAAATAAATATTTTTGCATTTGTGGATGATACATATTTACTGATGAATTTCGATTGGCATTTATATTGGTACTTTTTAATGTCTGTGAGTGTTGTGTGTGTGTGTGTATATACAGATATAGATATAGATATACTCTGCAAATTTTTCAAAATATGAAATATATGTGTCTAATATACACTCTCTAAATTCATTCATGTTCATGTATGTGGATTTATAATCCACTTTTCACAAGATTATAATCAGAAATATTCATCCACCTGAAATACATATTTGTTTCCTAGTACTGAAAACTAACTTCAGTGAATGGTGCATACAAATCCTAATTATTCTACAGTAACTGACCCAGTCTAACATCAATGCAAGTAGACTCCTATGGGACATGATATGTAATTTGTCATTCATTTGTATTCGACACTGGTACATTATTGTTTCTTCAGTTTTTGCACATCACAGGATATACATTTCATCCACAAGTTCACAAATTAATAAGCATTTGTTTCAACTTTAACCACTTCTTGCTTCAGAACACATGTATTGTCAGGGTATTCTTGACTGGTCTTTTCATGAGACTTCTTTCCAAACACATTATTTTGAATTTCCATAATCATTTTGAAGCAAAACTCACTCACTCTTTATGATAAACCTAAACACAAATATTTCCATTACATATATACCTGGTTGGAATGAATGATTGTATATCAATATACGATTTCCTTTAATTTTTCAGATATCAGTTCAATTCATTATTTAAAGTTCAAAAAATTTATATTATTTATTCACAGTATGGTCTATTCATGCTTTTTCTCTATGTTCCTAGAAACAGGGTACACCTCTTTGTACCCCCGATTCTCATTTTACATCTTCAATATATTGCTCCCAGAAATGGTGAAAGAAATACTCATGTCACGTCATTATCACAGTAATATTCTGGACAAAAATGGAAAGGTCACACTTATGATTGTACCAAAGCCTAAATGGAAAGTGAACATGGATTTCTAAAAACATCCATGTCCAGGTTGAATAATGCTGTCAATTGTCAATCCTATTGGTGACTACATATTTGTTTTTTTCCTAATTTATATATTCAAACTCAACCCTGTTGAAAATGTCTAATTCTATCACTCACTTTATACTTTGCCTGATTTCGTAATGTTTCTATTGATATCTGCTTTTCTACATATTTTCCCCAGTTCAACATAGTGACTGACTCTTCATATGTGCTGACATTTACATTCACTCAACAACCGAAAGTCTATTGCTGAAGAACTTTTGGTCCAAATCCTACACTCACTCTTCTTCCTAAACCTACCGACTATCTTCCTAATCCTACTGAATATCCCTTTTTGACTGGATGTTCTCTTCTAAATTCAATCATCCAATGTACAAGGTCCTATGCCATTGTATATGGAATTATCTGAGGCATCTTTGCAGAACATCATTCAAAGCTAAGTATCCCAATCAAGGGCAAAACCCTTCTGGGCTTCAAATCATACCTAGATTTCTGTTTTCCTACTTATATTTCACCTCTATATTCTTGTAAATATTGCAGGTTCCCAATACCATTATTCATCACACAGAATCACTCGTAATCCAAATCAAACCTGTTTTTAACCCCAAGTATACACTGTTCCCTCAATCATTTTACAGAAGAGCAGAGACAGAGTGGTTCTTACAATACAGGAAAGTTGGGGACCTTCAACCTGATGAGAACCTCAAATGTCCATGCATAAATGGTACCTGGAGAAGTTGTAGGCAGGTATGAAGCACCTGAGAGAGCAAAAGTCATCTTCCATGGCAAACAACCTGGTCAGGATGAAGGGATGTGTCTGAATCTGCCTCTCTCTCTTCTTATTGTACAGAAGATGGACCAAACCAGGGCTGAGTGGAGAGCTGTTCCCGGGTGCCAATGGTGATATACATTCTACCTTATGAAAGTGTCACAGGAAGTTCTGGCAACCTCCATCTTATGTTACCCTTGGAAGCAACTGTTAGGACAAAGTGGTTGCCAAGGCAGTGACCTCATTCAGTTCCAAAGAATGTGAAATACCTCATTTCCTTGGTGATGGAACTCTCTGAACTTGGTATCCAAGAAGCCAGACACCCAGAGGCAGTCCCAGTCCCAGTCCCAGTGGGCTCACTTGTTTGGATTTACCAAGGACAGAGTCAGTTTTCTTGGTACCTAATGATGTGAGGATGGCCAAATGCCAGGAGAGCTCTGAAGATGGACCTTTCCTGAGAAAACAGGTAGTGGCTAACCACTTTTTCCTGACGTCTTCACAGAGTTGGTCAAGGAATCAAGATCTGAGAGAAGACAGGCCATTTCGGGGTAACATAGTATGGCCCACAAGTCAGAGGACACTCCGGATAGTCACAGACGTACTTGGGGGAAGGAGGTGCCTTTGTGGGAGTGGGTGTGGGTTTGTTGTTTTGTCTCATGTTCTGAGAATAGATAGAAAAGGCGGTTTGTTTGGTTTGGAGTGGACAGTTTCTAGTAAGTCATTTGACATGGCGAGTGTTTCTCTTTCTGTGTATCCCACTGTGTCCGTTGTTGTAGACATTAGAAAAGAGAATGCATTAATGGATGTGTCCTATCTAGTATAAATCTTCCCATAATTCATCCTGCCCAATATATGAATGGACTGCAGCTTGTCTTATCAATGTGCAACACCTGCTATCTTTCTAAGTTGTTGTTTGCTTCCTGAATTCTGGCCACTCTCCAGAATAGGCTCATGGATTTGTGTACAAAATATGTACCACCTCCAAGCTCTGTGACATGGCCATGTACTGGATAGCTGAAGAGAATGGCGAGCATCTCAAAAAACTCAGATATCAGTGTGACCAGGAAAGTCTCAGTGCAGAAACCCTGCTTTGGGCCTTTTGCTTACTTATTGTTGTGTTGCACTGAATGTCAGGAAGGTCTTTGCCTCAGGCCACCCCTTTGTGAAGCCTGAAGAAAACAGTTTTCAAATGGAAATGAATGGGCCTCACCTGTGGCTCTTTATCAGCCTCTTGGACCTGTGTGTGGCTGTGACTTAGATTCTCAGCACCTGATGGATCTTAAGAATGATCCCACGTGAGCTTCCAAAACCAAAATGGCAAAAAATATCATTCATTGTGGATGAAGTCTCTTGCCTTCCTCTGTTAGGTTCCTGCACTCCATCAAATGACAATAGGGATTCTTTGGGTCAAATGAGTTCTTCAAAGCCCTGCAGAGGTGCTTGTGTTTTCGCATGACTCTAAATCACCTAAAGAATCGATACCTAAAATCAGTAGGCCTCAAATTGGAGAAACAAAGAAGTATTAATGGCAGGCTTATTTGTTCGCTCCTGTTTCAGAGAAACGGTGTCCAGGCTACCCTGACTTTAGGCAAATGAGGGGCAAACGAGCTGATTTTGGACACTGTCTTGGGCTGCGCCCCTCATGGAAACCTCCAGCCAGAGGTTAAGATGATTGACTATATGGAATAAGATGAAGGCCATGTGGGAGTGTTTTGGTTTTAATTTTGGTCATTTGTATTGCATTGGAAAAAATGACTGGGTCCACGTGAGCTTGAACTCTGGTGTGATTCCCCTTAGAGACTGGGTTTTGGAACTGAATTCAGAGAAACATTGCCATGAATTTTGTTAGGATTTTAAGAGGCCACGCATGAAAGTCGCTCTTGGAAACTGAGACCTAGGCCCCCGGTGGATTTCCACAGAGGCCTGGGAATCTCAGCAAGGATATCACATGATTTTATTCTTAAAGAAATGGCAGCCATAGTTGAGAGTCAAAACACACATGGACCTCACATTGTAGACCTCAATGGGCCTGGCCTAATGTGACCTTTTGTCCACTCTTTGGGAAGCCGTGCCTGTGAGAGTTCTCCAGAGATTTCATTGAAATGAGCTTCCTCACCATTTAATGTTTGCTGAATGAACTGAAACCCACAGTGCCTCCAACTTCATGGTTGAAAAATGGCTAGATAAATACCATGAAATTTTTGAAATTCCAATGACCAGGTGGCACTGGAGAAACATTGGATGTCCTGTTGCTGATCATGAGTATACCAGACAGTGCCTTGATTTACTGAGTTTCATGAAAATGGTGTCGAACAGAGATGCCAGAAATTTGGAGCCTGCTGAGTAGTGGGTCTAGAGCAGTGGTGGGGAGGTGTTTGATAAAACATCCGTGGTAGGGCCATGTGGATCTACCATTGGATTCCAAATGGCTTGTAACTGACATGGTGCAGCCAACAGACCCTTATATGTAAAGGCATCTTGTTATATGGAGAGTTTTCAGAGGAAAATTAAGAATCAGGTTGATATGGACAAGGGGGCAATGGGGCAAGCTGTGAGAGATAGGAGCCTAGTTGGTGCATTCTCTTGCAGACCCTGACCCACCACACGTGACAGAACTACCTCCAGCACTGTGTCCCAGTTTAGCTCCTAGTATTTCGTGAAACAAATACCAAACTCACAGTGCAGCAGCAAAAACACCACAAAAAGTGGAAGAGGACCAAATGGCTTCACAGTCCACACGGGGAGACACTTAGTCCCCAGTGGCCTCAGTTTACCTACAAAGAGAGGATTCAGCACTGCTTCATCTTGTTCATTGGAAAATAAGAAACCATGTCCTCCAGGTCACATAGATGCAGACCCAGCTTTGATGGTCTCACTACAGAGGAATCCAAATCTCCTGAAAACAACATATATTTCAAGTGTGGAAGCTCAGAGGCAGTTTCTCAAAAAGTTTTTAGGCCAGCAGAGCTCCATGTTTGTGGAGTGTTTACCCTGTCCCTTAGTTTTGGAAACTCCTCTACCACCTCCAAGGTTGTGAACTCCTGAGCATTTTCCATTCCCGATATGTATTCACTGATTTTGTAACTCTTCTCCTCTAATTGTGTCTTACTTGGGGTAAAGGTAATGTCAAGGCATTGTTCTGGATGAGAGCGGGAGGATATTTGTTCAGCATATATTTACATACACATTGGATTCATTTTCCAATTTTCCATTCGAAATACTGAATCCCTGACACTAACCCATACCTAGTAGTCTCAGACTATTCATCTTAATATAATGGAGAAAATTAACCGAACACAATGGAAATACAAGCACTTCAGAGGAGACATGTTGTATAGTTGGACTTGACATTTGCATTATATAAGGTAGGAGTTATAAATCTAGTCAAATTTTAATTGAAATATTCTCCATGTGTTTTTAAACTTAACAAATATGTGAATTCTTGTTTCCCTTTTCTGTAGCCTATTCACACATGTATATTTATATGCATATATAGAATCCTACCAGGTATCACACGTACATTTTTGTGAGGTGGCTGTCTTGGCAGATACAAATTGTGAGAAGAGTTCACTCCTCCTAAATGCTGTTGGAAATGAAAATTCAACCTATAGGAGAGCGTCCTAGTAGAACAACATTATACATTAACTCATGTTCAGTTAAATAAATATTTTTGCATTTGTGGATGATACATATTTACTGATGAATTTCGATTGGCATTTATATTGGTACTTTTTAATGTCTGTGAGTGTTGTGTGTGTGTGTGTATATACAGATATAGATATAGATATACTCTGCAAATTTTTCAAAATATGAAATATATGTGTCTAATATACACTCTCTAAATTCATTCATGTTCATGTATGTGGATTTATAATCCACTTTTCACAAGATTATAATCAGAAATATTTATCCACCTGAAGTACATATTTGTTTCCTAGTACTGAAAACGAACTTCAGTGAATGGTGCATACAAATCCTAATTATTCTACAGTAACTGACCCAGTCTAACATCAATGCAAGTAGACTCCTATGGGACATGATATGTAATTTGTCATTCATTTGTATTCGACACTGGTACATTATTGTTTCTTCAGTTTTTGCACATCACAGGATATACATTTCATCCACAAGTTCACAAATTAATAAGCATTTGTTTCAACTTTCACCACTTCTTGCTTACGAACACATGTATTGTCAGGGTTTCTTGACTGGTCCTTTCATGAGACTTCTTTCCAAACACATTATTTTGAATTTCCATAATCATTTTGAAGCAAAACTCACACACTCTTCATGATAAAACAAAACACTAATATTTCCATTACATATATACCTGGTTGGAATGAATGATTGTATATCAATATACGATTTCCTTTAATTTTTCAGATATCAGTTCAATTCATTATTTAAAGTTCAAAAAATTTATATTATTTATTCACAGTATGGTCTATTCATGCTTTTTCTCTATGTTCCTAGAAACAGGGTACACCTCTTTGTACCCCCGATTCTCATTTTACATCTTCAATATATTGCTCCCAGAAATGGTGAAAGAAATACTCATGTCACGTCATTATCACAGTAATATTCTGGACAAAAATGGAAAGGTCACACTTATGATTGTACCAAAGCCTAAATGGAAAGTGAACATGGATTTCTAAAAACATCCATGTCCAGGTTGCCTAATGCTGTCAATTGTCAATCCTATTGGTGACTACATATTTGTTTTTTTCCTAATTTATATATTCAAACTCAACCCTGTTGAAAATGTCTAATTCTATCACTCACTTTATACTTTGCCTGATTTCGTAATGTTTCTATTGATATCTGCTTTTCTACATATTTTCCCCAGTTCAACATAGTGACTGACTCTTCATATGTGCTGACATTTACATTCACTCAACAACCGAAAGTCTATTGCTGAAGAACTTTTGGTCCAAATCCTACACTCACTCTTCTTCCTAAACCTACCGACTATCTTCCTAATCCTACTGAATATCCCTTTTTGACTGGATGTTCTCTTCTAAATTCAATCATCCAATGTACAAGGTCCTATGCCATTGTATATCGAATTATCTGAGGCATCTTTGCAGAACATCATTCAAAGCTAAGTATCCCAATCAAGGGCAAAACCCTTCTGGGCTTCAAATCATACCTAGATTTCTGTTTTCCTACTTATATTTCACCTCTATATTCTTGTAAATATTGCAGGTTCCCAATACCATTATTCATCACACAGAATCACTCGTAATCCAAATCAAACCTGTTTTTAACCCCAAGTATACACTGTTCCCTCAATCATTTTACAGAAGAGCAGAGACAGAGTGGTTCTTACAATACAGGAAAGTTGGGGACCTTCAACCTGATGAGAACCTCAAATGTCCATGCACAAATGGTACCTGGAGAAGTTGTAGGCAGGTATGAAGCACCTGAGAGAGCAAAAGTCATCTTCCATGGCAAACAACCTGGTCAGGATGAAGGGATGTGTCTGAATCTGCCTCTCTCTCTTCTTATTGTACAGAAGATGGACCAAACCAGGGCTGAGTGGAGAGCTGTTCCCGGGTGCCAATGGTGATATACATTCTACCTTATGAAAGTGTCACAGGAAGTAGGGGCAACCTCCATCTTATGTTACCCTTGGAAGCAACTGTTAGGACAAAGTGGTTGCCAAGGCAGTGACCTCATTCAGTTCCAAAGAATGTGAAATACCTCATTTCCTTGGTGATGGAACTCTCTGAACTTGGTATCCAAGAAGCCAGACACCCAGAGGCAGTCCCAGTCCCAGTCCCAGTGGGCTCACTTGTTTGGATTTACCAAGGACAGAGTCAGTTTTCTTGGTACCTAATGATGTGAGGATGGCCAAATGCCAGGAGAGCTCTGAAGATGGACCTTTCCTGAGAAAACAGGTAGTGGCTAACCACTTTTTCCTGACGTCTTCACAGAGTTGGTCAAGGAATCAAGATCTGAGAGAAGACAGGCCATTTCGGGGTAACATAGTATGGCCCACCAGTCAGAGGACACTCCGGATAGTCACAGACGTACTTGGGGGAAGGAGGTGCCTTTGTGGGAGTGGGTGTGGGTTTGTTGTTTTGTCTCATGTTCTGAGAATAGATAGAAAAGGCGGTTTGTTTGGTTTGGAGTGGACAGTTTCTAGTAAGTCATTTGACATGGCGAGTGTTTCTCTTTCTGTGTATCCCACTGTGTCCGTTGTTGTAGACATTAGAAAAGAGAATGCATTAATGGATGTGTCCTGTCTAGTATAAATCTTCCCATAATTCATCCTGCCCAATATATGAATGGACTGCAGCTTGTCTTATCAATGTGCAACACCTGCTATCTTTCTAAGTTGTTGTTTGCTTCCTGAATTCTGGCCACTCTCCAGAATAGGCTCATGGATTTGTGTACAAAATATGTACCACCTCCAAGCTCTGTGACATGGCCATGTACTGGATAGCTGAAGAGAATGGCGAGCATCTCAAAAAACTCAGATATCAGTGTGACCAGGAAAGTCTCAGTGCAGAAACCCTGCTTTGGGCCTTTTGCTTACTTATTGTTGTGTTGCACTGAATGTCAGGAAGGTCTTTGCCTCAGTCCACGCCTTTGTGAAGCCTGAAGAAAACAGTTTTCAAATGGAAATGAATGGGCCTCACCTGTGGCTCTTTATCAGCCTCTTGGACCTGTGTGTGGCTGTGACTTAGATTCTCAGCACCTGATGGATCTTAAGAATGATCCCCCGTGAGCTTCCAAAACCAAAATGGCAAAAAATATCATTCATTGTGGATGAAGTCTCTTGCCTTCCTCTGTTAGGTTCCTGCACTCCATCAAATGACAATAGGGATTCTTTGGGTCAAATGAGTTCTTCAAAGCCCTGCAGAGGTGCTTGTGTTTTCGCATGACTCTAAATCACCTAAAGAATCGATACCTAAAATCAGTAGGCCTCAAATTGGAGAAACAAAGAAGTATTAATGGCAGGCTTATTTGTTCGCTCCTGTTTCAGAGAAACGGTGTCCAGGCTACCCTGACTTTAGGCAAATGAGGGGCAAACGAGCTGATTTTGGACACTGTCTTGGGCTGCGCCCCTCATGGAAACCTCCAGCCAGAGGTTAAGATGATTGACTATATGGAATAAGATGAAGGCCATGTGGGAGTGTTTTGGTTTTAATTTTGGTCATTTGTATTGCATTGGAAAAAATGACTGGGTCCACGTGAGCTTGAACTCTGGTGTGATTCCCCTTAGAGACTGGGTTTTGGAACTGAATTCAGAGAAACATTGCCATGAATTTTGTTAGGATTTTAAGAGGCCACGCATGAAAGTCGCTCTTGGAAACTGAGACCTAGGCCCCCGGTGGATTTCCACAGAGGCCTGGGAATCTCAGCAAGGATATCACATGATTTTATTCTTAAAGAAATGGCAGCCATAGTTGAGAGTCAAAACACACATGGACCTCACATTGTAGACCTCAATGGGCCTGGCCTAATGTGACCTTTTGTCCACTCTTTGGGAAGCCGTGCCTGTGAGAGTTCTCCAGAGATTTCATTGAAATGAGCTTCCTCACCATTTAATGTTTGCTGAATGAACTGAAACCCACAGTGCCTCCAACTTCATGGTTGAAAAATGGCTAGATAAATACCATGAAATTTTTGAAATTCCTATGACCAGGTGGCACTGGAGAAACATTGGATGTCCTGTTGCTGATCATGAGTATACCAGACAGTGCCTTGATTTACTGTGTTTCATGAAAATGGTGTAGAACAGAGATGCCAGAAATTTGGAGCCTGCTGAGTAGTGGGTCTAGAGCAGTGGTGGGGAGGTGTTTGATAAAACATCCGTGGTAGGGCCATGTGGATCTACCATTGGATTCCAAATGGCTTGTAACTGACATGGTGCAGCCAACAGACCCTTATATGTAAAGGCATCTTGTTATATGGAGAGTTTTCAGAGGAAAATTAAGAATCAGGTTGATATGGACAAGGGGGCAATGGGGCAAGCTGTGAGAGATAGGAGCCTAGTTGGTGCATTCTCTTGCAGACCCTGACCCACCACACGTGACAGAACTACCTCCAGCACTGTGTCCCAGTTTAGCTCCTAGTATTTCGTGAAACAAATACCAAACTCACAGTGCAGCAGCAAAAACACCACAAAAAGTGGAAGAGGACCAAATGGCTTCACAGTCCACACGGGGAGACACTTAGTCCCCAGTGGCCTCAGTTTACCTACAAAGAGAGGATTCAGCACTGCTTCATCTTGTTCATTGGAAAATAAGAAACCATGTCCTCCAGGTCACATAGATGCAGACCCAGCTTTGATGGTCTCACTACAGAGGAATCCAAATCTCCTGAAAACAACATATATTTCAAGTGTGGAAGCTCAGAGGCAGTTTCTCAAAAAGTTTTTAGGCCAGCAGAGCTCCATGTTTGTGGAGTGTTTACCCTGTCCCTTAGTTTTGGAAACTCCTCTACCACCTCCAAGGTTGTGAACTCCTGAGCATTTTCCATTCCCGATATGTATTCACTGATTTTGTAACTCTTCTCCTCTAATTGTGTCTTACTTGGGGTAAAGGTAATGTCAAGGCATTGTTCTGGATGAGAGCGGGAGGATATTTGTTCAGCATATATTTACATACACATTGGATTCATTTTCCAATTTTCCATTCGAAATACTGAATCCCTGACACTAACCCATACCTAGTAGTCTCAGACTATTCATCTTAATATAATGGAGAAAATTAACCCAACACAATGGAAATACAAGCACTTCAGAGGAGACATGTTGTATAGTTGGACTTGACATTTGCATAATATAAGGTAGGAGTTATAAATCTAGTCAAATTTTAATTGAAATATTCTAAATGTGTTTTTAAACTTAACAAATATGTGAATTCTTGTTTCCCTTTTCTGTAGCCTATTCACACATGTATATTTATATGCATATATAGAATCCTACCAGGTATCACACGTACATTTTTGTGAGGTGGCTGTCTTGGCAGATACAAATTGTGAGAAGAGTTCACTCCTAATAAATGCTGTTGGAAATGAAAATTCAACCTATAGGAGAGCGTCCTAGTAGAACAACATTATACATTAACTCATGTTCAGTTAAATAAATATTTTTGCATTTGTGGATGATACATATTTACTGATGAATTTCGATTGGCATTTATATTGGTACTTTTTAATGTCTGTGAGTGTTGTGTGTGTGTGTGTATATACAGATATAGATATAGATATACTCTGCAAATTTTTCAAAATATGAAATATATGTGTCTAATATACACTCTCTAAATTCATTCATGTTCATGTATGTGGATTTATAATCCACTTTTCACAAGATTATAATCAGAAATATTTATCCACCTGAAATACATATTTGTTTCCTAGTACTGAAAACTAACTTCAGTGAATGGTGCATACAAATCCTAATTATTCTACAGTAACTGACCCAGTCTAACATCAATGCAAGTAGACTCCTATGGGACATGATATGTAATTTGTCATTCATTTGTATTCGACACTGGTACATTATTGTTTCTTCAGTTTTTGCACATCACAGGATATACATTTCATCCACAAGTTCAGAAATTAATAAGCATTTGTTTCAACTTTCACCACTTCTTGCTTACGAACACATGTATTGTCAGGGTTTCTTGACTGGTCCTTTCATGAGACTTCTTTCCAAACACATTATTTTGAATTTCCATAATTATTTTGAAGCAAAACTCACACACTCTTCATGATAAAACAAAACACTAATATTTCCATTACATATATACCTGGTTGGAATGAATGATTGTATATCAATATACGATTTCCTTTAATTTTTCAGATATCAGTTCAATTCATTATTTAAAGTTCAAAAAAGTTATATTATTTATTCACAGTATGGTCTATTCATGCTTTTTCTCTATGTTCCTAGAAACAGGGTACACCTCTTTGTACCCCCGATTCTCATTTTACAACTTCAATATATTGCTCCCAGAAATGGTGAAAGAAATACTCATGTCACCTCATTATCACAGTAATATTCTGGACAAAAAATGGAAAGGTCACACTTATGATTGTACCAAAGCCTAAATGGAAAGTGAACATGGATTTCTAAAAACATCCATGTCCAGGTTGAATAATGCTGTCAATTGTCAATCCTATTGGTGACTACATATTTGTTTTTTTCCTAATTTATATATTCAAACTCAACCCTGTTGAAAATGTCTAATTCTATCACTCACTTTATACTTTGCCTGATTTCGTAATGTTTACATTGATATCTGCTTTTCTACATATTTTCCCCAGTTCAACATAGTGACTGACTCTTCATATGTGCTGACATTTACATTCACTCAACAACCGAAAGTCTATTGCTAAAGAACTTTTGGTCCAAATCCTATACTCACTCTTCTTCCTAAACCTACCGACTATCTTCCTAATCCTACTGAATATCCCTTTTTGACTGGATGTTCTCTTCTAAATTCAATCATCCAATGTACAAGGTCCTATGCCATTGTATATGGAATTATCTGAGGCATCTTTGCAGAACATCATTCAAAGCTAAGTATCCCAATCAAGGGCAAAACCCTTCTGGGCTTCAAATCATACCTAGATTTCTGTTTTCCTACTTATATTTCACCTCTATATTCTTGTAAATATTGCAGGTTCCCAATACCATTATTCATCACACAGAATCACTCGTAATCCAAATCAAACCTGTTTTTAACCCCAAGTATACACTGTTCCCTCAATCATTTTACAGAAGAGCAGAGACAGAGTGGTTCTTACAATACAGGAAAGTTGGGGACCTTCCACCTGATGAGAACCTCAAATGTCCATGCACAAATGGTACCTGGAGAAGTTGTAGGCAGGTATGAAGCACCTGAGAGAGCAAAAGTCATCTTCCATGGCAAACAACCTGGTCAGGATGAAGGGATGTGTCTGAATCTGCCTCTCTCTCTTCTTATTGTACAGAAGATGGACCAAACCAGGGCTGAGTGGAGAGCTGTTCCCAGGTGCCAATGGTGATATACATTCTACCTTATGAAAGTGTCACAGGAAGTAGGGGCAACCTCCATCTTATGTTACCCTTGGAAGCAACTGTTAGGACACAGTGGTTGCCAAGGCAGTGACCTCATTGAGTTCCAAAGAATGTGACATACCTCATTTCCTTGGTGATGGAACTCTCTGAACTTGGTATCCAAGAAGCCAGGCACCCAGAGGCAGTCCCAGACCCAGTCCCAGTGGGCTCACTTGTTTGGATTTACCAAGGACAGAGTCAGTTTTCTTGGTACCTAATGATGTGAGGATGGCCAAATGCCAGGAGAGCTCTGAAGAAGGACGTTTCCTGAGAAAACTGGTAGTGGCTAACCACTTTTTCCTGACATCTTCACAGAGTTGGTCAAGGAAACAAGATCTGAGAGAAGACAGGCCATTTCGGGGTAACATAGTATGGCCCACCAGTCAGAGGACACTCCGGATAGTCACAGACCTACTTGGGGGAAGGAGGTGCCTTTGTGGGAGTGGGTGTGGGTTTGTTGTTTTGTCTCATGTTCTGAGAATAGATTGGAAAGGCGGTTTGTTTGGTTTGGAGTGGACAGTTTCTAGTAAGTCATTTGACATGGCGAGTGTTTCTCTTTCTGTGTATCCCACTGTGTCCGTTGTTGTAGACATTAGAAAAGAGAATGCATTAATGGATGTGTCCTGTCTAGTACAAATCTTCCCATAATTCATCCTGCCCAATATATGAATGGACTGCAGCTTGTCTTATCAATGTGCAACACCTGCTATCTTTCTAAGTTGTTGTTTTCTTCCTGAATTCTGGCCACTCTCCAGAATAGGCTCATGAATTTGTGTCCAAAATATTTAACACCTCCAAGCTCTGTGACATGGCCATGTACTGGATAGCTGAAGAGAATGGCGAGCATCTCAGAAAACTCAGATATCAGTTTGACCAGGAAAGTCCTAGTGCAGAAACCCTGCTTTGGGCCTTTTGCTTACTTATTGTTGTGTTGCACTGAATGTCAGGAAGGTCTTTGCCTCAGGCCACATTTTGTGAAGCCTGAAGAAAACAGTTTACAAATGGAAATGAATGCGCCTCACCTGTGGCTCTTTATCAGCCTCTTGGACCTGTGTGTGGCTGTGACTTAGATTCTCAGCACCTGATGGATCTTAAGAATGATCCCATGTGAGCTTCCAAAACCAAAATGGCAAAAAATATCATTCATTGTGGATGAAGTCTCTTGCCTTCCTCTGTTAGGTTCCTGCACTCCATCAAATGACAATAGGGATTCTTTGGGTCAAATGAGTTCTTCAAAGCCCTGCAGAGGTGCTTGTGTTTTGCATGACTCTAAATCACCTAAAGAATCGATACCTAAAATCAGTAGGCCTCAAATTGGAGAAACAAAGAAGTATTAATGGCAGGCTTATTTGTTCACTCCTGGTTCACAGAAACGGTGTCCAGGCTACCCTGACTTTAGGCAAATGAGGGGCAAACGAGCTGATTTTGGACAGTGTCTTGGGCTGCGCCCCTCATGGAAACCTCCAGCCAGAGGTTAAGATGATTGACTATATGGAATAAGATGAAGGCCATGTGGGAGTGTTTTGGTTTTAATTTTGGTCATTGTTGTTGCATTGGAAAAAATGACTGGGTCCACGTGGGCTTGAACTCTGGTGTGATTCCCCTTAGAGACTGGGTTTTGGAACTGAACTCAGAGAAGCATTGCCATGAATTTTGTTGGGATTTTAAGAGGCCACGCATGAAAGTCACTCTTCGAAACTGAGACCTAGGCCCCGGGTGGATTTCCACAGAGGCCTGGGAATCTCAGCAAGGATATCACATGATTTTATTCTTAAAGAAATGGCAGCCATAGTTGAGAGTCAAAACACACATGGACCTCACATTGTAGACCTCAATGGGCCTGGCCTAATGTGACCTTTTGTCCACTCTTTGGGAAGCCGTGCCTGTGAGAGTTCTCCAGAGATTTCATTGAAATTAGCTTCCTCACCATTTAATGTTTGCTGAATGAACTGAAACCCACAGTGCCTCCAACTTCATGCTTGAAAAATGGCTAGATAAATACCATGAAATTTTTGAAATTCCTATGACCAGGTGGCACTGGAGAAATATTGGATGTCCTGTTGCTCATCATGAGTATACCAGACAGTGCCTTGATTTACTGAGTTTCATGAAAATGGTGTAGAACAGAGATGCCAGTAAGTTGGAGCCTGCTGAGTAGTGGGTCTAGAGCAGTGGTGGGGAGGCGTTTGATAAAACATCCGTGGTAGGGCCATGTGGATCTACCATTGAATTCCAAATGGCTTGTAACTTACAAGGTGCAGCTAGCAGACCCTTATATGTAAAGGCATCTTGTTATATGGAGAGTTTTCAGAGGAAAATTAAGAATCAGGTTGATATGGACAAGGGGGCAATGGGGCAAGCTGTGAGAGATAGGAGCCTAGTTGGTGCATTCTCTTGCAGACCCTGACACACCACACGTGACAGAACCTCCTCCAGCACTGTGTCCCAGTTTAGCTCCTAGTATTTCATGAAACAAATACCAAACTCACAGTGCAGCAGCAAAAACACCACAAATTGGAAGAGGACCAAATGGCATCACAGTCCACACGGGGAGACACTTAGTCCCCAGTGGCCTCAGTTTACCTACAAAGAGAGGATTCAGCACTGCTTCATCTTGTTCATTGGAAAATAAGAAACCATGTCCTCCAGGTCACATAGATGCAGACCCAGCTTTGATGGTCTCACTACAGAGGAAGCCAAATCTCCTGAAAACTACATATATTTCAAGTGTGGCAGCTCAGAGGCAGTTTCTCAAAAAGTTTTTAGGCCAGCAGAGCTCCATGTTTGTGGAGTGTTTACCCTGTCCCTTAGTTTTGGAAACTCCTCTACCACCTCCAAGGTTGTGAACTCCTGAGCATTTTCCATTCCAGATATGTATTCACTGATTTTGTAACTCTTCTCCTCTAATTGTTTCTTACTTGGGGTGAAGGTAATGTCAAGGCATTGTTCTGGATGAGAGCGGGAGGATATTTGTGCAGCATATATTTACATACACATTGGATTCATTTTCCAATTTTCCATTCGAAATACTGAATCCCTGACACTAACCCATACCTAGTAGTCTCAGACTATTCATCCTAATATAATGGAGAAAATTAACCCAACACAATGGAAATACAAGCACTTCAGAGGAGACATGTTGTATAGTTGGACTTGACATATGCATTATATGAGGTAGGAGTTATAAATCTAGTCAAATTTTAATTGAAATATTCTCCATGTGTTTTTAAACTTAACAAATATGTGAATTCTTGTTTCCCTTTTCTGTAGCCTATTCACACATGTATATTTATATGCATATATAGAATCCTACCAGGTATCACACGTACATTTTTGTGAGGTGGCTCTCTTGGCAGATACAAATTGTGAGAAGTGTTCACTCCTCCTTAATGCTGTTGGAAATGAAAATTCAACCTATAGGAGAGCGTCCTAGTAGAACAACATTATACATTAACTCATGTTCAGTAAAATAAATATTTTTGCATTTGTGGATGATATATATTTACTGATGAATTTCGATTGGCATTTATATTGATACTTTTTAATGTCTGTGAGTGTTGTGTGTGTGTGTGTGTGTGTGTATAGATGTAGATATAGATATAGATATACTCTCCAAATTTTTCAAAATATGAAATATATGTGTCTAATATACACTCTCTAAATTCATTCATGTTCATGTATGTGGATTTATAATCCACTTTTCACAAGATTATAATCAGAAATATTCATCCACCTGAAATACATATTTGTTTCCTAGTACTGAAAACTAACTTCAGTGAATGGTGCATACAAATCCTAATTATTCTACATTAACTGATGCAGTCTAACATCAATGCAAGTAGAATCCTATGGGACATGATATGTAATTTGTCATTCATTTGTATTCGACACTGGTACATTATTATTTCTTCAGTTTTTGCACATCATAAGATATACCTTTGCCAAGGCAGTGACCTCATTCAGTTCCAAAGAATGTGACATACCTCATTTCCTTGGTGATGGAACTCTCTGAACTTTGTATCCAAGGAGCCAGGCACCCAGAGGCAGTTTCAGTCCCAGTCCCAGTGGGCTCACTTGTTTGGATTTAGCAAGGATAAAGTCAGTCATTCTTGGTTCCTACTGAAGTGAGGATTACCAAATGCCTGGAGAGCTCTGAAGAGGGAACTTTCCTGAGAAAGCAGGTAGTAGCTCTCCATTTTTTCCTTACAACTTTACAGAGTTCGCCAAGGAAAACAGATGTGAGAGAGGACAGGCCATTTCAGAAGAACAGAGTATGGCCACCAGTCAGAGGACACTCTGGTTAGTCACACAGCTACTTGGGGAAGGAGGTGCCTTTTTGGGAGTGGGTGTGGGTTTGTGGTTTGTCTCATGTTCTGAAAATAGGTAGGAATGACGGTTTGTTTGTTTTGGAGTGAACTGTTTCTGGTAAGTCGTTTGACGAGGTGAGTGTTTACATGTCTGTGTATCCCACTGTGCCTGTGGTAGTAGACATGAGAAAAGAGAATGCAGCAATGGATGTGTCATGTCTAGTATAAAGCTTCCCAGCATTCATCCTGCCCAATTTATGAATGGAGTGTGGCTTGCCTTATGCACGGGCAACACCTAACACCTTCCTAAGTCCCTGTTTTCTTCCTGAATTCTGGCCACTCTCTAGAATAGGCTCATGGTTATGTGTCCAAGATACGTACCAAATCCAAGGTCTTTGACATGGCCATGTACTGGATACCTGAATGGAATGGCTCGCATCTCAGAAAACTCAGATATCAGTGTGACCAGGAAAGTCTCAGTGGAGATACCCTGCTTTGGGCCTTTTGCTTACCTATTGTTCTGTTGCCCTGAATATCAGAAAGGTCTATGTCTCATGCAACCCCTTTGTTAAGCCTGAAGAAAACAGTTTTCAAATGGAAATGAATGTGCATCACCTCTGGCTCTTTTCTTAATTTCATTGGAAAACGATGTGTCTGATTCAGGCCCTTTGCCCTGTTTTAGGCTGTGACTTAGATTCTCAGCACCTGATGGATGTAAAGAAAGATCCCATATGTGCATCTAAACCAAAATGGAAATACGTTCAATCAATGTGCATGAAGTATATTGCCTTCCTTTGTTAGGTTTCTGAAATCCATCATGTCAGAATAGGGATCCTTTGGGTGAAATGAGTTCTTCAAATCTTTGCAGAGGTGCTTGGCTTTTCTCATGACTCCAATTCACAAAAAGAATCTAGACCCCACAGTCAGAGAGGCTCAAATTGGAGAAGCGAAGCAGTATTACGGGCAGGCCTATTTGATCACTCCTGGTTCACAGGAAGGGTGTCCAAGCCACCCTGTCATTCGGCAAATGAGGGGCAAGGGAGCTTATTTTGGACACTGTCTTGGGATGTGCCTCTCATGAAAACCTCCATCCAGATGTTATGATGAGTATCTTTATGGTAGAAGATGAGGGCCATGTAGGAGTGTTTTGGTTATAATTGTGGTCATTTGTGTGGCAGTTGGAAGAGATGACTGGGTCCACCTGGGCATGAATTCTGCTGTGATTCCCCTTAGAGACTGAGTTCTGGAACTGACCTCAGAGAAGTATTGACATGAATTGTGTGCGGATTTTAGGAGGCCAGGAATGAGAGTTGCCATTGGGAACCTGGGATCAAGGCCCAGAGTGGCTTTCCACAGAACACTGGGAATCACAGCCAGGATATTACATGATTTTATTCTGAAAGACTTGGCAGGCATAATTGAGATTCAAAACACACTTGGACCTCGCTTTGTAGACCTCCATGGGCCTGGCTTCATGTGACTTTTTGGGCACTCTTTGGGTAGACTTGCCTGTGAGAGTGCTCCAGAGATTTCCCTGAAATTAGCTTCCTCACCATTTAATGGTTCCTGAATGAATTGAAACCAACATTGCCTCCAAATGCATCTGTGAAAAAATGCTAGATAATTACCATGAAATTTTAGAAATTCCGATGACCAGCTGGCACTGGAGGACCTTTGATGTCCTGTTGATGATCATGAGTATAACAGACAGGGCCTTGATTGACTGGGTTTCATGAAAATGGTGTAGAACAGAGATGCCAGTAAGTTGGGGCCTGGTAAGTAGTGGGCCTAGAGCTGTGTTATGCAAATGTGTGATAAAACATCTGTGGTGGGGCCATGTGGATCTTCCATTGGCTTCCAAATGGCTGTGACTGACATGGTGCAACCATCACACCCATATATGTAAAGGCATATTTTTATATGGAGAGGTTTCAGAGCAATGTTCAGTATCATGTTGTAATTGTCAAGGGGGCAAGCTACTTGAGATAGAACCCTGGTTGGTGCATTCTCCTGGAGACCCTGCCAACCACACCTGACAGAACTCCCTTCAGCACTGTGTCCCATTTGAACTCGTTGTATTTCATGAAGCAAATACCAAACTCCCAGTGCAGCAGCAAGAAACACCACGAAAATTGGAGGATGACCATTGGTTTCACAGTCCACACGGGAAGACCCTTAGCCCTCAGTGGCCAAAGTTTACCTACAAAAAGAGAATTCATCACTGCTGCCTCATTTTTATTTTAAAATAAGTAACCATTTCCTCCAGGTCACATAGATGCAGATCCAGCTTTGATGGTTTCACTACAAATAAAGCTAAAGCTCCTGACAACAACATATATTTCAAGTGCCCAACCTCAGAGGCAGATTCTCAAAAAGTCTTTTGGCCAGCAGAGCTCCATGTTTGTGGAGTGTTTACCCTGTCTCTTACTTTTGGAAACTCCTCTACCACCTCCAAAGATGTAAAATCTGGAGCATTTTCCATTCTAGATATGTATTCACAGATTTTCTAACTCTTCTCCTCTAATTGTGTCTTACTTGGGGTGAAGGTAATGTCAAGGCATTGTTCTGGAGGAGAGTGGGAAGATTTTTCCGTAGCATATATTTGCATACACATTGGATTCAGTGTCCTATTTTCAATTCAAAATACTGAATACCTGACTCTAACCCATACCCTACCAGACTCTGACTACTAATCCTAATATGATGGAGAAAAATAACCCATAAAGAATAGAAATACAAGCAGTTCAGAGTAGGCATGGTGTATAGATGGACTTGCCTTTTGCATGATACAGAGTTGGAGTTATAAATCTAGTCAATTGTTTGTTGAAATAGTTGTCCTAGTATTTTTAAGGTTAACAAATATGTGAATTCCTTTCTCCCTTTCTCTGTATTCTTATATGCACATATAGATTCCTATCTGGTACCACACGTACATTCTTGTGAGGTGGCTGACTTGGCAGATACAAATTGTTAGAAGAGATCACTCCTACTAAACCCTGTTGGAACTGAATATTCAACCTATGGGTGAGCTTGCTAGTTGAACAGCATTATACATAAATCCATGTTCAGTAAAATGAATATTTTTAGATATGTGGATGGTATATATTTTATAATGAATTTTGATTGACATTTATATTGCTACTTTTTTGTCTGTGTGAGTGTTTTATGTATATGTATATATATGTGTATATATATATATATATATATATATATATATATATACACTCTCCAGATTTTTCAAAATATGAAATATATGTGTCTTATATTCACTCCCTAAATTCATTCATGTTCATGTATGTGGATTTATAATCAACTATTCACAAGATTATTCTCAGAAATATTCATCCACCTGAAATTTGCCCAGTGTTCTCAAATGTCAATCCTATTTGTGACTACATATTTGTTTCTTCCTAAGATTATATATTTAAACTCAACCCTGTTCAAAATGTCTAATCCTATCACTCACTTTATACTCTGCCTGATTTTGTAATGTCTATATTGATATATGCTTTCCTACATATTTTCCCCATTTCATCATTGTGACTGACTCTTCACCTGTGCTGACATTTACATTCACTCTCTAATCGAAATCCTATTGCTAAGAAACTTTTGTTCCAAATCTTATACTCACCCTTCTTCCTAAACTTATTGACTATCTTCGTAATGCTACAGACTATCCCTTTTTGACTGGATGTTCTCTTCTACATTTAATCATCCAAGTAAATGTGGTGCGAGCTTCAGAGGAGGAGACTACCAACAGACTATCTCATGCAACATTAAACGGTTTATTGGGTGTCCAGCAGGCTGGGGTTCAGAGCTCACCTGAATAGAGCAGATAGCCCTGAGAATAGCTGAAGTAGAGCTTATATACTTTCCCTGGAGAGGGAAGGGAGGGAATTGTATTGATGGGTCAGGGCGAGTGGGCGGTTTGCATGCAACTGGGAGAGGGAGTACATTCTGCAATTTGGCAGCTGGGTATAGAACATTCTGGGAACAAGATTTGCAAACATTTCTCAAGATTTCAACAGTGTTCTGTTAAGCATACAGAAAAACAAGATGTGACAAGTACCTATTTTATTAATATTTCATTCCCCACTTCGTCTTCTGGCTAATTTTAATCATAAAAATGATCATTGGAGGGTGTCACATTCAATGTCAGCTAGTGGGATATTACCATAAATTTAACTCGTCCAATTTGAGCCTGGAGAAAAGACATTACACGGTTGAGCAAACAGGGTTTTATAGTTAGCAATAATATGAGGATTATTATTGGACCGGCCAGGGTTGATAAAAACGTAGTTAACCAGGGGGACTGTGTGAACCAAGACTCAAGCCACCCTTTTTGGGCCTCTCTCACTTGTTGATGCTCTTCAAGGTGTCTTTTAAATTTACTCATAGATTTTATTACAACTCCAGTATAGTCAGCATAAAAACAACATTCTTCCCTCAATGCAGCACAAAGGCCCCCTTCTCTAATGAAGAGGAGGTCCAACCCTCAACTGTTCTGTAAAACAACTTCAGAGAGAGAGGTTAAAGTTTCATGCAAAGCCCTGAAGGAGGTTTCTAATATCTTACTTTTGCTCTATTGCTGCTTCTAATTGGGTCATCTTTTGTGTCCCATGGACAATGCCACTGGTTCCTCTGCCCACCCGTGCAGCAACTCCTATTCCTAATAGGATGGCTAAAGTGAGGGATATATGTTCCCAGTGGAACCGGTTGTATGCCCCCCCTATTTGATCCTCAAATGAACCTGCGTCATGATAGAGCACTCTGGGAAACATCTGCACCATTACACAAATTATCACATATCTTGATCATTTCATGAAAACATAAACGATGTTTAAGTATATAGAATTATGCTGTTGTAGGCACTGACAAAGCAAGGCACCTAAGATAGCACTCAAGAGAGGGAAACAGTCCTATTTGGTTGCAACCGGATTCAGAGGGCATTGCTTCTATTGTAATCAATTAATCCCCTGAAACTCAAGTTTAGGTAGTTTCAGAAATTTGTACCCAACATATAAGGCATGGGGCTCAGAAGTTCACAGTCTTCAGAAGTTTAAAAAAGCAGTATTTGTTTCTGTTTTTCCTTCTGTTCTGGGCAAGTTAACTTTTCAAGGACACCTGGGAGGAGGAGAGCTTTTTATTCCCTTTCTTATTTTCCCCCTGCCAGCTGTTACCATGGAGCCCGGTTGGTAATTTCTTTATCTTAGAAATGTAGCCATCTCTGTGAAGCCCCAGCTGAAGGCCAGAGGACTTGTTCACATATTTTGTGAAAAACTAGTTAGAGGTTGTCTAGCTTAGAAGTACTGAGATTTTTAGCCAGTGGCCAAGTAGAACAGGGCAATACAAAAGAGAATGTTTATCTACATTAAAGTCTTTATTGGGACTCTTTGGCTGAAAGTTCAAAACTCAGCCATGGTGAAGACTTCTGAAGAAGGTCATTTAAGACTTTTCTGTGGACCTGGTACAGAGGGGGAAAGACGGGGAAGTTGGGGCTGAGAGCACCTCCGAGGATCTGAGAATGAGGGAAAAGAGAGATGTAAAAGAATAATGCGAAAGGGTATTTGGAATTTCCTAGCAGCAAACTTGAGCAGTAGATCAGGTAGAGCAGAGTGAAAGACGGGAGTGAGGATCCCAAAATCTTGTGAGGGACTTTAAATTTTAGTAACCTGTTTTCAGTGATGACAAAGCAACTTTAAAGGCCAATTATATTACATCTTGGATAAGGGTCTCAGGGCTCTCCTCAGCTCGTTTGAGCATTGGGTTAGCTGGTAAGAGGACCTGGTGGGACCCGGTGAGGGCACTGACAGGAGATGAGAGGAATGAGTCGGTGGAGCAGTACCTATGTACCTGCTACCTCAGCAAGGGGGCTATGGTCAGAGAACTGGTGGAGCTTTGGGTTTCTGATCTAGTTATTGGAGGGGAGAAATCAAGTTGCTGAGATGGGAGTGACAGCAGAGGGTCTGGAGCAGAAGGCTGAGGATAATGATCTATTGGAGAAGCATAGTTCAGGATGTGAGTGAAGGAGGAAATAGGCTTCCACATAGGGGAATTTCCTTTCACTCTTTTGAGCACTTGCAGAAGTCAAAAAGGTCATGCAAAATTTGAGGATCTAGAGACCCCTCTGGGTGCCATAGTTTTTGGTTGTCTAATTGGTAATGTGGCCAATGCTGTGTACTGAATTTGATGAAGAATTGGGGTTGCATCAGGCAGCCCCTGTATGCACACATTCCCATGACATACAGAAAAAGTCGGCTTTTCCCCCACACAGCCATTACTCTTTGTGGCTTTGATAGTCTGCCAGGCAAACTTAGTAATCTAGACTAGCCAACCTCCATCTGGCTTGCGTGTCCCTACATCCATAATGTTTGTTTCCATTATCTATGGTACAGAAGGGATTTAATGGTATTTTAGTGGGATCCTCTTCATCAGTGATATCACAATAGGAAATACCTATAGCCAGCTAACAAATGTCTGGGTGGAGAGATGGCCACCAGGTCCCTAAGGGGGCTGTATGTGAGATAGACCATACTTCTTTTCCAGTAGGATTTGTGATCAGCCATCACTGCTTAATGGGCTGATGAGGGTTAGGACTACTTGTAGCCAAGGGGAGAGTATATAACCTTATTCACATTGCGAATACACAATTTGAAACTGTTACCAGTCTTTTTCAGTTTCCAGAAAGATTCTGTACAGGGAGCAGGCTTGAGATGAGAGGCATGGATCCTGGAAGTGATTCTGTTTACGTTTACCACTGTAGGTGTTATAATAGCACCTGGTATGGTCCTTTTCAGCGGGGTACCAGGGATGACACCTGATATCATCTTACATAGATGAAATCTCTTACTTGATATGGATGTGGAATCCCCTGGTTCCCAGTTGGGTAGGCAGTGGCCAGCTGTTTTCACATGTATTACTGAGTTCTTTCAAGATATTTAAGTCTGTCAAGCAAGGGGGTGTGGAAAGGATATTTAGGTCTTACAGTTGGGCTTAGGTACCCTACTGGAGGAGGGCCACCATAAAGAATTTCACACGTGGTAAGGTTACTCAAAGAAACAAAGGGATTTTTTCTTGCATGAAACATTGCATAAGGCAGGAGCATAGTCCAATCCTATGCTGGTCTCTAAGCTTAATTTCGTTAAGGTCTCTTTAATGGTTCTATTCATTCTTTCTACTTGTCTTGAACTCTGTGGTCTATAAGCACAATTTAACTTCCAATTAATCCCCAGGTTCCTGGCTAACCCCTGACTTACCTGGGCCATGAACATCGGTCCATTGTCAGATCCTATTACCGGCTTAGCTTCCTCCAATGGTAGAGAGGCTTAGTCAGCAGCAGCGGAATCACTTAGAGTGTGTTGTGTGTTAGGGGACGAGGGCAGGGGATAAGGAGGGGGAGAAGAGTCCAGTAGAGTCAAATCTGTGACTCAGGGAGAACAGAGGGTGGAGGAGGAGGAGGTTGAGAGGGTTTGAGAGATCATGGGGGAAGGAGTAGGAGCAGAGGTAGGGGCAAGGAAAGGCTTCACCCATGGAGGAGGAGATTTGCAGAGGTCCTGCCAAGTTAAGATATATGGCTGTTGATCTGGATGGCTATGTGGCGCTGGCTGAAAGACAATACCTCTGACTTTTTAAATTAGTGGGAAGTAGAAAGATCCTTCTAGGGGCCATACGACTCCAAAGATGGGCCATTCTGAGGCACAGAGATTCTGCCAGGTCCAGCGTTTTACTAAAAAAAGAAAGATTCTGAGCCCTTAAGCCGACTTTGGTCCAGTGATCAAGGGTCAGGGACAAAGGCATTGACGTGCTCTGTTCCATAATGAAAGTTCCACAAACAGTAAAAGCAAGGACACACGACACAGATAAGACAAGACCATAAAGACAGGCAATGAACGTCCAACACTGAGACCAGGAATGAGTAGCCGGCAAAACCCAATGGTATGGCAACAACGAATCTAAAAGAAAATATCACTGAGTCGAGAAGACTATTGTTCCTTGATTTCCCGAGTTCTCTGCGGGGTCCTCCAGAGAGGTGCCCTTTGTCTCTGTGACACGTCTCTCAGCCACCGTCGGAGAGAGCCCAGGCTCTTCATCGCCAGCAATTTTGCCAAGCCCTAACAAGAAACCTTAAACCGGAAAGAGGCGCCTTACTTGCTCCAAGAGGAGCCCGTTGGGGTCTCTCCTCCGCCACTGCTGGAACTCGGTGGAACCTCAATATGTAAAGGTCAGGCGAGTGTCAGAGGAAGATACTATCAAGAGACTGTCTCATGCAACAGCAAAGGGTTTATTTGTGGTCCAGCATGCTGGAGCTCAGAGCTAAATTAAATAGAGCAGAGACCTCTGAGAACAGCTTAAGCAGAGCTTATATACTTTCCTTGGAGAGGGAAGAGAGGGAAGTTTAGTGATGGGTAAGGGCGAGTGGGCGGTTTGCATGACACCGAGTGAGGGAGTACATTCTGCAGTTCGGCTGTTGGGAACAGTACATTCTAGAACAAGATTAGCAAACATTTCTCAAGATTTCAAAAGTGTTTTGTTAAGCATACAGAAAAACAGGAAGTGACAAGTACCTATTTTATTAATTTTATTAACCTTTCACTACCGATTATGCCTTTTTGACTTGATGTTCCTTCTACATTAATTCATGCAACGTACAAGGTGCTATGCCATTGTATATCGATTTATCTGAGACAACTCTGCAGAACGTAATTCAACACCACGTATCCCTATCAAGGGCCCAATGCCCTTCTGGGCTTCAAATCAGACTTAGATTTCTTTTTTCATACATGTATTTCACCTATATATTCTTCTACACATAGCAAGTTCTCAATACGATCATTCATCCAGCAAAATGATTTCTAACCCAAATCGATCATGTTTTTAACCATAACCGGACACTGTTCCCTCAATCTAACTTTACAGAAGAGCAGGGAAGGAGTTGATATTACAATACAGAAATGTAGAAAAACTTCCACCTGCTGAGAACCTCAAAGGTCCATGCAGAAATGATCCCTGGAGAAGATGTAGGAAGCAATAAAGGACCTGAGAGACCAAAAGTCATCTTCCATGGCAAACAACCCGGTCAGGATAAAAGGTTGTGTCTGAATCAGATTTTTTTTAATGTAGAGATCATGGACCAAACCAGGCCTGTGTGGAGATCTATTCCTGGGTGCCTTTGGTTGATATACCATTCTAACTTGTGAAAATGTCACAGGAAGTAGGGGCAGCCTCAATCTCTTGGGACCCTTGGAAGCAACAGTTAGGACAAAGTGGCTGCCAAGACAGTGCTCTCATTCAGTTCAGGAAGGAAGTGACCTCACCTCACTTTCTTGGTGATGGAACTCTCTGAACGTGGGATCCAGGAAGCCAGGCACACAGAGCCAATCCAAGTCCCAGTCCCAGTGGTCTCACTTGTTTGGATTTACCAAGGACAGGGTCAGTATTTTTTGGTACCTACAGATGTGACGAAGGCCAAATGCCAGGAAAGCTCGGATGCAGGGTTTTTCATGAGAAAGCAGGTAGTTGCTCACCGTTGGCTCCTAAGAAGTTCACAGAGTTGGCCAAGGAGACAAGATCTGAGACAGGAAAGGCCATTTTGGGGGAACATATTATGGCCCACAAGTCAGAGGACACTCTGGATATTCACAGACCTACTTAGGGGAAGGAGGTGCCTTTGTGGGTGTGGTTGTGGGTTTGTGGTTTTGTCTCATTTTCTGAGAATAGGTAGGACAGTCGGTTTGTTTCATTTGAAGTGGACTGTTTCTAGTAAGTCTTTTCACAGGGCGAGTGTTTCTATGTCTGTGTATTCCACTGTTTCCGTGGTTGTAGACATTAGAAAAGAGAATTCATCAATGGATATGTCGTGTCTAGTAGAAAGCTTCTCAGCATTCATATTGCCCCGTTTTTGAATGGACTGTAGCTTGCCTTATCGATGAGCAACACCTGCTACCTTCCTAAGTTTCTATTTTCGTCCTGAATTCCGGCCAATCTCAAGAATAGGCCCATGGTTTTGTGTCCAAGATATGTACCACCTCCAAGCTCTGTGACATGGCCATGTACTGGATAGCTGTAGGTGATGGCGAGCATCTCAGAAAACTCAGATATCAGTGTGACCAGGAAAGTCTCAGAGGAGAAATCCTGCTTTGGGCCTTTTGCTTACCTATTGTTCTGTTGCCCTGAATGTCAGGAAGGTCTTTGCCTCAGGCCACCCCTTTGTGAAGCCTGAAGAAAACAGTTTTCAAATGGAAATGAATGGGCATACCTGTGGCACTTTCCTTAATTGCTTTGGAAAGGGATGTGTCTGAATCAGGCCCTTGGCCCTGTGTGTGGCTGTGGCTTAGAGTCTCAGCACCTGATGGATCTAAAGAAAGTTACCATGTGTGCATCCAAAAGAAAATTCGCCAAAAGAACAATTTTTGGGATGAAGTCTCTCGACTTCCTCTGTAAGGTTCCTGACCTCCATCAAGTGAGAATGGGATCCTTTGGGTCAAAAGAGTTCTACAAAACCTGCAGAGGCTAGCCCATTGTGCTTGGGTTTTCTCATGACTAAAATTCACATAAAGAATCTAAACCCCACAGACAGTAGTCCTCAAATTGGAGCAGTATTAATGGCAGGCCTATTTGATCACCTTTGGTTCACAGGATGGGTGTCCAGGCCACCTTGACTTTAGGCAAATGAGGGGCAAAGGAGCTTATTTGGGACACTGTCTTGGTCTGCGCCCCTCATGGAAACCTCCAGCCAGATTATAATGAGTGTCTATATGAAAGAAGATGAGGGCCATATGGGAGGGTTCTTGTTTTAATTGTGGTAATTTGTGTGGTAGTTGGAAGAGATGACTGGGTCCACCAGGGCTTGAACTCTGGTGTGATTCCCCTTAGAGACTGAGTTCTGGAACTGACCTCAGAGAAGTATTGCCATGGAAACTGAGATCTAGGCCCAGGATGGCTTTCCACAGAGCTCAGGGATTCTGAGCCAGGATATCACATGATTTGATTCTTAAAGACTTGGTAGCCATAGTTGAGAGTCCAAACACACATGGACCTCACATTGTATACCTCAATGGGCCTGGATTCATGTGTCCTTTTGGCCACTCTTCGGGAAGGCTTGCCTGTGAGTGTTCTCCAGAGCTTTCATTGAAATGAGCTTCCTCACCATTTAATGGTTCCTGAATTAAATGAAACACACAGTGCCTCCAACTTCATCCTTGAAAAATGACTAGATTAATACCATGAAATTTTTGAAATCCCCATGACCAGGTGGCACTGGATAACCTTTAGATATCCTGCTGCTGATCATGAGTATAACAAACAGTGCCTTGATTGACTGAGTTTCGTGAAAATGGTGTAGAACAGAAATGCCAGTAAGTTGGAGCCTGCTGGGTAGTGGGTGTAGAGCAGTGGACTGTAGGTGTGTAAATAAATATTTTTGGTAGGACCACCTGGATCTTCCATTGGCTTCCAAAACTTGCGACTGACATGGTGCAGGCAGCAGACCTTTATATGTAAAGGCATCTTGTTATATGTAGAGGTTTCAGGGCAATGTTCAGAATCAGGTTGCTATAGTCAAGGGGAAAGCTATGTGAGATAGAAGCCTGGTTCGTACATTGTCTTACCGACCCTGACCAACCACACATGACAGAACTCCCTCCAGCATTGTGTCCCAGTTGAACATATTGTATTTCGTGAAGCAAATACCAAATTCCCAGTGCAGCAGTAAGAAACACCCTGAAAAGTGGAGGATGACCAAATGGCTTCACAGACCACACGGGAAGACACTTAGCTCCCAGTGGCAACAGTTTACCTACAAAGGGAGAATTCACACCTGCTGCCTCATGTTCATTACAAAATAAACAACCATGTCCTCCAGGTTACATAGATGCAGACCCAGATTTTTGGTGTCACTATAAACGAAGCTAAATCTCCTGACAATTACATATATTTCTTTTTCTTTTTTAATTAATTTTCATTGTAGGTTGTTCAAAACATTACATACTTCTTGATATATCATATTTCACACTTTGATTCAAGTGGGATATGAGCTCCCATTTTTATTCCATATACAGATTGCAGAATCACATCAGTTGCAGAACCATTGATTTACATATTGCCATACATATATTTCTTGTGCCTAACCTCAGAGGAAGTTTCTCAATAAGTCTTTAGGTCAGCACAGCTCCATGTTTCTGGAGTGTTTACCCTCTCCCATACTTTTGTAAACTCTTTTACCACCTCCAGTGTTGTGAACTCCTGAGCATTTTTTATTCCACATATGTATTCACAGGTTTTCTAACTCCTCTCCTCTAATTGTGTCTTACTTTTAGCGATGGTTATGTCAAGGCATTGTTCTGGATAAGAGAGAGATGATTTTTGTGTATCACATGTTTGCATACACATTAGATTCATTTTCCTATTTTCCATTTGAAATACTGAATCCCTGACACTAACCCATACCCTACTAGACTCTGACTACTAATCCTAATATCATGGAGAAAAAAAAACCTAACTGAATAGAAGTACAGTCCTTTCATAGGAAGCATGGTGTATATTTGTATTTGTCTTCCTCTTTATCAAGAGTATGTGTTTTAAATTTAGTAAACTTTTCATTTTAATATTTCTCCATGATTTTTTAAAGTTATCACATATGTAAATTCCTGTCTCCCTTTCTCTGTATCCTATTCAGCACATGTAATTTTTTTATGCATATACAATATCCTACCTGGTATCACACGTACATTCTTGAAAGATCACTGGCTTTGGAATATAAAAATTGTGAGAAGAGATGACTTTCCCTAAATAATGATGGAACTGAAAATTCCACCTATGGGTGAGCTTCCTAGTGAAAAACACTATACATAAATCCATGTTCAGTAAAATGAATATTTTTGGATTTGTGAATGAATTATATTTCATGATGAATATCGATTGGCATATATATTGCTAAATATTAATGTGTGTGTGTGTGCGTGTGTGTGTGTGTGTGTGTGTGTGTGCGTGTGTGTGTGTGTGTGTATATTCTCCAGATTTTAAAAAAATATGAAAAATATGTGTCTTATTATACACTCCCTAAATTCATTCATATTCATTTATGTTCATTTAAATTCAAATTTTCACAAGATTATTCTCAGTAATATTCATACACCTGAAATATATTTTGGTTTCCTACTACTGAAAACTAAGTTCAGTGGATGGTGCTTAAAAATCCTAATATTTCTACAGTAACTGACCCAGTTTAACATTAATGCAAGTAGATTGCTATGGGACATGATGTGTAATTTGAAGTTCATTTTTACTCAACACTGGTACATTACTATTTCTTCAGTTTATGGACATCATAGGATGTATTTTTTCATCCACAACTTCACAAATTTTTTTGGCATTTGGTTCACTTTCAATTACTTACTACTTCAGAACACATGTATTCCTCCATGTTTCTTTACTGGTCTTTTCACTAGACTTCTTTCTAAACACATTATTTTCGATTCCATAATCATTTTTGAAGCAAAACTCACTCTTTACGATAAACCGTAACCCTAATAATACCATTGCATATATAACTCGTTGGAATGATGGTATATATATCAATATAAGATTTCCAATATATTTTTAGATGCAAACTCAAACCATTATTTAATGTTGGATCCAGTTACATACTTTATTCACAATATGGTCTATTCATGCATCATCTCAATAATCATCAACACAAGGTACACCTATTTTTATCCCCAGTACTAATTTATAAGTTTCCAGAATATTACTCCCCTTTATAGTGCAAGAAATACTCATGTCACCTGATCTACATATACATTTTACCACAGTAGTATTCTGTACACAAAATGCAAAGGTCACACATATGATTGTACCAAAGCCTAAATGGGAAGTGACCATGGATTACTAAAAGCATCTATGTCCAGGGTGCCTACTGCTCTCAAATGTCAATCCTATTGGTTACTACATATTTGTTTCTTCCTAAGATTATATATTTAACCTCAAGCCTTTTGAAAATATCTAATCCTATCACTCACTTTATACGTTTCCTGATTTCCTAATGCCCCTATTGATATCTGCTTTCCTACATATTTTTCCCAGTTCATCATTGTGACTGTCTCTTCACATGTGCTGACATTTACATTCACCCTCTAACTGAAAACCAATTGCTAAAGAACTTTTGGTCCAACTCCGAGACTCACTCTTCTTCCTAAACCTACTTACTATCTTCCTAATCCTACAGACTATCCCTTTTGACTGGATGTTCTCTTCTACTTTCAATCATCCGAGGTATAGGGTCCTATGCCATTGTATATCGATTTATCTGAGACCTCGGTGCAGAACATGATTCAATCTAAGTATACCAATCAAGGGCCCAATGCCTTTCTGGGCTTCAAATCTTTCCTAGATCTCTGTTCTCATACATATATTTCACATTTATATTGTTATAAATATCAAAGTTTCCCAATACCATAATTCATCCAGCAGAATGACTCCTAACCCAAATCGAACATGCTATTAACACTAACCATACACTGTTCCCTCAATCTCACTTTACAGAAGAGCAGGGACAGAGTTGGTCTTAAAATCCAGGAAGGTAGGGTATCATCCCCCAGCTGAGAACCTCAATAGTCCCTGCAGAAATAATCCCTGGAGAAGGTGTAGGCAGGTATGAAGGATCTGAGAGAGCAAAAGTCATCTTCCATGGCAAACAACCTGGTCAGGTTGAAGGGATGTGTCTGAATTAGCCTCTCTCTTCCTAATGTAGAGAAGATGGACCAAACCATGGCTGTGTGGAGAGCTGTTCCCCGGTGCCTATGGTTGATATACCATTCTAACTTATGAATGAGTCACAGCAAGTAGAGGCAGACTCCATCTTTTGAGAACCTCGGAAGCAACTGTTAAAACAAAGTGGTTTCCAAGGCAGTGACTTCATTCAGTTCTTGAAGGAAGTGACCTCACCTTACATTATTGGTGATGAAAATCTGTGATCTTGGGATCCAGGAAACCAGGCACACAGAGTCAAACCCACTCCATGTCCCAGTGGGCTCACTTGTTTGGATTTAACAAGACAGAGTCACTCTTTCTTGGTACCTACTGATGTGAGGACAGTCAAATGCCTGGAAACTATGAAGACTGGCCTTTCCAGAGAAAGCAGGTAGTTTCTCACCACGGGCTCCTGACAACTTCACAGAGTTGGCTAAGGAGACCAGATTGAAGACAGGACACGCCATTTTTGGGGAACATAGTATGGCCCACAAGTCAGAGGACACTCCGGATAGACACAGACCTACTTTGGGGAAAGAGGTACCATTTTGTGTGTGAGTGTGAGTTTGTGGTTTTGTCTCATGTTCTGAGAATAGTTAGGAAAGCTGGTTTGTTTGTTGTGGAGTGAACTGTTTCTAGTAAGTCCTTTGACAACGTGAGTGTTTCTGTGTCTATATATCATACTGTGTCCGTGATTGTAGACAGTAGAAAAGAGAATGCATCAATGGATGTGCCCTGTCTACGAGAAAGCTTCAAAGCATTCATCCTGTGCAATTTATGAATGGACTGCAGCTTGCCATATGGATGGGCAATTCCTGCCATCTTTCTAAATTCCTGTTTTCTTCCTGAATTCTGGACACTCTCCAGAATACGCTCATGATTTTGTGTCCAAGATATGTACCACCTCCATCTCTGTGACATGGCCATGTACTGGATAGCTGATGGGAATGGTGAGTATCTCAGAAAACTCAGATATCAGTATGCCCAAGAAAGTCTCAGTGGAGAAACCCTGCTTTGGGCCTTTTGCTTACCTAATCTGTTGCCCTGAATGTCAGGAAGGTCTTTGCCTTAGGCCACACTTTGTGAAGCCTGAAGAAAATAGTTTTCAAATGGAATTGAATGGTCATTACCTGTGCCTCTTCGGTTAATTGCTTTGGAAATGGATGTGTCTGAATCAGCCTCTTGGCCCTATGTGAGGCTGTGGCTTAGATTCACAGTACATGATGGGTCTAAAGAAAAATCCCATGTGTGCATCCAAAACCAAAATGGACAAAAGAACTGTCATGGTGGATAGAGTCTCTCGCCTTCGTCTGTAAGGTTCCTGACCTCCATTAAGTGAGAATAGGGATCATTTGGGTCAAGTGAATTCTTTAAAGCCCTGCAGAGGCTATCCCATAGGTTCGTGGGTTTTCTCATGACTCCAATTCACATCTATGTTTACTGAAGAGCAGGGACAGTGTTGGTCTTACAATACAGGAATGCAGTGGATCTTCCATCTGTTGAGAACCTCAAAGCTCCATGCAGAAATGATCTCTGGAGAAGATGTAGGCAGCTATGTAAGACCTGAGAGAGCAAAAATCATCTTCCATGGCAAACAACCTGGTCAGGATTAAGGGTTGCGTCAGAATGAGTATATCTCTTCTTAATGTAGAGAAGATGTACCAAACCCGGCCTGTGTGGAGAGCTGTTCCCTTTTGCCTACGGGTGATATACCATTTTAACTTGTGAAAGTGTCACAGGAAGTAGGGGCAGCCCTCATCTCATGGGACAGTTTTGAGCAATTGTTATGACAAAGTGGTTGCCAAGGCAGTGATCTCATTCAGTTCCTGAAGGAAGTGATCTCATCTCACTTCCTTGGTGATGGAACTCTCTGAACTTGGTATACAGAAAGCCAGGCACCCAGAGCCAGTCCCAGTCCTAGTCCCAGTGGTCTCACTTTTTTGGATTTACAAAGGACAGAGTCAGTATTTCTTGATACCTACTGATGTGAGGATGGCCAAATGCCAGGAAAGCTCGGAAGAGGGGCTCTTCCTGAGAAAGCAGATAGTGGCTCACTCCTGGCTTCTAACAACTTTACATTGTTGGCCAAGAAGATCAGATCTGAGACAGGTCAGGCCATTTCGGAGCATCATAGTATGGCCCATCAGTCAGAGCACACTCCGGAGAGTCACAGACCTATTTGGGGGAAGGAGGTGCCATTGCGGGTGTGGGTTTGTGGTTTTGTCTCATGTTCTGAGAATAGGTAGAAAAGGCAGTTTGTTTGGTTTGGAGTGAACTGTTTCTAGTAAGTCGTTTGACAATGCAAGTGTTTCTATGTCTGTGTATCCCACTGTGTCCGTGCTTGTAGACATTAGAAAAGAGAATGCATCAATGGATGTGTCCTGTCTCATAGAAAGCTTCCCAGCATTCATCCAGCACAATTTATGAATTGACTGTGGCTTGCCTTATTGATGGGCGATACCTGCTACCTTCCTAAGTTGCTGTTTTCTTCCTGAATTATGGCCAATCTCCAGAATAGGCTCATGGTTTTGTGTCCAAGATATGTACTACCTCCAAGCTCTGTGACATGGCCATGTACTGGATAGCTGAATGGAATGGCGAGCATCTCAGAAAACTCAGATATCAGTGTGACCAGTAAAGTCTCAGTGGAGAATCCCTGCTTTGGGCCATTTGCTTACCTATTGTTCTGTTGCCCTGAGAGTCAGGAAGGTCTTTGTCTCAGGCCAACCCTTTGTGAATCCTGAAGGAAAGATTTTTCAAATGGAAATGAATATGCTTTACCTTTGGCTCTTTCCTTAATTGATTTGGAAAGAGATGTGTGTGAATCAGCCTCTTGGCCCAGTGTGATTCTTTGACTTAGATTCTCAGCACCTGATGGATCTAAAGAAAGATCCCATGGGTGCATAAAATCCAAAATGGCAAAAAGAGCAGTCATTGTTGATGAAGTATTTTGCCTTCCTCTGTAAGGTTCCTGAATTCCATCAAGTGAGAATAGGGATCTTTTGGGTCAAATGAGTTCTTCAAATCTATTCAGAGGCTATCCAATAGGTGCTTGAGTTTTCTCATCTTTCCAATTCACATAAAGAATCTGTACCCGACACTCAGTAGGACTCAAATTGGAGAAGCAGAGCAGTATTAAGGGAAGGCCTATTTGATCACTCCTGGTACACAGGAAGGGTGTACAGGCCACTGGGAATTTAGGCAAATGAGGGGCAACAGAGCTTATTTTGGACACTGTCTTGGGCTACGCTAATGCTATCAAATGTCAATCCTATTGTTGACTTCATATTTGTTTTATCCTAAGCTCACATATTCATTCTCAACCCTGTTGAAAATATCTAATCCCATCACTCACTTTATTCTTTCCTGATTTCCTAATGTCTCTATTGATATCTGCTTTCCTACATATTTTGCCCTGTGCATCATTGTGACTGACTCTTCACTTGTGTTGACATTTACATTGACTCTCTAACCAAAACCCTATTGCTAAAGAACTTTTGTTCCAAATCCTATACTCACTTTTCTTCCTAAACTTACCGACTATCTTTCTAATCCAACTGACTATAACTTTTTGAATGGATGTTCTCTTCTACATTCAATGATCCAAGTACAGTTCAGGTTTCTATTCAACCGGGTGAGGGAGTAGATTCTGCAGTTTGGCAATTGGGGACAGCACATTCTGGCAACAAGATTAGCAAAGAGTTCTCAAGATTTCAACAGTGTTTTGTTAAGTGTACAGAAAAACAGGAAGTGACAAGTACATATTTTATTAACCTTTCATTCCCCACTTCTTTTTCTGGCTACTTTTAATCATAAAAGTGATCATTGTGGGGTGTCACATTCTATGTCTGCTAGTGGGGTATTACCATAATTTTAATTTGTCCAATTTGAGCTTGGAGAAAAGAAATTACATGATTGAGGAAACAGGGTTTTATAGTTAGTAATACTATGAGGATTATTATTGGACCAGCCAGGGTTGATAAAAACGTAATTAACCAGGGGGACTGTGTAAAAAAAGACTCAAACTACCGTTTTTGTGCCTCTCTCTCTCGTTGTTGCTCTTCAAGGCATCTTTTTAATTTACTCATAGATTTTTTTACAACTCCAATATTGTCTACATAAAAACAACATTCTTCCCTCAATGAAGCACAAAGGCCCCCTTCTGTCATGAAAAGGAGGTCCAACCCTCGCCTTTTCTGTAAAACAACTTCAGAGAGAGAGGTTAAAGATTCCTGCAAAGCTGTGATGGAGGTTTCTAAAATCTTTAAGTTTTGATCTATTGCTTCTTCTAATTGGGTCACTTGTTGTGTCCCATGGACCAGAGCAGTGGTTCTTGTGCCCAACCCTGCAGCAACTCCTATTCGTAATAGAATGGCTAAGGTGAGGGACATATGTTCCCAGCGGAACCGGGTTGTATGTCCCCCTCTTTGATCTTCAGATGAACATGCGTCATGATAGAGCACTCTGGGAAACATCTGCACCATTTCACAATTAATCACATCTGTTGACCATTTCATGAAAACATAAACAATGTTTAAGTATATAGAATTATACTGTTGTAGGGACGGACAAGGCAAGGCACCTAAGATAGCACCAAAGACACGGAAACAGTCTTTTTTGGTTTCAACCAGATTCAGAGGGCATTGCTTCTGTTGTAATCAATTAATCCCCTGAAACCCAAGTTACGTAGTTTCAGAATTTTGTACCCAACACGTAAGGGAAGGGGCTCAGAAGTTCACAGTCTGCAGAAGTTCACAAAAAGCAGTTTTTGTTTCTCTTTTTTCCTCAGTTTGGGCAAGTTAACTTTTCAAGGACACCTGGGTGTGGGTGTCTTCCCTTTCTTTTTTTCCCCCTTCCAGCTGTTTCCATACAGCCCAGTTTGTAACTTCTTTATCTTAGAAATGTAGCCATCTCTGTGAAGCCCCAGCTCAAGGCCAGAGGACTTTTTTTCAAATATTTTGTGAAAAACTAGTAAGGGTGTGTCTAGATCAGGAGTGCTTAATTTTTTAGCCAGTTGCCAAGGAGACCAGGGCAACACAAAAATAGGAAGTTTATCTACAGTGAACTCTTTTATAGGGACTCTTTTGCTGAAAGTCCTAAATCAGCCATGGTGAAGACTTCTGGAGAAGGTCAGTTAAGACTTTTCTGTGGGCCTGGTACAGAGGGGGACAATTTGGAAGGCAGAAATAAGAGCAGCTCTGTGGATCTGAGAATGAGGAAGGAGAGATGTAAAAGAATATTGGGAGAGGGCTTTGGGATCTTAATAGCAACAAAAACTTGAGCAGTAGAACAGATAGAACAGAGGGGGAGACGGGAGTGAGATTCCAAAAAGCCTGTGAGGGACTTTAAATTCTTAGTAACCTGTTTTTAGTGATGACAAAGCAACATTAAAGGCCATTTTCATTACATCTTGTATTAGGGTCTGAGGATTCTTCTCAGCGGGTTTGAGCTTTGCATTAGGTGGTAAGAGGACTGGGTGGGACCCGGTGCGGGCACTGACAGGAGAGGAGAGGAGTGAGTGAATGGAGTGGTACCTCAGTACCTGCAACCTCAGCAAGGGAGCAATGGTCTGAGAACCAGTCGAGATTTGGGTTTTTGATCTAGATATTGGAGGGGAGAAATCAAGTTGCTGAGGTGGGAGTGACAGCAGAGAGTCTAGAGCACAAGGCTGAGGGTGAGCATCTATTGGAGAAGCATAGTTCAGGATGTGAGCAAAGGAGAGAGAAGGCCTCCACATAGCGGAATCTCCTTTCATTCTTTTGAGCACTTGCAGAAGTTAAAAAGGTCACACAGAATTTGAGGATCTAGAGACCCCTCTGGGGGCCATCGGTTTTGGTTATCTAATTCGTAATATGGCCAATGCTGTGTACAGAATTTGATGAGGAGTTTGGGTTCCATCTGACAGTCCCTGTATGCTCACATCCCCATGACTTACAATAGAAGTCTGCTCTCCCCCCCCCACAGCCGTGACTGTTTGTGGCTTTGATAGTCTGCCGGGCAAACATAGTAATCTAGGCTAGCCAACCTGCATCTGGCTCACGTGTTCCTACATCTATAATGTTTGTTTCCATTATCTATGGTACGGAAGGGATTTAATAGAATTTTAGTGGGATCCTGTTAATCAGGGATATCCCAATAGGAAAGACCTATAGCCAGCTGACAAATGACTGGGTGGAGAGATGGCCACCAGGTTCGTAAGGGGGCTGTATTCGAGATAGGCCATACTTCGTGTCCAGTAGGATTTGTGATCAGCCATCGCAGCTTAAGGGGCTGATGAGGGTTAAGACTACTGGTCGTCAAGGGGAGAATAAATATCTTCCAGGATCTTCTTTACAACCATTTGCGATGTTTCTTTTTTCTTCTTTTTTATTTCTTTTTTTTGTGTGTGTGGGGAAGGCTTCAATACATCCTGAAAATGTATGTTCAAAGACTAGGAGTTATTTAAGTCCATACCTTACTGGCTTAATTTCAGTAAAGTCCACTTCCCAGAATTGTCCTCGTCTCTTTCCTCATAGGTGCTTTCCTGCAGGAAGCTTGGAAGTGTAAGCTTTAACCAATTAATGGACCTGACAGGCTTTTGTTACCCATTCACTTATTTCCTTTTGCTGTGAGTAGGTTAGTGGAAAACTGTGTTCTTGATCCTTCACGAATGAATGCAGTTTCTTTGAACAAAGGTGAGTGAGTTGATGAACATTTGCTACTGACATAGTTAGAGCCATGATTATAGGAGTAGTTACTGAAGGATTAAAAAATTCCACTTGGGGGGCCTTCAGGGTTAAAAGTTATTTTGGCCCAGAGCTTGGTGAGCAGAACTCTGCCCATCAATGGGGCCAGGCATTCTGGGATTACTAGGAAGGAGTGATGGATTTTTCCTTTTCCCTGGTCCATGGTCCTCTTAGTTGTCAAAGCCCGATATTTACTTCTGTTAGACTCTTGAATTAGAGACCTTTTATTCGGTAGAGGGCCCAATGGGCCTTATGGGCTGAGTATATTGCCCCTGTATCTACTTCAAAGTTTATTGTGTTCCCCTCCATTTCAAAAGTTACCTTGAGGTCAGGGAGAGGATCTGAGCCCGGACTTTCTTAGTATTCCTCCAGAGTCAGAATATCTGGCTGGCATGGCTGTCTCTTTCTAGGGCACTCTTTGGCCCAGTGTCCTTTTTCTTTAGAGTAGGCACATTGATCTGAGGCCAGGGGTGGCCTCTAGTGTGTGCCCAGGTATCCCTTCCTGTCTCTCTGTTTCTTAGTTTCTGGCCTATTTGTTGTTGTGACCAGGACCTTAGTCAATGCCTTAGTCTGTCTTTTGTTTCTTTTATCCTCACTCAGCTCCCTTCTCTTCCTCAGTTTCTCTCTTAAAGTATACCTTCTCGGGTTCTCTGACTAAATCCCTCAAAGTCATATCTTGTAATCCATCTAAGCATTGTAACTTTCTTTTAATATCCAGGGCAGCTTTCCCAATAAAGGCCATTGTGACAGATGCCTTTTGATCCTCTGCCTGAGGATCGAAAGGAGTATGTCTCTTATATGCCTACATAATTATCTCTAGGAACATACAGGGAGATTCATTAGGCCCTTAAATAATCTCTCTTACCTTGGCCAAATTAGTTGGTCACCTAGCGGCCACTAAGATACCCACTATTAGAGCCCGGCGATAAGTGGACAGATGCTCCCTACCTTCAAATGTGTTGGGGTCCCAGTTGGGTCGTTTCAAGAGAAAGCCGGCTTTGAATATGTTGGGAAGTTGTGTCGGTCACGCATTTGGTCCGAGGATACTTTTTTCTAGCCTCCAGGAGGATTCTCTTTTGTTCCTCTGTCATGAAGAGAGTGCCTAGGAGTTGTTGGCAGTCATCCCAAGTAGGTTGGTGTGAAAACATCAATGACTTCACCAGACCTGAGAGCCAGGTTGGGTCCTCGGTAAAAGGGGGATTGTTATTTTTCCATTTATATAGGTCTGAAGAGGAGAAGGCCAATACTGGTAGGCTTCCATTTTTTTCCCCATGGCCATCGTCAATCATTGGCCCTTAGGGATGGAGGGAAGCAACACGGGAGTTCCAGGGTTTTCAATCATTTGCCACCAGCGAGTTCCTTTAGCAAGTCCAGCTTCCTCCAGGGGAGGAGGGGCTGTGTGTGACGCAGGGGAGTTATCTGGAGGGCCCTGGGCTGGCTTAGCGTCCTCCAATTGCGGAGAGGCTGAGTCAGCAGCTGGAGAATCACTTAGAGGGTGTTGGGGGTTGTGGGACAAGGGTAGAAGATAAGGAAGGGGAGGAGAGTCCAGTAGAGTCAAATCTTGTGACTCAGGGAGAACAGAGGGTGGAGGAGGAGGAGGAGCAGAGGGGTTGAGAGATCATGGGGGAAGGAGTAGGAACGGGGACACAGCAAGGAAAGGCTTCACCCACGGAAGAGGAGATTTGCAGAGGTCCTGCCAAGTTAAGGTATATTCCTGTTTATCAGTATGGCTATGTGGCCCTGGCTGTAAGACAATATCTCTGTCTTTTTAAATTAGTGGTAAGTAGAAAGATCCTTCTAGGGGCCATCCGAATCCAAAGGTGGGCCATTCTGAGGCACACAGAGTCTGCCAGGTCCAGCGTTTTACTGAAAAAGAAACATTCTGAGCCCTTAAGCGGACTTTGGTCCATAGATCAAGGGTCAGGGACAGAGGCATTGAAGTGATCTGTCCCATAATGAAAGATACACAAACAGTAAAAGCAACGACACAGGACACAGACAAGAGAAAACAATAAAGACAGGCAATGGACGTCCAACACTGAGACCAAGACTGAGCAGGCGGCAAAACCCGATGGGCTGGCAATACCGAATCTGAAACAAAGTATCACTGAGTCAAGGGGACTATTATTCCTCGATTCCCGAGTCCTCTGTGGCCTCCCCCAGGGACTTGGCTTGTGGCTCTGTGACACGTCTGCCAGCCACCATCAAAGAGAGCTCACACACTTCATCGACAGCCATTTTGCTAAGCCCTAACCTGAAACCTGAAACCAGAAAGAGGCGCCTTACTTACCCTGAGAGTAGCCCATTGGGGTCTCTCGTTCACCGCTGCTGGATTTCGGTGGAACCTCCATATATAAAGATCGGAAGAGCATTGGGGGAAGAGACCACTAAGAGACTCTCTCATGCAAAAACAAAGGGTTTATTGGGGGTCCAGCATGCTGGGGCTCAGAGCTCATTTGAATAGAGCAGAGAACCCTGAGAACAGCTTAAGCAGAGCTTATATACTTTCCTTGAAGAGGGCAGGGAGGAAAGTTTATTGATGGGCCTGGGCGGGTGAGCAGTTTGCGTGCAACTGGGTGAGGGAGTACATTCTGAAGTTTGGCTGTTGGGGACAGCACATTCTGGGAAAAAGTTTAGAAAACACTTCTCAAGATTTCAACAGTGTTTTATTAAGCATACAGAAAAACAGGAAGTGACAAGAATCTATTTTATTAACATTTCACTACCGACTATACTTTGCCAGATTTCCTAAAGTCTCTATTGATATCTGCATTCCTACATATTTTCCCCAGTTCATCATTGTGATTAATTCTTCACATGTGCTGACATTTACATTCACTCAATACCCGAAACCCTATAGCTAAAGAACTTTTGGTCCAAATCCTATACTCACTCTCCTTTATAAACATACCGACTATCTTCCTAATACTCCTGACTATCAATTTTGACTGGAAGTTCTCTTTGAAAATCAATCATCCAAGTTACAAAGTCCTATGCTTAATACCGCAATCAAGGGCCCAATGCCCTTCTGGGCTTCAAATCTTACCTAGATTTCTGTTTTCAGATTCCTATATTTTACTTATATATTCTTGAAAATATCGCAGATTCCCAATACCATTATTCATCCAGCAGAATGATTTCTATTCCAAATCAAACCTGTTATTAACCCTAACCATACACTGTTCCTTCAATCTAACTTTAGAGAAGAGCAAGGACAGAGTTGGTCTTAAAATACAGGAATGTAGGGGATCTTCCAACTGCTGAGAAACTCAAAGGTCTATGCGCAAATGATCCCTAGAGAAGTTGTAGGCACCTATGAAAGAACTGAGAGAGCAAAAGTCATCTTTCATTGCAAAAAACCTGGTCAGCATGAAGGGATGTGTCTGAATCAGCCTCTCTCTTCTTTATGTAGAGAAGAAGGACAAAACGAGGCCTCTGTGGAGAGCTGTTCCTGGTTACCAATATTTGATATACCATTCTAACTTGTGAAAGTGTCAAAAAAATTAGGGACAGCCTCCATTTCATGGGACCTTTGGAAGCAAATGTTAGGACAATGTGCTTGCCAAGGCATTGACCTCATTCAGTTCCTGAAGGAAGTGACCTCTCCTCACATTCTTGGTGATGGAACTCTCTGAACTTGGGATCCAGGCATCCAGGCACACAAATCTAGTCCCAGGCCCAGTCCCAGTGGTCTCCCTTCTTTTGATTTACCAAGGACAGAGTCAGTCTTTCTTGGTATCTACTGATGTGAGGATGGCCAAATGCCAGGAAAGCTCTGAAGAGTGGCCTTTCCTGAGTAAGCAGGAAGTGGCTCACCGTTGTCTCCTGACAACTTCACAGAGTTGGCCAAGGAAACCAGATCTGAGACAGAACAGGCCATTTGATGGGAACATAGTATGGCCCACCAGTCAGAGGTCACACCCGATAGTCAGAGACCTACTTTGGGAAAGGAGGTGACTTTGTGGGTGTGAGTGTGTGTTTGTGATTTTGTCTCATGTTTTGAGAATAGGTAGGAAAGGCAGTTTGTTTGGTTTGGAGTGGACGATTTCTAACAAGTGATTTGACAAGGCGAGTGTTTTTAAGTCTGTGTATCCCACTGTGTCCATGGTTGTAGACATTAGAAAAGAGAATGCATCAAAGGATGTGTCCAGGCTAGTAGAAAGCTTACCAGAATTCTTTCTGCCCAATGTATGAAAGGAATGCGGCTTGCCTTATGGATGGGTAACACCTGCTATCTTCCTAAGTTCCTGTTTTCTTCCTGAATTCTGGCCACTCTCCAGAATAGGCTCATGATTTTGTGACCAAGATAAGTACCGCCTCTAAGCTCTGTGACATGGCCATGTACTGGATAGCTGAAGGGAATGGTGAGCATCTCAGAAAATTCAGATATCAGTGTGACCAGGAAAGTCTCAGTGGAGAAACACTGCTTTGGGCCATTTGCTAACCTATTGTTCTGTTCCCCTGAATGTCAGGAAGGTCTTTGCCTCAGGCCACCCCTTTGTGAAGTATAAAGAAAACAGTTTTCAAATGGAAATGAATGGGCATCACCTGTGGCTCTTTGCTTAATTGCTTTGGAAAGGGATGTGTCTGAATCAGCCTCTTGGCCCTGTGTGAGGTTGTGGCTTAGATTCTCAGCACCTGGTGGATGTAAAGAGAGATCCCATGTGTGCATCCAAAACCAAAACGGCCAAAAAGCAGTCCTTGTGGATGAAGTCTGTCGCCTTCCTCTTTAAAGTTCTTGAACTCCATCAAGTGAGAATAGGGATCCTTTGGGTCAAATGGGTTCTTCAAAGACCTGCAGAGGTGCTTGTGATTTCTCATGACTGCAAATCACATAAAAATATATACCTGACACTCAGTTTTCCACAAATTGGAGAAGCATAGAAGTATTAACGTCTAGCATATTTGATCACTCCTGTTTCACATGAAGGGTGTCCAGACCACCCTGAATTTACGCCAATGAGGGGCAAGGGAGTTATTTTGGACACTCTCTTGGACTCCGCCACTCATGGAAACCTTCCGCCAGAGGTTGTGATTAGTGTCTATATGGAAGAAGATGAGGGCCATATGGGAGGGTTTTGGTTTTAAATTTGGTCATTTGTGTCCAGTATGAAGACATGAAATGGACCACCTGGGCTTGAACTCTGGTGTGATTCCCCTTAGAGACTGAATTCAGAGAAGTATTGCCATGAATTTTGCTGGGATTTTAGGAGTCCACCCATGAGAATCACCCTTGGAAACTCAGATCTAGGCCCAGGTTCGCTTTCCACAGAGCCCTGGGTATCTCAGCCAGGATATCACATGATTTAATTCTGAAAGACTTGGCAGCCATAGTTGAGAGTCACAACACCCATGGACGTCACATTGTAGACCTCAATGGGCCTGGCTTCATGTGACATTTTGGCCACTCTTTGGGAAGCCTTGCCTGTGAGAGTTCTACAGAGCATTCATTGAAATGAGCTTCCTCACCATTTAATGGTTCCTGAATGAATTGAAACCCACAGTGCCTGCAACGTCATCCTTGAAAAATGCCTAGATAAATACCATGAAATTTTTGAAATTCCCATGACCAGGTGGCACTGGAGAAACTTTGGATGTCCTGTTGCTGATCGTAAATATGCAAGACAGTGCCTTGATTGAGTGGGTTTCATGAAAATGGTGTAGAACAGAGATGCCAGTATGTTGGAACCTGCTGAGTAGTGGGCCTAGAGCAGTGGTAGGCAGATGTGTGATAAAAAATTTGTGGTGGGGCCATGTGGATCTGCCATTGGCTTCCAAATGGCTTGTGACTGACATGGTGCAGCCAGCAGACCCTTCCATGTAAAGGCTTCTTGTTATATGGAGATGTTTCCGGGCAATGTTCAGAATCAGGTTGCTATAGACATGTGGCCAAGCTATGTGGGATAGAAGCCTGGTTGGTGCATTCTCCTGCAGACCCTGACCAACCACACATGAAAGAATTGCCTCCAGAACTGTGTCCCAGTTGAACTTCTTTTATTTCATGAAGCAAATGCCAAAGTCCCAGTGCAGCAGCAAGAAACACCACGAAAAGTGGAGGATGACCAAATCGCTTCCCAGTCCACATGGGAATACACTTAGCCCCCAGTGGCCACAGTTTACTTACAAAGAGAGAATTCAGCACTGCTGCCTCATGTTCATTGGAAAATAAGAAATCATGTCCTCCAGGTCACATAGATGCAGACACAGCTTTGATGGTCTAACTAGAAAGAAGCTAAAGCTCCTGACAAAAACATATATTTCAAGTGCCCAAACTCAGAGGCAGTTTCTCAAGAATTATTTAGGCCAGCAGAGCTCCATATATATGGAGTTTTTATCCTGTCCCATACTAGGAAAACTCCTCTACCACTTCCAAGGTTGTAAACTCCTGAGCATATTATTCACAGATTTTATTACTCTACTCCTCTAATTGTGTCTTACTTTGGGGGAAGGAAATGTCAAGGAATTGTTCTGGATGAGAGTGGGAAGATTTTGTTTAGCACATATTTGCATACACATTGGTTTCATTTTTCTATTTTACATTTGATATACTGAATCCCTGACACTAACACATACCCTACTAGATTCTGAATACTAATCCTAATATGATGGAGAAAAATAACCGAAACAGAATAGAAATACAAGCAGTTCAGAGGAGGCACGTTGTATACTTGGACTTGCCTTTTGCATTATATAGGGTAGGAGTTATAAATCTAGTAAATTTTTTGTTGAAATTGTTTTCCATGTGCTTTTACAGTTAACAAATATGTGAATTCCTGTCTCCCTTTCTCTGTATTCTATTCAGCACATGTATTTTTATATGCACATTTAGAATCCTACCTGGTATCACACGTACATTCTTGTGAGTTACATAACTTGGCAGATACAAAGTGTGAGAAGAGATCACTCCTCCTAAACGCTGTTTGAACTGAAAATTCAAACTATGGGTGAGCTTCCTAGTTGAAAAAAGTTATACATAAATCCATATCCAGTAAAATGAATATTTTTGGATCTGTGGATGATATGTATTTCACGGTGTAATTTGATTGGCATATATATTGCTAATTTTTAAAATCTGTGTGTGGTTATAAATATATATATATATATATATATATATATATATATTTATATATATATATATATATATATATATATATATATTCTCTCCAGATATTTCAAAATATTTAATATATGTGTCTTATTATACACTCCCTAAATTCATTCATGAATATGTATGTGGATTTATAAAAAACTTTTCACAAGATTATTCTCAGAAATATTCATTCACCTGATATACGTATTTTTTTCCTAGTATTGAAAACTAACTTCAGTGAATGGTGCATATGAATCCTAATATTTCTACAGTAACTGATCCAGTTTCACATCAATGCAAGTAGATTCCTATGGGACATGATAAGTATTTTGAAGGTCATTTTTATTTCAACACTGGTACATTACTATTTCTTCAGTTTATGCACATTATAGGATATATATTTCATCCACAAGTTCACAAATTTATAGGCATATATTTCACTTTCAATCACTTTCTGCTTCAGAAAACACGTGTTCCGCCATGTTTCAAACTGGTCTTTTCATGAGACTTCTTTCAAAACACATTATTTTTGATTTCCATAATCACTTTTGAAGCAAAACTCACACACTCTTCATGATAAACCATAAGCCTAGGATTACAATTAGATGTATAACTAGTTGTTATGAATGATTCTATATCAATATATGATTTCTTGAGAGGCAAGATGGCCGCAAAGGGAGTGCAGTAACTCCGTGTACTGCGTCACTGTGAGGGAAAATGACGAGTTAGAACGGCTAAAAGCTATCTTGTTAGGAATTTCCAGCAAAATTGGGGTGCTCCAAAACCTAGTGGAAGGATTTTCATCGCACGAGGATCAGCTTCAGGGGCTCAAATGCAAGCGATCTGTCCGTCTGTATGGAGCGCTGCTTGTTCGGCAGATCACCCCATGGCTGGAGTCTGTGGCGCGCGCTGGGAAATGACAGGCTGGTGGCGCAGAGATACAGCAATGCTGATTCTGTGGGCTCCTGCCAGCTAGGCATTTGCTGAGCTCGGAGCTGAATTCTGGGTTGGAGACAGGGAAAGGAAACGGTCCAGGTTGGTTCTCCACACCGGTCAGACCACGGAGGAAGCCAGCGGTCACCATCTTGGAGAGCTGACGTCACCATCCTTGTTTTCGACTGATTGTAGCTCTTTCAGCTATAGAACAGGTAATTTCAGGCTGACAATTGTCTGCATCTCGCAGACAAATTGCTCAGACTTAGTGCTAAATAACCCGCGGAAACTGCTTCTTGGAGCCTGCTCCTATCAGAACACGCACCGAGCACGGAGTGTCGGAGATCCGGCTCCCGGAGCTGCTCTGGCCCAGGGCTATAGAACCCGCTGAAACTGCTTCTTGGAGCCTGCTCCTGTCGGAGCATGCACCAAGTCCGGAGAGGCCGAATTCTGGCTCCCGGAACTGTTTTGGCTCGGTGATAAAGAACCCGCGGAAACTGTTTCTCGGTCCGGGTCCTGCTGAATACTGTGGAGGCCAGAGGGGCCGAACAGAGCCGCCGCCCGGGCCCGTAACAGGTCCAGCGACCTGCCGGCGTGGTAGTCAAGAAAACCCGGAGGCAGCACTGGCACAGGAGCCGGCGGTAGCTGCGCGGCGCGGGTCTCCCAGCTACCGCTCCCACCAGTGCTGACAACTGAGGTCTCTTGCACCGACTCGCCTCGGCGTGGGACTCACGGCTACCGCTCCCACCAGTGCTGACAACTGAGGTCTCTTGCACCAGATACGGGGGCGTGGCTACCAGAAGGTAAGCAAATTGGCTGGGGTTTCTCAGCCCCAAGCTCTACAAACTTAGGGCCTGAGGGAGGCCAACAAGAAGAGTGTGCCCAGGCACTAATGAAACAGCTGCTCCACGTGTGTGCAAGGTAGGTGGAAATGTGAACACCGACAAAACAGGCCCAGTGAACCGCCAGACACATCCCTCCGGTTGGGGGAGGGGCAGAGCCACCGGGCGCCTGCAAGGTAGGCGGACCCGCGACCCACCAGCAGAAAATGCACAGCAATCCACAAAGCGGCATAGCCACCCCCCGAGCCTAAAAGGTAGGCAGACCTGTGACCTACCGGCAGGTCATGCCCAAAAACCTGCGGAGGGGCACAGCTGCCCCACGTGCCTGCTAGGTAGGCTGAACCGTGACCACCAACAGAACAGGCCCAGCGGCCGGCCAGACACATCGCCCCGCCCAGGTTGGGGGAGGGGCAGAGCAGCCGGGCGCCTGCAAGTTAGGCATACCTGCGAATCACCAGCAGATCAGGCCCAGCAACCGCGGAGCGGCAGAGCCACCCCCGGGCCTGCAAGGTAGGCACACTTGCCACCCACCGGCAGGTCAGGCCCAACAAACTGCGGAGGGGCACAGCTGCCCCACGAGCCTGCTAGGTAGGCAGAACCCTGACCACCGACACAACAGGCCCAGAGGCCGGCCAGATACATCGCCCCGCCCCGGTTGGGGGAGGGGCAGAGCAGCCAGGCGCCTGCAAGGTAGGCAGACCTGCGAATCACCAGCAGATCAGGCCCAGAAACTGTGGAGCGGCAGAGCCACCCCCGGGCCTGCAAGATAGGCGCACTTGCCACCCACTGGCAGGTCAGGCCCAAGAAACTGCGGAGGGGCACAGCTGCCCCACGAGCCTGCTAGGTAGGCAGAACGCTGACCACCAACAGAACAGGCTCAGAGGCCGGCCAGACACATTGCCCCACCCCGGTTGGGGGAGGGGCAGAGCCGCCGGGCGCCTGCAAGTTAGGCAGACCTGCATCTCACCAGCATATCAGGCCCAGCAACCCGCGGAGCAGCAGAGCCACCCCCGGGCCTGCAAGGTAGGCGCACTTGCCACCAACCGACAGGACAGGCCCAGCAACTCTCAGAAAGACCCAGCTGCTCCATGCGCGTGCAGGGTAGGCGGAACCGTGACCACCGACAAAAGAGGCCCAGTGGACCGCCAGACACATAGCTCCGGTTGTGGAGGGGCAGAGGCGCCGGGTGCCTGCAAGGTAGGCGGACCCGCGACCCACCAGCAGAACAGGCACAGCAATCCACAGAGCGGCAGAGCCACCCCCCGAGCCTACAAGGTAGGCAGACCTGCGACCCACCGAAAGGTCAGGCCCAAAAAACTGCGGAGGGACACAGCTGCCCCACGTGCCTGCTAGGTAGGCTGAACCATGACCACCAATGGAACAGGCCCAGCGGCCGGCCAGACACATCGCCCCGCCCCGGTTGGGGGAGGGGCAGAGCCGCCGGGCGCCTGCAAGTTAGGCAGACCTGCAACTCACCAGCAGATCAGGCCCAGTGACCCGCAGAGCGGCAGAGCCACCCCTGCGCCTGCAAGGTAGGCAGACTTGCCATCCACCGGCAGGTCAGGCTCAGCAACTCTCAGAGGGACACAGCTGCTCCACGCACGTGCAATGTAGGCGGAACCGTGACCACCGACAAAAAAGGCCCAGTGGCCCGCCAGATACATCACCCCGGTTGGGGGAGTTGCAGAGCCGCCACCAGCGCCTTTTAGGTAGACATACCTGCAACCGACAGACAGAACAGGCCTAGTGGCCAGCGGAGGGGCAAAACCGCTGCTCACTCCTGCAAGGTAGGCGGACCTGTGACCACCGAAAGAACAGGCCCATCGAAAGTAGAGGCACAGCGGCCTCCCGGCGTGGTAGGCACATTGCCTCAATTGAAGGAGGGGCAGAACCACCGCCAAAGCCTGCAAGGGAGACGATGCAGCTATACAAAAGCAATATAAATATATAGGGGGAAAAATCAATAACACAACAGTTTCACCAAGCAGAAAGAAACGCGATCAGTATGAAAAGACAAGGAAAAAAAGGACCACAAGCAATGCAGGTCAATTCAACTTTAGAAGAGGTAATATCTGCAGCAGATGGAATGTCAGATAAAGAATTCAGGATATACATGCTTCAGATGATCTGGAGTCTCAAGGAAGATATTAGACAGCAAAATCAGACAATGAAAGACCACTTCGACCACTTCGACAATGAATTACATAAACAAATCCAAGAAGCAAAAGATCAATTATTCAGGGAGATAGAGGTTATAAAAAACAAACAAACAGAAATCCTGGAAATTCAGGAAACAATAAACCAACATAAAAACTCAATTGAGAATACTACCAGCAGAGTAGAACACTTAGAAGATAGAACATCAGACAATGAAGACAAAGTATTTCAACTGGAGAAGAACATAGACAGCTCAGCAAAGCTGTTAAGAAACCATGAGCAGAACATTCAAGAAATATGGGATAACATAAAGAGACCAAACTTAAGAGTCATTGGGATACAGGAAGGTATTGAGGTCCAAACCAAAGGAATGAGCAATCTATTCAACGAAATAATACGAGAAAACTTCCCAGACTTGAAGAATGAGACAGAATCCCAAATCCTAGAAGCCTACAGGACGCCGAATGTGCAAAATCATAAGAGATCCACACCTAGACACATTATAATGAAGATGCCCAACATACAGAATAAGTAGAGAATTTTAAAAGCTACAAGAGAAAGGAAGCAGATTACATTTAGGGGTAAACCAATCAGGATAACAGCTGATCTTTTAACACAGACTCTGAAAGCTAGAAGATCCTGGAATAACATATTTCATACACTAAAAGAAAATGGGTTACAACCAAGAATTGTGTATCCCGTGAAATTAAGCTTCAGGATGGAAGATGAAATTAAAACCTTTCATGATAAACAAAAGTTAAAAGAATTTGCAGCTAGAAAACCATCTCTTCAAAACATCCTCGGCAAAATATTACAGGAAGAGGAAATGGAAAATGTCAATGAAAACCAACAGCGGGAGGTAGTACAGTGAAGGGGGGGGAATAATCAAAGAGGAAAACAAACCATGTTTAGTAACATAAATAAACCAATATGGCTGGAAGAACATCCATATCTCAATAATAACCCTAAATGTTATTGGCTTAAACTCACCAATTAAGAGACACAGGCTAGTAGAATGGATCACAAAACAAGACCCAACAATATGCTGCCTTCAGGAGACGCATTTGATAGGAAAAGACATACTTAGACTGAAGGTGAAAGGTTGGGAAAAATCATATCACTCATATGGACTTCGGAAACAAGCAGGAGTGTCCATATTCATATCAAATAAAATAGATTTCAAGCCAAAGTTAATCAAAAGGGATGAAGATGGACACTACATACTTCTCAAGGGAACCATACACCAACAAGACATAACAATCATAAATATATATGCCCCAAACAATGGTGCAGCTATGTTCATCAAACAAACACTTCTCAAGTTCAAGAGTCTAATAGACCACCATACAATAATCATGGGAGACTTCAACACACCTCTCTCACCACTGGACAGATCTTCCAAACAAAAGTTGAATAAGGAAACTATAGAGCTCAATAACACAATTAATAACCTAGACTTAATTGACATATATAGAATATACCACCCAACATCAAGCAGTTACACTTTTTTTCTCAGCAGCACATGGATCCTTCTCAAAAATAGATCATATATTATGTCACAGGGCAACTCTTAGACAATATAAAGGAGTAGAGATAATACTATGCATCTTAACTGATCATAATGGAATGAAATTGAAAATTAACGATAAAAGAAATAAGGAAAAATCATGCATCACTTGGAGAATGAACAATAGGTTACTGAATGATCAATGGGTTATAGAAGACATCAAGGAGGAAATTAAAAAATTCTTAAAGATAAATGAAAACACAGACACAACATATTGGAATCTATGGGACACATTGAAAGCAGTTCTAAGAGGAAAATTTATTGCTTGGAGTTCATTCCTTAAAAAAAGAAAAAACCAACAAATAAATGATCTAATACTTCAACTCAAAATCCTAGAAAAAGAAGACAAAAACAACAGCAAAAGAAGTAGAAGACAAGAAATAATTAAAATCAGAGCTGAAATTAATGAAATCGAAACGAAAGAAACAATAGAAAAAATTGACAAAACTAAAAGTTGGTTCTTTGAAAAAATAAAAAAAATCGACAGACCCTTAGCCACGCTAACGAAGAGAAGAAGAGAGAGAACTCATATTACCAGCATACGGGATGAAAAAGGCAATATCACAACAGACACTTCAGAAATACAGAAGATTATCAGAAATTATTTTGAATCCTTATACTCCAACAAAATAGAAGATAGTGAAGGCATCGATAAATTTCTTAAGTTATATGATTTGCCCAGATTGAGTCAGGAGGATTTTGACAACCTTAACAGACCAATATCAATTGAGGAAATAGAAGATACCATCAAAAGACTACCAACTAAGAAAAGCCCAGGACCGGATGGGTATACAGCAGAGTTTTACAAAACCTTTAAAGAGGAACTAATACCAATACTTTTCAAGCTATTTCAGAAAATAGAAAAAGAGGGAGAACTTCCAAATTCATTCTATGAGGCCAACATCACCCTGATTCCTAAATCAGACAAAGACACTTCAAAGAAAGAAAACTACAGACCAATATCTCTAATGAACCTAGATGCAAAAATCCTCAATAAACTTCTGGCGAACCAGATACAAAAACATATCAAAAAAATTGTGCAACATGATCTGGTAGGATTTATCCCTGGGATGCAAGGTTGGTTCAATATACGGAAATCAATAAATGTTATTCACCACATCAATAGGCTTTAAAATAAGAACCATATGATCATCTCGATAGATGTGGAAAAAGCATTCGACAAAGTAGAGCATCCCTTTATATTCAAAACTCTAGAAAAACTAGGGATAACAGGAACATACCTCAATATTGTAAAAGCAATCTATGCTAAGCCTCAGGCTAGCATCATTCTGAATGGAGAAAAACTGAAGGCATTCCCTCTAAAATCTGGAACAAGACAGGGATGCCCTCTCTCACCACTTCTGTTCAACATAGTTCTCGAATCACTGGCCAGAGCAATTAGACAGACGAAAAAAAATAAAGGCATAAAAATAGAAAAGAAGAACTCAAATTATCACTATTTGCAGATGACATGATTCGATACCTAGCAGACCCAAAAGGGTCTACAAAGAAACTATTAGAGCTAATAAATGAATTCAGCAAACTGGCAGGCTATAAAATCAACACGCATAAATCAAAGGCATTCCTGTATATCAGCGACAAATCCTCTGAAATGGAAATGAGGACAACCACCCCATTCACAATATCCTCAATAAAAGTAAAATACTTGGGAATCAACCTAACAAAAGAGGTGAAAGACTTATACAATGAAAACTACAGAACCCTAAAGAAAGAAATAGAAGAAGATCTTAGAAGATGGAAAAATATACCCTGTTCATGGATAGGTAGAAGTAACAACATCAAAATGGCGATAATACCAAAAGTTCTCTATAGGTTTAATCCAATGCCAATCAAAATCCCAACGGCATTTCTTGTAGAAATAGAGAAAGCAATCATGAAATTCATATGGAAAAATAAAAGACCCAGAATAGCAAAAACAATGCTAAGCAGGAAGTGTGAATCAGGCGGGATAGCTATACCAGACTTCAAACTATACTACAGAGCAATAGTAACAAAAACACCATGGTACTGGTAACAAAACCGGCGGGTGGACCAATGGTACAGAATAGAGGACACAGAAGCCAATCCACAAAACTACAACTCTCTTATATTCGATAAAGGGGCTAAAAGCATGCAATGGAAGAAGGATAGCATCGTCAACAAATGGTGTTGGGAAAACTGGAAATCCATTTGCAACAAAATGAAACTGAATCCCTTTCTCTCGCCATGCACAAAATTAACTCAAAGTGGATCAAGGAACTTGATATCAAATCAGAGACATGGCATTTGATAGAAGAAAAAGTTGGCTATGATCTACATACTGTGGGGTCGGGCTCCAAATTCCTCAATAGGACACCCATAGCACAACAGTTAATAACTAGAATCAACAAATGGGACTTATTCAAACTAAAAAGTTTTTTCTCAGCAAAAGAAACAATAAGAGAGGTAAATAGGGAGCCTACGTCCTGGGAACAAATCTTTACTCCTCACACTTCAGACAGAGCCATAATATCCAGAATATACAAAGAACTAAAAAAATTAGACAATGAGATAACGAATAACCCAATCAACAAATGGGCTAAGGACCTGAACAGAAATTTCTCAGAGGAGGACATACAATCAATCAACAAGTATATGAAAAAATGCTCACCATCTCTAGCAGTCAGAGAAATGCAAATCAAAACCACCCTAAGATACCATCTCACTCCAGTAAGATTGGCAGCCATTAGGAAGTCAAACAGCATCAAGTGCTGGCGAGGATGTGGGGAAAAGGGTACTCTTGTACATTGCTGGTGGGACTGCATATTGGTGCGGCCAATTTGGAAAGCAGTATGGAGATTTCTTGGAAAGCTCGGAATGGAACCACCATTTGATCCAGCTATTCCCCTACTCGGTCTATTCCCTAAAGACCTAAAAAGAGCACACTATAGGGACACTGCTACATCCATGTTCATAGCAGCACAATTCACAATAGCAAGACTGTGGAACCAACCTAGATGCCCTTCAATAGACGAATGGATAAAAAAAATGTGGCATTTATACACAATGGAGTATTACTCTGCATTAAGAAATGACAAAATCATAGAATTTGGAGGGAAATGGATGGCATTAGAGCAGATTATGCTAAGTGAAGCTAGCCAATCCCTTAAAAACAAATGCCAAATGTCTTCTTTGATATAAGGAGAGTAACTAAGAACAGAGTAGGGACGAAGAGCATGAGAAGAAGATTAACATAAAAGAGGGATGAGAGGTGGGAGGGAAAGGGAGAGAGAAGGGAAATTGCATGTAAATGGAAGGAGACCCTTAGGGGTATACAAAATTACATACAAGAGGATGTGAGGGGAAAGGAGGAAAATATAAGGGGGAGAAATGAACTACAGTAGAGGGGGTAGAGAGAGAAGAGGGGAGGGGAGGGGGGAGGGGGGATAGTAGAGGATAGAAAAGGCAGCAGAATACAACAGACACCAGAATGGCAATATGTAAATCAATGGTTCTGCAACTGATGTGATTCTGCAATCTGTATATGGGGTAAAAATGGGAGCTCATATCCCACTTGAATCAAAGTGTGAAATATGATATATCAAGAACTATGTAATGTTTTGAACAACCTACAATAAAAATTAATTAAAAAAAATATATGATTTCTTATATATTTTCAGATATCAATTCAATACATTATTTAAAGGGGAACCAGTTATATTATTTATTAACTGTATGATCTATTCATGCATTATCTCTATATTCATAGACACAGGGTACACCTATTTTTACCCTCAATACTAATTTATACGTTTTCAAAATATTCCTCAAAAAATGGTGGAAGAAATACTCATGTCACCTGATCTATATATACATTTTATCACAGTAATATTCTGTACAAAAAAATCAAAGGTCACCCTTAAGTTTGTACCAAAGCCTAAATGGAAAGTGAGCATGGATTACTAAAACCTTCCATGTCCAGGTGGCCTAATGCTCTCAAATGTCAATCTTATTGGTGACTACATTTTTGTTTCTTCCTAAGATTATATATTCAACCTCAAGCCTGTTGAAAATGTCTAATCCTATCACTCACTTTATACTTTGCCTGATTTAGTAATGTCTCTATTTATATCTATTTTCCTACATATTTTCCCCTGTTCATCATTGTGACTGACTCTTCACTTGTGCTGACATTTACATTCACTGTCTACCTGAAACCCTATTGCTTAAGAACTTTTGGTCTAAATCCTATTCTCACTGTTCTTTGTAAACCTACTGACTATCTTCCTAATCCTACCGACTATCCCTTTTTGAGTGGATGTTCTCTTCGACATTCAATCATCCAAGGTACAAGCTCCTATGCCATTGTATATAGATTTATCTGAGGGTCTCCTTTCATTTCCAAGCAATTTTCCTTAAATAATTCAAAGCTAAGTGTACCAATTAAGGGCCCAATGCCCTTCTGGACTTCATATCTTCCATAGATTTCTGTTTTTATACTTATATTTCACCTATATATTCTTGTAAATATCATAGTTTCCCAATACCATTATTCGTCATGCAGAAGGATTCCTAACCCCAAATTGAACATGTTACTAACCCAAAACCATACATTGTTCTCTCAATCGAACTTTACAGAACAGCAGGGACAGGGTTGCTCTTAAAATACAGGAATGTAGGGCATGTTCCAGCTGTTGAGAACATCAAAGGTCCATGCAGAAATGATCCCTTGAGAAGATGTAGGCAGCTACGAAAGACCTGAGAGAGAAAAGTCATCTTCTATGGCAAACAACCTTGTCAGCATGAAGGGATGTGTATGAATCAGCCTCTCTCTTCTTAATGTAGAGAAGATGGACCAAAACAGTGCTAGGTGGAGAGCTGTTCCCGGGTGCCCATGGTTTATATACCATTCTAACTTGTGAAAGTGTCACAGGAAGTAGGGGCAGCCTCCATCTCATGGGACTCTTGAAAGCAACTGTTAGGACAAAGTGGTTGTCAAGGCAATGACCTCATTCAGTTCCTGAAGAAGTGATCTACCTCACTTCCTTGGTGATGGAACTCTCTTAACTTGGGATCCAGGAAGCCAGGAACCCGGAGCCAGTCCAGTCCCAGACCCAGTAGGCTCACTTGTTTGAATTTACCAAGGAGAGTGTCAGTCTTTCTTGGTACCTACAGATGTGAGGATGGCCAAATACCAGGAGAGCTCTGCATAGGGGCCTTTCCTGAGAAAGTAGGTAGTGGTTCACCGCAGGCTCCTGACAACTTCACAGAGTTGGCCAAGGAGACCAGATCTGAGATAGGACAGGCCATTTTGGGGGAACATAGTATGGCCCACCACTCAGAGAAAACTCCGGATAGTCACAGAGTTACATGGGGGAAGGAGGTGTCTTTGTGGGTGTGGGTGTGATTTTGTGGTTTTGTCTCATGATCTGAGAATAGGTAGGAAAGACGGTTTGTTTGATTTGGAGTGGTCTTCTTCTAGTAAGTCGTTGGACAAGGCAAGTGTTTCTATGTCTGTGTATCCCACTGTGTCCGTGGTTGTAGACATTAGAAAATAGAATGCAACAATTGATATGTCCTGTATAGTAGAAAGATTCCCGGCATTCATCCTGCCCAATTTATGAATGGACTGCAGCTTGCCTTATCCATGGGCAACACCTGCTACCTTCCTAAGTTCCTGTTTCTTCCAGAATTCTCACCACTCTCCAGAATATTCTCATGGTTTTGTGTCCAAAATATGTACCACCTCCAAGCTCTGTGACATTGCCATGTCCTGGATAGCTGAAGGGAATGGCGAGCATCTCAGAAAACACAGATATCAGTGTGACCAAGAAAGTCTCAGTTGAGAAACCATGCTTTCGGCCTTTTGCTTATCAATTGTTCTGTTTCCCTGAATGTCAGGAAGGTCTTTGCCTCAGGCCACCCCTTTGTGAAGCCTGAAGAAAACAGTTTTCAAATGAAAATGAATGGGCACCACCTGTGGCTCTTTGCTTAATTGCTTTGGAAAGGGATGTGTCTAAATCAGCCTCTTGGCCCTGTGTGAGGTTGTGGCTTAGATTCTCAGCACCTGATGGATATAAAGAGAGATCCCATGTGTGCATCCAAAACCAAAATGGCCAAAAGAGCAATTATTGTGAATGAAGTCTCTCGCATTCATTTGTAAGGTTCCTGACCACCATCAAGTGAGAATACGGATCCTTTGGGTCAAATGAGTTATGCACAGCCCTGCAGAGGCTAGCCCATAGGTTTTTGGGTTTTCTCATGCCTCCAAATCATATAAAGAATCTATACCTGACAGTCAGTAGGCCTCAAATTGGAGATGCAGAGCAGTATTAACAGCTAGCCTATCTGATCACTCCTGGTTCACCGGATGGGTGTCCAGGCCACCTTGACTTTAGGCAAATGAGGGGCAAGGGAGCTTATTTTTGACACTGTCTTGGGCTGCACCCCTCATGAAAAACTCCAGCCAGAGCTTATGATAAGTGTCTATATGGAAGAAGATGAGGGACATGTGGGAGTGTTTGGTTTTAATTGTGGTCATTTGTTTGGCGGTTGGAAGAGATAACTGGATCCACCTGGGCTTGAACTCTGGCATGATTCCTCTTAGAGACTGAGTTCTGGAATTTACCTCAAAGAAGTATTGCCATGAAATGTGTTGGGATTTTAGGAGGCCACGCATGAGAAGCCTCCGTTGAAAATTGAGATCGAGTGCCAGGGTGTCTTTCCACAGTGCAGTGAGAATCTCAGCCAGGATATCACATGATTTTATTCTGAAAGACTTGGCAGCCATAGTTGAGAATCTAAACACATATGGAACTCATATTGTAGACCTCAATGATCCTGGCTTCATGTGACCTTTTGGCCACTCTTTGGGAAGCCTTGCCTGTGAGATTTCTCCAGAGTTTTAATTTAAATGAGCTTCCTCACCACATAATGGTTCCTGCATTAATTGAAATGTACAGTGACTCCAACTTCATCCTTCAAAAATGGCTAAATAAATACCATCAAATTTCTGAAATTCCCATGACCAGGTGGCACTGGAGAACCTTTGGATATCCTGTTGCTGATCATGAGTGAAATAATTCCCCACGCAATGACACTTCACCGGGAGAATTCCAATTTTATTGCTCAAAGCTGTGTGCTTATATAGAACTAAGGGGGAGATGGTAGGGCTTAGATAAATGGCAGCAACCCGTTTATTGGCAAGTTCTTTCAGATATCAGCTCCAGAGCCCAGGAATTAGTTCTCATTGGGGCTAAGGTTCCCCACAAGTGAGATTTGAAATTGGCGCTGACGTGAGAGTTCACAAGGGTGGGAACTTTTTGCGCCACTGCAGAAATGAAGAAGGTAGGAAGAAGAAGTCCTTAGGCGCCATGTTGAGGTTTTTCTCTGGGGTATGGCTGCCATTTATTCTTTTCCCAACATTCCACCCTTTTTGTTTTCTTAGGAAGTGGGGCGTCATTTGTCAGATCCGGCTGCTTCCTGCTGTGTGGGGGTGGTGTGGGGCCTAGAAAGAGAAGTGGAGGAATGCTCATGGAGCAGGTTTGGGATTATCATGGCAGCCAGAAATAAAACCCAGTGGCTATAGACAGCTACTTTCGTAGGGGTGAAGTCAATGAATGTTCCCTGAAGCCAAAGTTGTCGATGGCATGGAACTAGTCCTGGATGGAAGAGATTGTTGGTATCAGCCACTGGTCCTGTAACAGAGACTCTAGGAAATACTGGAAGCGTTGCCTGGACATGGCGTCACCAGCACCTGAAGAAGATCAGAGCAAATAAAAACAGAATGAAGATAAAAATTAAAGGAAATGTCATTTTTTGGCAGAAGTTCCATGTTGGGGGACTGACATAGAAGAGGCCAAGGGCCATGAGAAATCTTAGAAGGTGGTAAAGACTCATGAATCCAGGATGGCAGATTAAGAGGTTCTCAGAGCTCGTTGTCTCCCGCTGTCTGATACCCATTGCATTCCATCATGCCTGGTAGTGAGCTTCATCACTGAGTTACTGTTCTCTTGGAGATGTTGGGGGTTCATCGGTCATCAGAGGCTGGTAGTGCCTAAGCAAAAGCTGGTTGAAAGTTTGATTAGGAATTTTTTGCAGTTGGGTTTGAAGGCACTTCATTTTGCAGGGCAAGAGAGCACAAAAAGGAGCATCCCAATAAGGGGCCCCAAGATATGTAGTAAGTACATGGCAAGATAGGATTGGAAGAACCCTATGATGGGATTGGAGGAGGTATGTTTGAGAAATTCGGTCGATAATTCCTGCAATTTAACAACATTTTTTTTTATTAGCCCAGATTCATTAACATAATAGCAAAATTCGTCTCTGAGGAATAGGCATGTAACCCCTTTTTCTGCAGTGAGAAGATCAATTGCCCTTTGGTTCTGTAAAGCCACTTGTGCCAATGATGTAACCTGCCGCTGCAAGGAACCCAGAGACTCAGCCATGGTATTGAGTGTTTCCTTCAGTTTTTGTTGAAGGTCATTGGATGCCCATAGAGCATGACCTATAGCTCCACCAGAGAGTCCGAGACTCGTCACTGAGGTTGTTAAAATGAGGCCTACCAGAACCGGCAGAAAGACTACCTTACGGGTGCGGGAAGGTAGGGCCAACTGTCGGAATTCGGTGGGAGTATACAAAGATAGCTGAGGAACTACAGTAACCAAGAAACAGGTGCCAGAGACATTGATGGTTGAGGTACTTAAAGACCCATTACACCAGAGGAAATGTTCAGGTTGCCTAAACACAGGGCTCTATGGGGTGTTGTAGCTCAAGGAACAAACGGGTAAAGGATTCATTATTGGCAGGTGGAAACAGATGAAAGGAAATAAAGTATTGTTGGAATAACTTTCCCACAGTGGGTTACGTGTCACATGTAGGGTTTGTCCTTTTTAGAGAAATTGTAGGGTTTTGCTGGAATATTTTCTGCCGCTAATGGGACTGCTGCTAGAAGTGGACGACTAAGTGAAGCACAGAGAAAGCACTGAGAAGTAGGCAAAGAAAGACGGGTGGAGTTTAATAATCAAAACGTTTGGTGTAGCAAATTGAGCCATGTGGGAGAGGGACCTGAGGGGGTTGAAGGCTCTGAATCCTCTTTGGATGAGCTATGGATACGATCTCGAAGTTTTGATTCTGAGTCCTTAATGTGTTCGACTACCTGGATGGTTGCCTTAGGTGGCGTAATCAGGGTGCGGCCAATAGTCATCCACCCTGTGGGTCTGACTGAGGTTGTCTGAGCATAGACAGCAAACTCAACATAGCCCCAACGTTTGGCCTTGGGGTCAGGTTTATCTAAAGTATACCATGCATTGTTATTGGATGAAGAGCCTTTATGCCACTTTATGTAACTAGAAGTCCACCCTTCAGGGTAACCGAGTGAGTGGTAAGAATAGCTACCACGTTCATCATGGAACCTGCATGACCAATAGGGGCACCCATTATATATCTCAGGCCACCAATGACAATAATCTTTTGTTTGATCAAAAAGGAAGCAAATGAAAGGCCAGTTCCAGCTACCAGGGACGAAGGTCCTTGAAGGTGACAATTTTAGGGAAATAGAGGTGCAGTTGTGGATGAAGCAAGTAGTTGCATCCACTCCGCGGACCGTCTGCATGCCATGTTCTGAGTATCGTTCCCGAAGAGTGAATAAATGCATGGTAGGTGAGGAGGGTAAAGACCAGTCCTGACAGAGCACAGAAAATAAGCAGAGCACAAAAAACAAGCAGTTAGAGAAGACTAGGGTGTTGGGAGAGCTCATTGTGCCTTCTTTAAGAGGAATTGGGCTGCAAGGAAAACCGTGTGAGCCGCAACTTAAATGGGTGAGATGGGTGTGGAGAGCAGGAGTAAAGGGGAGGTTCAGGAGGTGATTCTTGGAGTTCCTCTGGGGTGGCCCTGTCTTCAGCAGGTGGGGCCTCCTGGTGATGTGGCTTCAACCTAGACATGTAAATCCAGGGAGTGAGACAGTTGTCTGGTAAGGAGAGTTTGGCGGCGGTAAGGGTAAAGAGAATGACAGGATAGGGGCCTTCCCATTTTGCGGCAAGAGTCCCTTTCTCCTCTGGGGTATTATAATAGACTAGACTAACAGGTGTTAAGGGAGGAGTGTTTGGAGAGGAGACTGGGTCCGGAAGAAGCCAGTCCTGATATTTCCAGAGTTCCGAGCGGAGATGGAGCAAGAGAGGCAAAGACAAATCTCGGGTGAGAGGTCCTTGTGAAATGACCAACCCAGGGGTTATAAGAGGTCTTCCATACATTATCTCAAAAGGAGACAGTAAAGATGGTTTCTTAGGGAGAGCTCTGATTCGAAGCAAAGCCAAGGGAAGGAGTTTGAAACAGTCTATGTTTAATTCCATTGTCAATTTGGTAAGGACTTCCTTTAGAGTACGATTTACCCTTTCCACTTTCCCTGAAGCCTGTGGGAAATATGGACAGTTGAAATGCCACTTGAAGGAGAGGGCTTGAGAGACCTTTTGTGTGATCCTAGAAGTAAACTCAGGGCCATTGTCATATTGTAGGGAAGTGGGCATACCAAACCTGGGGATGATGTCTGTAAGTAAGATTGAAGCTACAGTGGAAGCCTTTTTATTGGAAGTGGGAAATGCCTCAACCCAACCAGAGAAAGTGTCCACAAAGACAAGGAGGTATTTAGTGCGCCATACTGTGGGCATGTTGGTGAAGTCTACCTGCCAGTCAGCAGCGGGAATGTGTCCCCGGGCTTGGTGGAAAGGGAAAGGTTTGGGCCTTAAAGGAGTATGAGGGTTGGTCCGCTGACAGATCTGACAATTAGAGGCTATATTCTGTAGCATGGCTTGTCAGAGGGGGTGAGGGAAAAGAAACTCTGTAAAAAGAGGGTCAAAGACTGAGAATTGGAAAGGAATAGAGTATGAAGGAACTTGAAAAGATTCTTGTTCTTACTGAAAGACGTAGGGGCTTCAGATGAGCTGTCTAAAGTGGCCATTATATGTCCCCCATGGAGGCCATAATTGAAAGTGGTAGCAGCCATTCGTGCCGCCTGGTCAGCTTTGGCATTGCCCTCAGTGATAAGAAAGCCGTCCTTCTGATGGGACCTACAATGGACAACTCCCAACTGGGTGGGTAAGTGGCCTCTATTAGATTGGTTATAAAAGCTGAATTAGTGATCGCATTACCTTTGGTGGTAAGTAGGCCTCGCTACTTTCAAATATCAGCATGGGATAATAAGATATGGAAGACATATTTTGAATCAGTTTAGAGGGTGAGGGATTTGCCTTGTGCTAGAAGGCAGGCACGAGTGGATGCTATAAGTTCAGCCTACTTGTCTGTAGTTCCTGAAGGCAAAACTTTGGCCTCTATAATCTCAGTGGCTGAAAATACAGCGTATCCAGAGTAATGAGTTCCGTTCTCCCTAAAGGAACTGCTGTCAGTAAACCAGATAAGGTCAGGCTTGCTGAGTGGTCTCTCAGAAATGGAAGAATGACAGGGGAGGAAATCATCTAAGGTTTCCAAGCAATTATGAGTTGGTATGTGAGACATGGGAGTCATTGGGAGCAGTGAGGCAGGGTTCAGTGCAGAGCAGGGGAGGAAAATAATATTAGGGTTTTCCAGAAAGGAAGTGAGGGGCGACAGAAATCTGGATGTAGGGAGAGTTTGAAGGCCCTTTTAAGCTAAAAGATCCTTCAAGTGATGTGGGGAGTGGATAGTTCAAGGGGCCCCAAAAGTCAGATTAGAGGCTTCTTTGTGTAAAATTTGTCCAGTAGCCAGAGCTCTTAAGCAAGGGGCCCACCCACGGATGGTAGGGTCTAGTTGCTTGGACAAATATGACACAGGTGCAAATGTACGCCCATAGTTTTGATCTAAGACCCCAAGTGCTTGCCCCCCTTTTTCATGGACATATAGATGAAATGTTCTTGAAAGATCTGGAAGGTGAAGGGCAGGTGCCTTTAAGAGGAGTTGCTGAAGCCTGCGGAAGTGGTAGATGGGAAAGGAGGCAAGAGATTCACTAGGGGGTCCCTTTGCTAGGTCATACAGGGGTTTGGAGAGAAGAGAATAATTTGGGATCCAGGCCCTAAAATAACCTGCTAATCCTAGGAATGATAGTATTTTGGCTTTCGTATAGGGCACTGAAAGATCACAGAGGAGTTGCCTCCTATCCAGTGTTATTTCCTTTTTCCCGGGTGTAAGGCAAAAACCAAGATAGGTGACCGAAGACTGGGAAACCTGGGCCTTGTGGGGAGACTCCCTATATCCCTTGTCTTCTAGGAATTTATGAAGCTGAGCGGTGTGGGATTGAGAGTGTTCCAGAAAGACTACATAGAAGAAGGTCATAGACATATTGAAGTAGAGTAGAGTCAGGACAGGTCAGGTGAAAGGATGTGAGGTCCTGGGCAAGAAATTGGCCAAAGAGATGGGGGCTATCCCTGAATCCCTGTGGGAGGACAGTCCAGGTAAGCTGATGAGAATGGCGGGTGTGAGAGTCAGTCCATGAAAAAGCAAAGATATCCTGAGATTCTGAGAACAGGGGAATAGAAAAGAATGCATCTTTTAAATCTAGGACTGAGAAGTGAGTAGTAGTGGCATGGATCTGAGAGAGGAGGGTGTAAGGGTTGGGCACTAGCGGGTGGATGGGGTCCACAGAAGAGTTGACAAGGCGAAGTTCTTGAACCAGCCTGTAGGACACGTTAGGTTTCTTAACTGCCAGAATGGGTGTGTTGAAAGGAGAGTGTGTAGGCCTAAGATACCCCTTTCATAATAAATCCTGGATGATGGGTTCTAATCCAAGGAGAAATGTGGTTGTGAGTGGATATTGTGGTTGACTAACATATCTTGAAGGGTCCCGTAAGACAATATGAAAAGAACTGCATTTAGCCATAAAGGGTGTAATTGTGTCCCAAACCTCAGGGTTAAATGGTTTAGATAGTCGTGGGAGAGTGCATGAAGGAGGTGTATCTGCCCCTAGGAATATCATGAGGAAATGAGAGGTAGGAGAGGTGTGGGTTGATAAGTGAATGGTGACTTTTAATAGTGAGAGTATGTCCCTTCCCAGAAAGGGAATGGGGCAATGGCTCATAACAAGAAAGGAGTGAGTGAAGGACAAAAGGGATCGCTGCATATAACATGATTGGGGGGGGTTTGAGGAAAAATCTTTTTACCTCCTACCCTGACAATAGGAGTTTTTGAGGGTGTGGTAGGACCCTAATACTCCCTCAAAATCGAAAAAGCGGCACCAGTATCCAAGAGGAAGTTAATGAAGCGTCCATCCACCAGGAAGGTGACCCTAGGCTCTTGATTCTTGATGGTAATAGTCTGGAGGGAAGGCCCAGGACTCCATCAATCCTCCTCTGCCAAGCCCAGGTGAGGCTGGGGTTGCTGGGCAGCAGACCAACCTTCCTTCTGGGTTGTTGGGCAGTCTGCCCCCCAGTGTCCACTTTGATGGCATTTTGCGCAGGGGTTGTAGGGTGTCCTCGGTGAAGAACAATTCCTGGTCCAATGTCCCTCCTTACCTCATTTGAAGCAAGCTCCAGGGGGGGGTCATATTGGGACGGCATGGTGATGGCCTTCTCTGAATGAGCTGGGCCAACATTTGGAATTTGGCATTTTCAGCCCTCTGCCTACGGAATTCACTTTCATCCTCTCTACCATGAAAAACCTTGAAAGTGACAGCGAGGACTTTGGTCTGAGGAGTAGCAGGGCCCTGTTCAAACTTTTTAAGCTTGGCTTTAATGTAAGGGTAGCTTTGGGCCAGAATATATGTCATTAAGACATGACGGCCATCAGGGGTTTCTGGGTCGAGGTTTGTGTACTGCTGAAGGGACTTGGTTAGTCTATCCAGGAATTCTGAAGGTGTTTCCTCCTTCCTTTGAATGACCTCCTGCATCTTTTGAAAGTTAACAGCCTTGCGGGTGGACTTTTTCAGTCCCGCCAAGAGGCAGGATGTAAAAAGTTCACTAGACTGTAAGCCCATAGGGGATCCTGCTCTGGGACAGCATGAGGGCCTGTGGGTGGTTGTGATTGGTCCTATGATTTTCATCAGCATGGGCTTGGGCTAGCTCCCAGAACCATTGCCTTTCCTTGGGGAGAAGTTTATTGGCCAAGAGCATGTAGATGTCATGATGAGTGAGGCTATATGCTTGCAGTACCCATTGAAACTCCCGAATGTAAGTGGTGGGGTCAGTGGTGAAAGAGCCTAACTTCCTCTCTAGCTGAGTAATGTCCGACATGGAGAAGGGCACGTGGACTCTGATGACACCCTTGGGACCAGCTACCTCACGAAGGGGTGCGATTGTCTTGGGCATGGGAAGGAGTCCCTTAGACCTGATAACAGGAGGACTGAAAGAGGCAGGCGGTGGACAGGAAGGAGAGGGAGGGGAAGGGAATGTCTCTGTGGAAGAGGAGGAGGTGGAGCAGGCAGAAGAGTGGGGAAGGGAGGGGGATGAAATGGAAGGTTGAGGATCCGTGGAATCAGGCAGAGGAAGAGGAGGATTTTGCAGGAGAGAAGGGTCAGTTGGGGCTGGGGGATAAGGTGGGGGTTGATCTGCTGGGTCGAATGAGGAAGAATCTGCGAAGTCAGGAGTAGAACAAGGGGAAGAGAGGGGTTTGCAAGCAAGAAGGACCTGAGAGGGAGGGCAGGAGGAGCAGAGACAGGGTGCTGTGCGAGAAGGCTAAAACATTCAATACAGGGAATCTCACTCCACTTTTTCAGATGCTGGCAGTAATTAAAAAGGTCCAAGAGGAGGTTTGGATCTAAGGAGCCTTCTGGAGGCCAATGATTGCCATTATCCAGTGGATATGTAGGCCAATCTTGGGTACAGAATTTGATTAGAAGTTTGGGCTTGATGTCTGGTGTGAGGGAGAGTGTGGCCAGATTTTTTATTAAACTTTAGAGAGGTGAGGTTTCAGGTACAGATAAAGAGGTGTCCACAGTCACAGGGAGAGATGGAAGAGAGAGAGAGAGAGAGAGAGAGAGAGAGAGAGAGAGAGAGAGAGAGAGAGAGAGAGAGTAAGTGTAAGCAAGAAAGACAAAGAGAAAACCCGGCCTGGAACGGACTCCGGGAAGCGCTCAGGGCGAATGGGGGTCAGGTGGGCATCCCCAAAATGACCAGCCATCATGAGGAAATACAGAGGGCACTACCTGATCGTCACCAGTGAAGTGCGATCTGTGAGACCCAATGGGTTCGGAGCCACGGGCAACCTGACATCAGGAAAGTTTTCGAACGCAGCAGAAGAAGTAAGTAATGAAAACAGAACTCCGGCTCCAGCAGAATGCAGTTCCAGGATGGGAGTTCAGTTTTCCCCGAGCAGAGAGGCAGCTTCAGCCAGACACAGCAGGCCCGCAGGAAACAGCAACTCTAGCCAGCAGCGGCAGCAGCAGCAGAGGAGGAAAAACCAGAGCCTCTCATGTAAACTCAGAAGCCTCACACCCCAAAGGGAAACGGATCACCAGAGGGTCCACTGCAACCAGTAAAGGTCTTAGTGGGAGGAATTCCCTCCCCCCTACCAGGCGTCTAGAGTGTGACAGACGATCATGGTCACAAAGCCAGCGGTAGCCCGAAGGGAGTTGGCGAGCCGGGGTCAGGGGAGGCTTACATACAACAAATCAGTGGTGAGTGCAGGAAGCCTGCGTCTGAAAAGAGCAGACCAGGGCAGAGTGCCACGGTGGAGCAGTGGACGGGGCTCTTGTTGGAAAGAGCTCACCCATATCCTCACACGGGGCACCAGAATGAAAGAACTCCCCACGCAAAGGCACTTCACCGGGAGAATTCCAATTTTATTGCAAAAAGCTGTGTGCTTATATAGAACTAAGGAGGAGATTGGAGGCTTAGATAAATGGCAGGCAATCGTTTATTGGCAAGTTCTTTCAGATATCAGCTCCGGAGCCTAGGAATTAGTTCTTATTGGGGCTAAGATTCCTGGCCAGCAAGGTTTGAATTGGCGCCAGCAGAAGAGTTCACACGGGCGGGAACATTTCGCACCACTGCAGAAAAGAAGAATGTAGGAAGAAGAAGTGCTTAGGCGCCATGTTGGTCTTTTTTTTTGGGGTATGGCTGCCGTTTATACTTTTCCCAACAATGAGTATACCAGACAGTGCCTTGATTGACTGGTTTTTATGAAAATGGTGTTTAACAGAGATGCCAGAAAGTTGGATCCTGCTGATTAGTGGGCCAAGAGCAAAGGTGGGCATGTGTGTGATAAAACATCAGTGGTGGGACCATGTGGATATGCCATTGGCTTCCAAATGGCTTGTGACTGACATGGTGAAGCCAGCAGACCCTTATATGTAAAGGCATCTTGTTACATGGAGAGGATTCAGGACATTGTTCAGAATCAGGTTGCTATGTTCAAGAGGGCAAGCTATGTGGAATAGAAGCCTGGTTCTTTTATTCTCCTACAGACCCTGACCCACCACATGTGACAGAAATCCCTCACACACTGTGTCCCCGTTGAACTCCTTGTATTTCATGAAGCAAATACCAAACTTCCAGTGCAGCACCAAGAAACACCATGAAAATAGAGGATGACCATATGGCTTCATAGTCCACACTAGAGACATTAGCCCCAGGGGCCACAGTTTACTTCAAAGGGAGAATTCAGCACTGGTGTCTCATGTTCATTGGAAAATAAGAAACCATGTCCTCCAGGTCACATAGATGCCCAAGGTTATGGTTTCACTAGGAAGGAAGCTAAAGCACGTGACAACAACATATATTTCAAGTGCCCAACCTCACAGGCAGTATCTCAAAGAAGTCTCTAGGGACAACAGACCTCCATGTTTTTGAAGTGTTTACCCTGTCCCTTACTTTGAAAACTCCTCTAACACTTCCAAGGTTGTGAACTTCTGATCGCATTCATTCCAGATATGTATTCATGGATTTTCTAACTCTTCTCCTCTAATTGTGTCTTACATGGGGTGAAGGTGTTGTCAAGGTATTGTTCTGGATGAGAGTGGGAAGATTTTTGTGTAGCACATATTTACATACACATTGGATTCATTTTCCAATTTTCCATTCGAAATACTGAATCCCTGTCAGTAACCCATACCCTAATAGACTCTGACTACTAATCCTAATATATGGGAGACAAATAACCCAACATAATATTAATACAAGCAGTTCAGAGGAGCATGTGTATAGTTGGTCTTGCTTTTGCATGATATAGTGTAGGAGTTATAAATCTTGTCAAATTGTTTGTTGAAATAGTACTCCATGTGTTTTTAAGTTAACACATATGTGAATTTCTGTCTCCTTTTTCTGTAGCCAATTCATGCACATGTATTTTTATATGCACATATAAAATCATACTCCTGGTATCACAGTACATTTTTGTGAGGGTGGCATAACAGGTGGCAAGAAACTTTTCGACCTAAGTATTAGAGAAGAGATCCCTCCCCTCCTAAACGCTTTTGAACTGAAATTCTAAACTATAGAGTG